>NC_136617.1:1028215-1463215 GCF_933228915.1 Telmatherina bonti
CAGACCCTGGACGGTCCCTCAGACCCTGGACGGTCTCTCAGACCCTGGACGGTCCCTCAGACCCTGGACAGTCCCTCAGACCCTGGACAGTCCCTCAGACCCTCGACGGTCTCTCAGACCCTGGACAGTCCCTCAGACCCTGGACGGTCTCTCAGACCTGGACGGTCCCTCAGACCCTGGACGATCACTCAGACCCTTGACGGTCTCTCAGACCCTGGACGGTCCCTCAGACCCTGGACGGTCTCTCAGACCCTGGACGTCCCTCAGACCCTGGACGGTCCCTCAGACCCTGAACGGTCCCTCAGACCCTGAACGGTCTGTCAGACCCTGGACGGTCTGTCAGACCCTGGACGTCCCTCAGACCCTGAACGGTCTGTCAGACCCTGGACGGTCCCTCAGACCTGGACGGTCTCTCAGACTCTGGACGGTCCCTCAGACCCTGGATGGTTTCTCAGACTCTGGACGGTCTTTCAGACCCTGGACAGTCTCTCAGACCCTGGACGGTCCCTCAGACCCTGGACGGTCCCTCAGACCCTGGACGGTCTCTCAGACCCTGGACGGTCTTTCAGACCCTGGACGGTCCCTCAGACCCTGGACGGTCTCTCAGACCCTGGACGGTCCCTCAGACCCTGGATGGTCTCTCAGACTCTAGACGGTCCCTCAGACCCTGGACGGTCCCTCAGACCCTGGACGGTCTCTCAGACCCTGGACGTCCCTCAGACCCTGGACGGTCCCTCAGACCCTGGATGGTCTCTCAGACTCTAGACGGTCCCTCAGACCCTGGACGGTCCCTCAGACCCTGGACGGTCCCTCAGACCCTGGACGTCCCTCAGACCCTGGACGGTCCCTCAGACCCTGGACGGTCTCTCAGACCTCTCAGACCCTGGACGGTCTCTCAGACCTCTCAGACCCTGGACAGTCTCTGAGACCCTGGACGGTCCCTCAGACCCTGGACGGTCTCTCAGACCTCTCAGACCCTGGACAGTCTCTGAGACCCTGGACGGTCCCTCAGACCCTGGACGGTCTCTCAGACCTCTCAGACCCTGGACGGTCCTCTCAGACCCTGGACGGTCTCTCAGACCTCTCAGACCCTGGACGATCCCTCAGACCCTGGACGGTCCCTCAGACCCTGGACGGTCTCTCAGACCTCTCAGACCCTGGACGATCCCTCAGACCATGGACGGTCCCTCAGACCCTGGACGGTCTCTCAGACCTCTCAGACCCTGGACGGTCCCTCAGACCCTGGACGGTCCCTCAGACCCTGGACGGTCTCTCAGACCCTGGACAGTCCCTCAGACCCTGGACGGTCCCTCAGACTCTGGACAGTCCCTCAGACCCTGGACAGTCCCTCAGACCCTGGACAGTCCCTGAGACTCTGGACGGTCCCACAGACCCTGGACGGTCCCTCAGACCCTGGACGGTCCCTCAGACCCTGGACGGTCCCTCAGACCCTGGACGGTCTCTCAGACCTCTCAGACCCTGGAATGTCCCTCAGACCCTGGACGGTCTCTCTGACCTCTCAGACCCTGGACGGTCCCTCAGACCCTGGACAGTCTCTCAGACCTCTCAGACCCTGGACGATCCCTCAGACCCTGGACGGTCCCTCAGACCCTGGACGGTCTCTCAGACCTCTCAGACCCTGGACGATCCCTCAGACCCTGGACGATCCATCAGACCCTGGACGGTCTCTCAGATCCTGGACGGTCTCTCAGACCCTGGACGGTCACTCAGACTCTGGACGGTCTCTCAGACCCTGGACGGTCCCTCAGACCCTGGACGGTCTCTCAGACCTCTCAGACCCTGGACGGTCCGTCAGACCCTGGACGATCCATCAGACCCTGGACGGTCTCTCAGATCCTGGACGGTCTCTCAGACCCTGGACGGTCCCTCAGACTCTGGACGGTCTCTCAGACCCTGGACGATCCATCAGACCCTGGACGGTCTCTCAGATCCTGGACAGTCTCTCAGACCCTGGACGATCCATCAGACCCTGGACGGTCTCTCAGATCCTGGACGGTCTCTCAGACCCTGGACGGTCCCTCAGACCCTGGACGGTCCCACAGACCCTGGACGGTCCCTCGGATCCTGGACGGTCCCTCAAACACAGGACGGTCCGTCAGACCCTGGACGGTCCCTCAGACACAGGACGGTCCCTCAGACCCTGGACAGTCTCTCAGACCCTGGACGATCCCTCAGACCCTGGACAGTCTCTCAGACCCTGGACGATCCCTCAGACCCTGGACGGTCCCGCAGACCCTGGACGATCCCTCAGACCCTGGACGGTCCCGCAGACCCTGGACAGTCTCTCAGACCCTGGACGATCCCACAGACCCTGGACAGTCTCTCAGACCCTGGACGATCCCTCAGACCCTGGACGGTCCCGCAGACCCTGGACGATCCCTCAGACCCTGGACGGTCCCGCAGACCCTGGACGGTCCCACAGACCCTGGACGGTCCCACAGACCCTGGACGGTCCCTCAGATCCTGGACGGTCCCTCAGACACAGGACGGTCCCTCAGACCCTGGACGGTCCCTCAGACCCTGGACGGTCTCTCAGACCTCTCAGACCCTGGAATGTCCCTCAGACCCTGGACGGTCCCTCAGACCCTGGACGGTCCCTCAGACCCTGGACGGTCTCTCAGACCCTGGACGGTCCCTCAGACCCTGGACGGTCCCTCAGACCCTGGACGGTCTCTGAGACACTGGACGGTCCCTCAGACCCTGGACGGTCCCTCAGACCCTGGACGGTCTCTCAGACCCTGGACGGTCCCTCAGACCCTGGACGGTCTCTGAGACACTGGACGGTCCCTCAGACCCTGGACGGTCTCTCAGACCCTGGACGGTCCCTCAGACCCTGGACGGTCTCTGAGACACTGGACGGTCCCTCAGACCCTGGACGGTCTCTGAGACCCTGGACGGTCCCTCAGACCCTGGACGGTCCCTCAGACCCTGGACAGTCTCTGAGACACTGGACGGTCCCTCAGACCCTGGACGGTCCCTCAGACCCTGGACGGTCTCTCAGACCCTGGACGGTCCCTCAGACCCTGGACGGTCTCTCAGACCTCTCAGACCCTGGACAGTCTCTGAGACCCTGGACGGTCCCTCAGACCCTGGACGGTCTCTCAGACCCTGGACGGTCCCTCAAACCCTGGAAAGTCTCTCAGACCTCTCAGACCCTGGACGGTCTCTCAGACCTCTCAGACCCTGGACAGTCTCTCAGACCCTGGACGGTCCCTCAGACCTCTCAGACCCTGGACAGTCTCTCAGACCCTGGACGGTCTCTCAGACCTCTCAGACCCTGGACAGTCTCTCAGATCCTGGACGGTCCCTCAGACCTCTCAGACCCTGGACGATCCCTCAGACCCTGGACGGTCCCTCAGACCCTGGACGGTCTCTCAGACCCTGGACGGTCCCTCAGACCCTGGACGGTCCCTCAGACTCTGGACGGTCTCTCAGACCCTGGACGGTCTCTCAGACCCTCGACGGTCCCTCAGACCCTGGAAAGTCTCTCAGACCCTGGACGATCCCTCAGACCCTGGACGGTCCCTCAGACCCTGGACGGTCCCTCAGACCCTGGAAAGTCTCTCAGACCCTGGACGATCCCTCAGACCCTGGAAAGTCTCTCAGACCCTGGACGATCCCTCAGACCCTGGACGGTCCCTCAGACCCTGGACGGTCCCTCAGACCCTGGAAAGTCTCTCAGACCCTGGACGGTCCCACAGACCCTGGACGGTCCCTCAGACCCAGGACGGTCCCTCAGACCCTGGAAAGTCTCTCAGACCCTGGACGATCCCTCAGACCCTGGACGGTCCCTCAGACCCTGGACGGTCCCTCAGACCCTGGAAAGTCTCTCAGACCCTGGACGGTCCCACAGACCCTGGACGGTCCCTCAGACCCAGGACGGTCCCTCAGACCCAGGACGGTCCCTCAGATCCTGGACGGTCTCTCAGACCCTGGACGGTCTCTCAGACCCTGGACGGTCTCTCAGACCCTGGACGGTCACTCAGACCCTGGACTTTCACTCAGACCCTGGACGGTCCCTCAGACCCTGGACGGTCCCTCAGACCCTGGAAAGTCTCTCAGACCCTGGACGATCCCTCAGACCCTGGACGGTCCCTCAGACCCTGGACGGTCCCTCAGACCCTGGAAAGTCTCTCAGACCCTGGACGGTCCCACAGACCCTGGACGGTCCCTCAGACCCAGGACGGTCCCTCAGACCCAGGACGGTCCCTCAGATCCTGGACGGTCTCTCAGACCCTGGACGGTCTCTCAGACCCTGGACGGTCACTCAGACCCTGGACTTTCCCTCAGACCTTGGACGGTGTCTCAGACCCTGGACGTCCCTCAGACTCTGGACGGTCTCTCAGACCCTGGACTGTCTCTCAGACCCTGGACGGTCACTCAGACCCTGGACTTTCCCTCAGACCTTGGACGGTCTCTCAGACCCTGGACTGTCTCTCAGACCCTGGACGTCCCTCAGACCCTGGACATCCCTCAGACCCTGGACGGTCCCACAGACCCTGGACGGTCCCTCAGACCCTGGACGGTCCCTCAGACCCTGGACAGTCTCTCAGACCTCTCAGACCCTGGACGGTCTCTCAGACCTCTCAGACCCTGGACGGTCCCTCAGACCCTGGACAGTCTCTCAGACCCTGGACGGTCCCTCAGACCCTGGACAGTCTCTCAGACCCTGGACGATCCCTCAGACCCTGGACGGTCTCTCAGACCCTGGACGGTCACTCAGACCCTGGACTTTCCCTCAGACCTTGGACGGTGTCTCAGACCCTGGACGTCCCTCAGACTCTGGACGGTCTCTCAGACCCTGGACTGTCTCTCAGACCCTGGACGGTCACTCAGACCCTGGACGTCCCTCAGACTCTGGACGGTCTCTCAGACCCTGGACTGTCTCTCAGACCCTGGACGTCCCTCAGACCCTGGACATCCCTCAGACCCTGGACGGTCCCACAGACCCTGGACGGTCCCTCAGACCCTGGACAGTGTCTCAGACCCTGGAGGGTCTCTCAGACCCTGGACGGTCCCTCAGACCCTGGACGGTCCCTCAGACCCAGGACGGTCTCTCAGACCTCTCAGATTCTGGACGGTCCCTCAGACCCAGGACGGTCACTCAGACCCTGGACTTTCCCTCAGACCTTGGACGGTGTCTCAGACCCTGGACAGTGTCTCAGACCCTGGAGGGTCTCTCAGACCCTGGACGGTCCCTCAGACCCTGGACGGTCCCTCAGACCCAGGACGGTCTCTCAGACCTCTCAGATTCTGGACGGTCCCTCAGACCCAGGACGGTCACTCAGACCCTGGACTTTCCCTCAGACCTTGGACGGTACCTCAGACCCTGGACATCCCTCAGACCCTGGACGGTCTCTCAGACCCTGGACTTTCCCTCAGACCCTGGATGGTCCCTCAGACCCTGGACTTTCCCTCAGACCCTGGACGTCCCTCAGACCCTGGACGTCCCTCAGACCCTGGACGTCCCTCAGACCCTGGACGGTACCTCAGACCCTGGATGGTCCCTTAGACCCTGGACTTTCCCTCAGACCTTGGACGGTGTCTCAGACCCTGGACGTCCCTCAGACCCTGGACATCCCTCAGACCCTGGACGGTGTCTCAGACCCTGGAGGGTCTCTCAGACCCTGGACGGTCCCTCACACCCTGGACGGTCCCTCAGACCCTGGACAGTGTCTCAGACCCTGGAGGGTCTCTCAGACCCTGGACGGTCCCTCAGACCCTGGACAGTGTCTCAGACCCTGGAGGGTCTCTCAGACCCTGGACGGTCCATCAGGCTCTGGACGGTCTTTTAGACCCTGGACAGTCTCTCAGACCCTGGACGGTCCCTCAGACCCTGGACGATCCCACAGACCCTGGACAGTCCCTCAGATCCTGGACGGTCCCTCAGACACAGGACGGTCCCTCAGACCCTGGACGGTCCCTCAGACCCAGGACAGTCCCTTAGACCCTGGACGGTCTCTCAGACCCTGGACGTCCTTCAGACCCTGGACGGTCCCTCAGACCCTGGACGTCCCTCAGACCCTGGACGGTCCCTCAGACCCTGGACGGTCCCTCAGACCCTGGACGGTCCCTCAGACCCAGGACAGTCCCTTAGACCCTGGACGGTCTCTCAGACCCTGGACGTCCTTCAGACCCTGGACTGTCCCTCAGACCCTGGACGGTCTCTCAGACCCTGGACGTCCTTCAGACCCTGGACTGTCCCTCAGACCCTGGACGGTCCCTCAGACCCTGGACGGGCTGTCAGACCTCTCAGACCCTGGACTTTCCCTCAGACCTTGGACGGTGTCTCAGACCCTGGACGTCCCTCAGACCCTGGACATCCCTCAGACCCTGGACGGTACCTCAGACCCTGGACAGTGTCTCAGACCCTGGAGGGTCTCTCAGACCCTGGACGGTCTCTCAGACCCTGGACAGTGTCTCAGACCCTGGACTTTCCCTCAGACCCTGGACGGTCTCTCAGATCCTGGACGGTCTCTCGGACCCTGGACGGTCCCTCAGACCCTGGACAGTCTCTCAGACCCTGGACGGTCCCACAGACCCTGGACGGTCCCTCAGATCCTGGACGGTCCCTCAGACACAGGACAGTCCCTTCGACCTTGGACGGTCTCTCAGACCCTGGACGGTCCCACAGACCCTGGACGGTCTCTCAGACCCTGGAAAGTCCCTTCGACCTTGGACTGTCCCACAGACCCTGGACGGTCCCTCAGATCCTGGACGGTCCCTCAGACACAGGACAGTCCCTTCGACCTTGGACGGTCTCTCAGATCCTGGACGGTCCCACAGACCCTGGACGGTTTCTCAGACCCTGGACGTCCCTCAGACCCTGGACTGTCCCTCAGACCCTGGACGGTCTGTCAGACCCTGGACGGTCTCTCAGACCCTGGACGTCCCTCAGACCCTGGACTGTCCCTCAGACCCTGGACGGTCTGTCAGACCCTGGACGGTCTCTCTGACCTCACAGACCCCGGACGGTCCCTCAGACCCTGGACGGTCTCTCAGACCTCTCAGACCCTGGACGGTCTCTCAGACCCTGGACGGTCTCTCAGACCTCTCAGACCCTGGAATGTCCCTCAGACCCTGGACGGTCTCTCTGACCTCACAGACCCTGGACGGTCTCTCAGACCCTGGACGGTCTCTCAGACCTCTCAGACCCTGGAATGTCCCTCAGACCCTGGACGGTCTCTCTGACCTCTCAGACCCTGGACGGTCCCACAGACCCTGGACGGTTTCTCAGACCCTGGACGTCCCTCAGACCCTGGACTGTCCCTCAGACCCTGGACGGTCCCTCAGACCCTGGAAGGTCCCTCAAACCCTGGACAGTCTCTCAGACCTCTCAGACCCTGGACTGTCTCTCTGACCTCTCAGACCCTGGACGGTCTGTCAGACCCTGGACGGTCCCTCAGACCCTGGACGGTCTCTCAGACCTCTCAGACCCTGGACAGTCTCTGAGACCCTGGACGGTCTCTCTGACCTCTCAGACCCTGGACGGTCTCTCAGACCCTGGACGGTCTCTCAGACCTCTCAGACCCTGGACGGTCCCTCAGACCCTGGACGGTCCCTCAGACAGTGGACGGTCTCTCAGACCCTGGACGGTCCCTCAGACCCTGGACGGTCTCTCAGACCCTGGACGGTCCCTCAGACCCTGGACGGTCTCTCAGACCTCTCAGACCCTGGAATGTCTCTGAGACCCTGGACGGTCTCTCAGACCCTGGACGGTCTCTCAGACCTCTCAGATCCTGGACGGTCCCTCAGACCCTGGACGGTCCCTCAGACAGTGGACGGTCTCTCAGACCCTGGACGGTCTCTGAGACCCTGGACGGTCCCTCAGACCCTGGACGGTCCCTCAGACCCTGGACGGTCTCTCAGACCCTGGACTGTCCCTCAAACCTCTCAGATCCTGGACGGTCCCTCAGACCTCTCAGACCCTGGACGATCCCTCAGACCCTGGACGGTCCCTCAGACCCTGGACGGTCCCTCAGACCCTGGACGGTCTCTCAGATCCTGGACGGTCCCTCAGACCCTGGACGGTCCCTCAGACCCTGGACGGTCCCACAGACCCAGGACGGTCCCTCAGATCCTGGACGGTCTCTCAGACCCTGGACGGTCCCTCAGACCCTTGACGGTCCCTCAGACCCTGGACGGTCCCTCAGACCCAGGACGGTCCCTCAGATCCTGGACGGTCTCTCAGACCCTGGACGGTCCCTCAGACCCTTGACGGTCCCTCAGACTCTGGACGGTCTCTCAGACCCTGGACGGTCTCTCAGACCTCTCAGATTCTGGACGGTCCCTCAGACCCAGGACGGTCTCTCAGACCTCTCAGATTCTGGACGGTCCCTCAGACCCTGGACAGTCCCACAGACCCTGGATGGTCCCTCAGACCCTGGACTGTCCCTCAGACCTTGGACGGTGTCTCAGACCCTGGACGTCCCTCAGACCCTGGACATCCCTCAGACCCTGGACGGTACCTCAGACCCTGGACGTCCCTCAGACCCTGGACGGTCCCTCAGACCCTGGACAGTGTCTCAGACCCTGGAGGGTCTCTCAGACCCTGGACAGTGTCTCAGACCCTGGAGGGTCTCTCAGACCCTGGACGGTCCATCAGGCTCTGGACAGTCTTTTAGACCCTGGACAGTCTCTCAGACCCTGGACGGTCCCTCAGACCCTGGACGGTCCATCAGGCTCTGGACGGTCTATCAGACCCTGGACGGTCTCTCAGACCCTTGACGGTCCCACAGACCCTGGACGATCCCTAAGACCCTGGACGGTCCCACAGACCCTGGACGGTCCCTCAGACCCTGGACGGTCCCTCAGACCCTGGACGGTCCCACAGACCCTGGACGGTCTCTCAGACCCTGGACGGTCCCTCAGACCCTGGACGGTCCCACAGACCCTGGACGGTCCCTCAGACCCTGGACGGTCCCACAGACCCTGGACGGTCCCACAGACCCTGGACGGTCCCTCAGACCTCTCAGACTCTGGACGGTCCCTCAGACCCTGGACGGTCCCTCAGACCCTGGACAGTCCCTCAGACACAGGACGGTCCCTCAGATCCTGGACGGTCCCTCAGACACAGGACGGTCCCTCAGACCCTGGACGTCCCTCAGACCCTGGACGGTCCCTCAGACCCTGGACGGTCCGTCAGACCCTGGTCGTCCCTCAGACCCAGGACGGTCCCTCAGACCCTGGACGGTCCCTCAGACCCTGGACAGTCTCTCAGACCTCTCAGACCCTGGACGGTCCCTCAGACCCTGGACAGTCTCTCAGACCTCTCAGACCCTGGACAGTCCCTCAGACCTTGGACGGTCCCTCAGACACTGGACGGTCCCTCAGACCCTGGACGATCCCTCAGACCCTGGACGGTCCCTCAGATCCTGGACGGTCTCTCAGACCCTGGACGGTCCCTCAAACCCTGGACGGTCTCTCAGACCGTGGACGGTCTCTCAGACCCTGGACGGTCCCTCAGATCCTGGACGGTCCCTCAGACCCTGGACGGTCTCTCAGATCCTGGACGGTCTCTCAGACCCTGGACGGTCCCTCAGACCCTGGACGGTCTCTCAGACCGTGGACGGTCTCTCAGACCCTGGACGGTCCCTCAGATCCTGGACGGTCCCTCAGACCCTGGACGGTCTCTCAGATCCTGGACGGTCCCACAGACCCTGGACGGTCCCTCAGATCCTGGACGGTCCCTCAGACCCTGGACGGTCTCTCAGACCCTGGACGTCCCTCAGACCCTGGACTGTCCCTCAGACCCTGGACGGTCTCTCAGACCCTGGACGGTCCCACAGACCCTGGACGGTCCCTCAGATCCTGGACGGTCCCTCAGACGCTGGACGGTCTCTCAGACCCTGGACGTCCCTGAGATCCTGGACGGTCCCTCAGACCCTGGACGGTCCCACAGACCCTGGACGGTCTCTCAGACCCTGGACGTCCCTCAGACCCTGGACTGTCCCTCAGACCCTGGACGGTCTCTCAGACCCTGGACGGTCTCTCTGACCTCTCAGACCCTGGACGGTCTCTCAGACCCTGGACGGTCTCTCAGACCTCTCAGACCCTGGACGGTCTCTCAGACCCTGGACGGTCTCTCAGACCCTGGACGGTCTCTCTGACCTCTCAGACCCTGGACGGTCTCTCAGACCCTGGACGGTCTCTCAGACCCTGGACGGTCTCTCAGACCTCTCAGACCCTGGAATGTCCCTCAGACCCTGGACGGTCTCTCTGACCTCTCAGACCCTGGACGGTCTCTCAGACCCTGGACGGTCTCTCAGACCTCTCAGACCCTGGGCGGTCTCTCAGACCTCTCAGACCCTGGAATGTCTCTCAGACCCTGGACGGTCTCTCAGACCTCTCAGATCCTGGACGGTCCCTCAGACCCTGGACGGTCTCTCAGACCCTGGACGGTCCCTCAGACCCTGGACGGTCCCTCAGACCCTGGACGGTCTCTCAGACCCTGGACGGTCCCTCAGACCCTGGACGGTCTCTCAGACCTCTCAGACCCTGGACGGTCTCTCAGACCTCTCAGACCCTGGACAGTCTCTGAGACCCTGGACGGTCCCTCAGACCCTGGACGGTCCCTCAGACCCTGGACGGTCTCTCAGACCCTGGACAGTCTCTCAGACCTCTCAGACCCTGGACGGTCCCTCAGACCCTGGACGGTCCCTCAGACCCTGGACAGTCTCTCAGACCCTGGACGGTCTCTCAGACCCTGGACGGTCCCTCAGACCCTGGACGGTCCCTCAGACCCTGGACGGTCCCTCAGACCCTGGACAGTCTCTCAGACCCTGGACAGTCTCTCAGACCTCTCAGACCCTGGACTGTCCCTCAGACCCTGGACAGTCTCTCAGACCTCTCAGATCCTGGACGGTCCCTCAGACCTCTCAGACCCTGGACGGTCTCTCTGACCTCTCAGACCCTGGACGGTCTCTCAGACCCTGGACGGTCTCTCAGACCTGGACGGTCTCTCAGACCCTGGACGGTCTCTCAGACCTCTCAGACCCTGGAATGTCCCTCAGACCCTGGACGGTCTCTCTGACCTCTCAGACCCTGGACGGTCTCTCAGACCCTGGACGGTCTCTCAGACCTCTCAGACCCTGGGCGGTCTCTCAGACCTCTCAGACCCTGGAATGTCTCTCAGACCCTGGACGGTCTCTCAGACCTCTCAGATCCTGGACGGTCCCTCAGACCCTGGACGGTCTCTCAGACCCTGGACGGTCCCTCAGACCCTGGACGGTCCCTCAGACCCTGGACGGTCTCTCAGACCCTGGACGGTCCCTCAGACCCTGGACGGTCTCTCAGACCTCTCAGACCCTGGACAGTCTCTGAGACCCTGGACGGTCCCTCAGACCCTGGACGGTCCCTCAGACCCTGGACGGTCCCTCAGACCCTGGACAGTCTCTCAGACCCTGGACGGTCTCTCAGACCCTGGACGGTCCCTCAGACCCTGGACGGTCCCTCAGACCCTGGACGGTCCCTCAGACCCTGGACAGTCTCTCAGACCCTGGACAGTCTCTCAGACCTCTCAGACCCTGGACTGTCCCTCAGACCCTGGACAGTCTCTCAGACCTCTCAGATCCTGGACGGTCCCTCAGACCCTGGACGGTCCCTCAGACCCTGGACAGTCTCTCAGACCCTGGACAGTCTCTCAGACCTCTCAGACCCTGGACGGTCCCTCAGACCCTGGACGGTCCCTCAGACCCTGGACGGTCCCTCAGACCCTGGACAGTCTCTCAGACCCTGGACGGTCCCTCAGACCCTGGACAGTCTTTCAGACCCTGGATGGTCCCTCAGACCCTGGACAGTCTCTCAGACCCTGGACGGTCCCACAGACCCTGGACGGTCCCTCAGATCCTGGACGGTCCCTCAGACCCTGGACGGTCCCTCAGACCCTGGACAGTCTTTCAGACCCTGGACGGTCCCTCAGACCCTGGACGGTCCCACAGACCCTGGACGGTCCCTCAGATCCTGGACGGTCCCTCAGACCCTGGACAGTCCCTCAGACCCTGGACGGTCCCTCAGACCCTGGACAGTCTTTCAGACCCTGGATGGTCCCTCAGACCCTGGACAGTCTCTCAGACCCTGGACGGTCCCACAGACCCTGGACGGTCCCTCAGATCCTGGACGGTCCCTCAGACCCTGGACAGTCCCTCAGACCCTGGACGGTCCCTCAGACCCTGGACGGTCCCACAGACCCTGGACGGTCCCTCAGACCCTGGACGGTCTCTCAGACCTCTCAGATCCTGGACGGTCCCTCAGACCCTGGACGGTCCCTCAGACAGTGGACGGTCTCTCAGACCCTGGACGGTCCCTCAGACCCTGGACGGTCCCACAGACCCTGGACGGTCCCTCAGACCCTGGACGGATCCTCAGACACTGGACGGTCCCTCAGACCTCTCAGACTCTGGACGGTCCCTCAGACCCTGGACGGTCCCTCAGACCCTGGACGGTCCCACAGACCCAGGACGGTCCCTCAGATCCTGGACGGTCCCTCAGACACAGGACGGTCCCTCAGACCCTGGACGGTCCCACAGACCCTGGACGATCCCTCAGACCCTGGACGATCCCTCAGACCCTGGACGGTCCCTCAGACTCTGGACGATCCCTCAGACCCTGGACGGTCCCTCAGACCTTGGACGGTCCCTCAGACTCTGGACGATCCCTCAGACCCTGGACGTTCCCTCAGACCCTGGACGGTCCCTCAGACCCTGGACGGTCCCTCAGACCCTGGACGGTCCCTCAGACCCAGGACGGTCCCTCAGATCCTGGACGGTCCCTCAGACACAGGACGGTCCCTCAGACCCTGGACGGTCCCTCAGACCCTGGACGGTCCCTCAGACCCTGGACGGTCCCACAGACCCTGGACGATCCCTCAGACCCTGGACGATCCCTCAGACCCTGGACGGTCCCTCAGACTCTGGACGATCCCTCAGACCCTGGACGGTCCCTCAGACCTTGGACGGTCCCTCAGACTCTGGACGATCCCTCAGACCCTGGACGTTCCCTCAGACCCTGGACGGTCCCTCAGACCCTGGACGTTCCCTCAGACCCTGGACGGTCCCACAGACCCTGGACGGTCCCTCAGACCCTGGACGGTCCCTCAGACCCTGGACAGTGTCTCAGACCCTGGACGGTCCATCAGGCTCTGGACGGTCTTTTAGACCCTGGACAGTCTCTCAGACCCTGGACGGTCTCTCAGACCTGGACGGTCCCTCAGACCCTGGACGATCCCTAAGACCCTGGACAGTCTCTCAGACCCTGGACGGTCCCTCAGACCCTGGACGGTCCCACAGACCTCTCAGACTCTGGACGGTCCCTCAGACCTCTCAGACCCTGGACGGTCCCTCAGACCTCTCAGACTCTGGACGGTCCCTCAGACCCTGGACGGTCCCTCAGACACTGGACGGTCCCTCAGACCCTGGACAGTCTCTCAGACCCTGGACGATCCCTCAGACCCTGGACGGTCCCTCAGATCCTGGACGGTCTCTCAGACCCTGGACGGTCCCTCAGACCCTGGACGGTCTCTCAGACCGTGGACGGTCTCTCAGACCCTGGACGGTCCCACAGACCCTGGACGGTCCCTCAGATCCTGGACGGTCCCTCAGACCCTGGACGGTCTCTCCGATCCTGGACGGTCTCTCAGACCCTGGACGGTCCCTCAGACCCTGGACGGTCTCTCAGACCCTGGACGGTCCCACAGACCCTGGACGGTCCCTCAGATCCTGGACGGTCCCTCAGACCCTGGACGGTCTCTCAGACCCTGGACGTCCCTCAGACCCTGGACTGTCCCTCAGACCCTGGACGGTCTCTCAGACCCTGGACGGTCCCACATACCCTGGACGGTCCCTCAGATCCTGGACGGTCCCTCAGA
Organism: Telmatherina bonti; assembly: GCF_933228915.1. Lineage (NCBI taxonomy): Eukaryota > Metazoa > Chordata > Actinopteri > Atheriniformes > Telmatherinidae > Telmatherina > Telmatherina bonti. The sequence goes on from NC_136617.1 coordinate 1,042,101, forward strand.
CCCTGGATGGTCTCTCAGACCCTGGACGTCCCTGAGATCCTGGACGGTCTCTCAGACCCTGGACTGTCCCTCAGACCCTGGACGGTCTCTCAGACCCTGGACGGTCCCACATACCCTGGACGGTCCCTCAGATCCTGGACGGTCCCTCAGACCCTGGACGGTCCCACAGACCCTGGACGGTCTCTCAGACCCTGGACGTCCCTCAGACCCTGGACTGTCCCTCAGACCCTGGACGGTCTCTCAGACCCTGGACGGTCTCTCTGACCACTCAGACCCTGGACGGTCCCTCAGACCCTGGACGGTCTCTCTGACCTCTCAGACCATGGACGGTCTCTCAGACCCTGGACGGTCTCTCAGACCTCTCAGATCCTGGACGGTCCCTCAGACCCTGGACGGTCTCTCAGACCCTGGACGGTCCCTCAGACCCTGGACGGTCCCTCAGACCCTGGACGGTCTCTCAGACCCTGGACTGTCCCTCAGACCCTGGACAGTCTCTCAGACCTCTCAGATCCTGGACGGTCCCTCAGACCTCTCAGACCCTGGACGGTCCCTCAGACCCTGGACGGTCCCTCAGACCCTGGACAGTCTCTCAGACCCTGGACGGTCTCTCAGACCTGTCAGACCCTGGACGATCCCTCAGACCCTGGACAGTCTCTCAGACCCTGGACGGTCCCTCAGACCCTGGACAGTCTCTCAGACCCTGGACGGTCCCTCAGACCCTGGACAGTCTCTCAGACCCTGGACGGTCCCACAGACCCTGGACGGTCCCTCAGACCCAGGACGGTCCCTCAGATCCTGGACGGTCTCTCAGACCCTGGACGGTCCCTCAGACCCTGGACGGTCCCTCAGACTCTGGACGGTCTCTCAGACCCTGGACGGTCTCTCAGACCCTGGACAGTCCCTCAGACCTTGGACGGTGTCTCAGACCCTGGACGTCTCTCAGACCCTGGACATCCCTCAGACCCTGGACGGTCCCTCAGACCCAGGACGGTCCCTCAGACCCTGGACAGTGTCTCAGACCCTGGAGGGTCTCTCAGACCCTGGACGGTCCCTCAGACCCTGGACTGTCCCTCAGACCCTGGACAGTGTCTCAGACCCTGGAGGGTCTCTCAGACCCTGGACGGTCTCTCAGACCCTGGACGGTCCCTCAGACCCTGGACGGTCCCACAGACCCTGGACGGTCCCTCAGACCTCTCAGACTCTGGACGGTCCCTCAGACCCTGGACGGTCCCACAGACCCTGGACGGTCCCTCAGACCTCTCAGACTCTGGACGGTCCCTCAGACCCTTGACGGTCCCTCAGACCCTGGACGGTCCGACAGACCCAGGACGGTCCCTCAGATCCTGCACGGTTCCTCAGACCTCTCAGACTCTGGACGGTCCCTCAGACCCTGGACGGTCCCACAGACCCTGGACGGTCCCTCAGACCCAGGACAGTCCCTTAGACCCTGGACGGTCTCTCAGACCCTGGACGGTCTCTCAGACCCTGGACGGTCCCTCAGACCCTGGACGATCCCTCAGACCCTGGACAGTCCCTCAGACCCTGGACGGTCTCTCAGACCCTGGACGATCCCTCAGACCCTGGACGATCCCTCAGACCCTGGACGATCCCTCAGACCCTGGACGGTCCCTCAGACCCTGGACGGTCTCTCAGACCCTGGACGATCCCTCAGACCCTGGACGGTCCCTCAGACTCTGGACGATCCCTCAGACCCTGGACGGTCCCTCAGACCCTGGACGGTCCCTCAGACCCTGGACAGTGTCTCAGACCCTGGACGGTCCATCAGGCTCTGGACGGTCTTTTAGACCCTGGACAGTCTCTCAGACCCTGGACGGTCTCTCAGACCCTGGACGGTTCATCAGGCTCTGGACGGTCTCTCAGACCTGGACGGTCTCTCAGACCCTGGACGGTCCCTCAGACCCTGGACGGTCCCACAGACCCTGGACGGTCCCTCAGACACTGGACGGTCCCACAGACCCAGGACGGTCCCTCAGATCCTGGACGGTCTCTGACCCTGGACGGTCCCTCAGATTCTGGACGGATCCTCAGACCCTGGACAGTCTCTCAGACCCTGGACAGTCTCTCAGACCCTGGACGGTCCCACAGACCCTGGACGGTGCCACAGACCCTGGACGGTCCCAAAGACCCTGGACGGTCCCTCATACCCTGGACGGTCCCTCAGATCCTGGACGGTCTCTCAGACCCTGGACGGTCCCTCAGATTCTGGACGGATCCTCAGACCCTGGACAGTCCCTCAGACCCTGGACGGTCCCTCAGATCCTGGACGGTCTCTCAGACCCTGGACGGTCCCTCAGACCCTGGACGGTCCCACAGACCCTGGACGGTCCCTCAGATTCTGGACGGATCCTCAGACCCTGGACAGTCCCTCAGACCCTGGACGGTCCCTCAGATCCTGGACGGTCTCTCAGACCCTGGACGGTCCCTCAGACCCTGGACGGTCCCTCAGACCCTGGACGGTCCCTCAGACCTCTCAGACCCTGGACGGTCCCACAGACCCTGGACGGTCCCACAGACCCAGGACGGTCCCTCAGATCCTGGACGGTCCCTCAGACCCTGGACGGTCCCACAGACCCTGGACGGTCCCACAGACCCTGGACGTCCCTCAGACCCAGGACGTCCCTCAGACCCTGGACGGTCTCTCAGACCTCTCAGACCCTGGAATGTCTCTCAGACCTCTCAGACCCTGGAATGTCTCTGAGACCCTGGACGGTCCCTCAGACCCTGGACTGTCCCTCCGACCCTGGACGGTCTCTCAGACCCTGGACGTCCCTCAGACCCTGGACGGTCTCTCAGACCTCTCAGACCCTGGAATGTCTCTGAGACCCTGGACGGTCTCTCAGACCCTGGACTGTCCCTCCGACCCTGGACGGTCTCTCAGACCCTGGACGGTCTCTCAGACCTCTCAGACCCTGGACGGTCTCTCAGACCTCTCAGACCCTGGACGGTCCCTCAGACCCTGGACGGATCCTCAGACCCTGGACAGTCTGTCAGACCCTGGACGGTCCCTCAGACCCTGGACGGTCCCTCAGACCCTGGACGGATCCTCAGACCCTGGACGGTCCCTCAGACCCTGGACAGTCTCTCAGACCCTGGACGGTCCCTCAGACCCTGGACAGTCCCTCAGACCCTGGACGGATCCTCAGACCCTGGACGGTCTCTCAGACCCTGGACGGTCTCTCAGACCTCTCAGACCCTGGACGGTCTCTCAGACCCTGGACGGTCTCTCAGACCTCTCAGACCCTGGACGGTCTCTCAGACCTCTCAGACCCTGGACGGTCCCTCAGACCCTGGACGGATCCTCAGACCCTGGACTGTCCCTCAGACCCTGGACGGTCCCTCAGACCCTGGACAGTCTCTCAGACCCTGGACGGTCCGTCAGACCTCTCAGACTCTGGACGGTCCCTCAGACCCTGGACGGTCTCTCAGACCTCTCAGACCCTGGACGGTCCCTCAGATCCTGGACGGTCCCTCAGACCCTGGACGGTCCCTCAGATCCTGGACGGTCCCTCAGACTCTGGACGGTCCCTCAGACCTCTCAGACTCTGGACGGTCCCTCAGACTCTGGACGGTCCCTAAGACCCTGGACGGTCCCTCAGATCCTGGACGGTCCCTCAGACCCTGGACGGTCCCTCAGATCCTGGACGGTCCCTCAGACACAGGACGGTGCCTCAGACCTCTCAGACTCTGGACGGTCCCTCAGACTCTGGACGGTCCCTCAGATCCTGGACGGTCCCTCAGACCCTGGACGGTCCCTCAGACCCTGGACGATCCCTCAGACCCTGGAAGGTCCCACAAACCCTGGACGTCCCTCAGACCTCTCAGACCCTGGACGATCCCTCAGACCCTGGACGATCCCTCAGACCCTGGACGATCCCTCAGACCCTGGACAGTCCCTCAGACCCTGGACAGTCTCTCAGACCCTGGACGATCCCTCAGACCCTGGACGATCCCTCAGACCCTGGACGATCCCTCAGACCCTGGACGGTCTCTCAGACCCTGGACGGTCTCTCAGACCTCTCAGACCCTGGACGGTCTCTCAGACCCTGGACGGTCTCTCAGACCTGGACAATCCCTCAGACCCTGGACGGTCCCTCAGACCCTGGACGGTCTCTCAGACCCTGGACGATCCCTCAGACCCTGGACCGTCCCTCAGACCCTGGACGGTCTCTCAGACCCTGGACGGTCCCTCAGACCCTGGACGGTCTCTCAGACCCTGGACGATCCCTCAGACCCTGGACCGTCCCTCAGACCCTGGACGGTCTCTCTGACCCTGGACCGTCCCTCAGACCCTGGACGGTCTCTCAGACCCTGGACGGTCCCTCAGATCCTGGACGTCCCTCAGACCCTGGACCGTCCCTCAGACCCTGGACGGTCTCTCAGACCCTGGACAGTCTCTCAGACCCTGGACGGTCTCTCAGACCTCTCAGACCCTGGATAGTCTCTCAGACCCTGGATAGTCTCTCAGACCCTGGACGGTCCCTCAGATCCTGGACGTCCCTCAGACCCTGGACCGTCCCTCAGACCCTGGACGGTCCCTCAGACCCTGGACCGTCCCTCAGACCCTGGACGGTCTCTCAGACCCTGGACGGTCCCTCAAACCCTGGACGGTCCCTCAGACCCTGGACAGTCTCTCAGACCGTGGACAGTCTCTCAGACCTCTCAGACCCTGGACGGTCTCTCAGACCTCTCAGACCCTGGACGGTCTCTCAGACCCTGGACGGTCTCTCAGACCCAGGACGGTCCCTCAGACCCTGGACGGTCCCACAGACCCTGGACGGTCCCTCAGACCCTGGACGGATCCTCAGACCCTGGACGGATCCTCAGACCCTGGACGGTCCATCAGACCCTGGACGGTCCCTCAGACCCTGGACAGTCTCTCAGACCCTGGACGGATCCTCAGACCCTGGACGGATCCTCAGACCCTGGACAGTCTCTCAGACCCTGGACGGTCCCTCAGACTCTGGACGGTCCGTCAGACCTCTCAGACTCTGGACGGTCCCTCAGACCCTGGACGGTCCCTCAGACCCTGGACGGTCCCACAAACCCAGGACGGTCCCTCAGACCCTGGACGGTCCCTCAGACACAGGACGGTCCCTCAGACCCTGGACGGTCCCACAAACCCAGGACGGTCCCTCAGATCCTGGACGGTCCCTCAGACACAGGACGGTCCCTCAGATCCTGGACGGTCCCTCAGACACAGGACGGTCCCTCAGACTCTGGACGGTCCCTCAGACCTCTCAGACTCTGGACGGTCCCTCAGACCCTGGACGGTCCCACAGACCCTGGACGGTCCCACAGACCCAGGACGGTCCCTCAGATCCTGGACGGTCCCTCAGACACAGGACGGTCCCTCAGACTCTGGACGGTCCCTCAGACCTCTCAGACTCTGGACGGTCCCTCAGACCCTGGACGGTCCCACAGACCCTGGACGGTCCCACAGACCCAGGACGGTCCCTCAGATCCTGGACGGTCCCTCAGACACAGGACGGTCCCTCAGACTCTGGACGGTCCCTCAGACTCTGGACGGTCTCTCAGACCTCTCAGACTCTGGACGATCCCTCAGACCCTGGACGGTCTCTCAGACCTCTCAGACCCTGGAATGTCTCTGAGACCCTGGGCCGTCCCTCAGACCCTGGACGGTCTCTCAGACCTCTCAGACCCTGGACGGTCCCTCAGACCTCTCAGACCCTGGACGGTCTCTCAGACCTCTCAGACCCTGGACGGTCTCTCAGACCTCTCAGACCCTGGACGGTCTCTCAGACCCTGGACGGTCTCTCAGACCTCTCAGACCCTGGACGGTCCCTCAGACCCTGGACGGTCCCTCAGACCCTGGACGGTCCCTCAGACCTCTCAGACCCTGGACGATCCCTCAGACCTCTCAGACCCTGGACAGTCTCTGAGACCCTGGACGGTCCCTCAGACCCTGGACGGTCTCTCAGACCTCTCAGACCCTGGACGGTCCCTCAGACCTCTCAGACCCTGGACAGTCTCTGAGACCCTGGACGGTCCCTCAGACCCTGGACGGTCCCTCAAACCCTGGACGGTCCCTCAGACCCTGGACAGTCTCTCAGACCGTGGACAGTCTCTCAGACCTCTCAGACCCTGGACGGTCTCTCAGACCTCTCAGACCCTGGACGGTCTCTCAGACCCTGGACGGTCTCTCAGACCCAGGACGGTCCCTCAGACCCTGGACGGTCCCACAGACCCTGGACGGATCCTCAGACCCTGGACAGTCTCTCAGACCCTGGACGGTCCCTCAGACCCTGGACGGATCCTCAGACCCTGGACGGATCCTCAGACCCTGGACGGTCCATCAGACCCTGGACGGTCCCTCAGACCCTGGACAGTCTCTCAGACCCTGGACGGATCCTCAGACCCTGGACGGATCCTCAGACCCTGGACAGTCTCTCAGACCCTGGACGGTCCCTCAGACTCTGGACGGTCCGTCAGACCTCTCAGACTCTGGACGGTCCCTCAGACCCTGGACGGTCCCACAAACCCAGGACGGTCCCTCAGATCCTGGACGGTCCCTCAGACACAGGACGGTCCCTCAGACCCTGGACGGTCCCACAGACCCAGGACGGTCCCTCAGATCCTGGACGGTCCCTCAGACACAGGACGGTCCCTCAGATCCTGGACGGTCCCTCAGACACAGGACGGTCCCTCAGATCCTGGACGGTCTCTCAGACCTCTCAGACTCTGGACGATCCCTCAGACCCTGGACGGTCTCTCAGACCTCTCAGACCCTGGAATGTCTCTGAGACCCTGGGCCGTCCCTCAGACCCTGGACGGTCTCTCAGACCTCTCAGACCCTGGACGGTCCCTCAGACCTCTCAGACCCTGGACGGTCTCTCAGACCTCTCAGACCCTGGACGGTCTCTCAGACCCTGGACGGTCCCTCAGACCCTGGACGGTCTCTCAGACCTCTCAGACCCTGGACGGTCCTTCAGACCTCTCAGACCCTGGACGGTCCCTCAGACCTCTCAGACCCTGGACGGTCTCTCAGACCTCTCAGACCCTGGACGGTCTCTCAGACCCTGGACGGTCCCTCAGACCCTGGACGGTCTCTCAGACCTCTCAGACCCTGGACGGTCCCTCAGACCCTGGACGGTCCCTCAGACCCTGGACGGTCCCTCAGACCCTGGACAGTCTCTCTGACCTCTCAGACCCTGGAATGTCTCTGAGACCCTGGACGGTCCCTCAGACCCTGGACGGTCCCTCAGACCTCTCAGACCCTGGACGATCCCTCAGACCTCTCAGACCCTGGACGGTCCCTCAGACCCTGGACGGTCCCTTAGACCCTGGACGGTCCCTCAGACCCTGGACGGTCTCTCACACCTCTCAGACCCTGGAATGTCTCTGAGACCCTGGACGGTCTCTCAGACCCTCGACAGTCTCTGAGACCCTGGACGGTCCCTCAGACCCTGGACGGTCCCTCAAACCCTGGACAGTCTCTCAGACCTCTCAGACCCTGGACGGTCTCTCAGACCCTGGACGGTCCCTCAGACCCTGGACGGTCTCTCAGACCCTGGACGGTCCCTCAGACCCTGGACGGTCCCTCAGACTCTGGACGGTCTCTCAGACCTCTCAGATTCTGGACGGTCCCTCAGACCCAGGACGGTCCCTCAGACCCTGGACGGTCTCTCAGACCCTGGACGGTCCCTTAGACCCTGGACGGTCTCTCAGACCCTGGACAGTCTCTCAGACCTCTCAGACCCTCGACAGTCTCTGAGACCCTGGACGGTCCCTCAGACCCTGGACGGTCCATCAGACCCTGGACGGTCCCTCAGACCCAGGACTGTCCCTCAGACCCTGGACAGTCCCTCAGACCCTGGACGGTCTTTTAGACCCTGGACGGTACCTCAGACTCTGGACGATCCCTCAGACCCTGGACAGTGTCTCAGACCCTGGACGGTCTCTCAGACCATGGACGGTCCCTCAGACTCTGGACTGTCCCTCAGACCCCTGACATCCCTCAGACCCTGGACGGTACCTCAGACTCTGGACGGTCCCTCAGACCCTGGATGGTCTCTCAGACCCTGGACTGTCCCTCAGACCCTGGACTGTCCCTCAGACCCTGGACGGTCCCTCAGACCCTGGACAGTCTCTCAGACCGTGGACAGTCTCTCAGACCTCTCAGACCTGGACGGTCCCTCAGACCCTGGACAGTCTCTCAGACCGTGGACAGTCTCTCAGACCTCTCAGACCTGGACGGTCCCTCAGACCCAGGACGGTCCCACAGACCCTGGACTGTCTCTCAGACCTCTCAGACCCTGGACGGTCTCTCAGACCTCTCAGACCCTGGACGGTCTCTCAGACCTCTCGGACCCTGGACGGTCCCTCAGACCCTGGACGGTCCCTCAGACCCTGGACGGTCTCTCAGACCTCTCAGACCCTGGACGGTCCCTCAGACCTCTCAGACCCTGGACGGTCTCTCAGACCTCTCAGACCCTGGAATGTCTCTGAGACCCTGGACGGTCCCTCAGACCCTGGACGGTCCTTCAGACCTCTCAGACCCTGGACGGTCCCTCAGACCTCTCAGACCCTGGACGGTCTCTCAGACCTCTCAGACCCTGGACGGTCTCTCAGACCCTGGACGGTCTCTCAGACCTCTCAGACCCTGGACGGTCCCTCAGACCCTGGACGGTCCCTCAGACCCTGGACGGTCTCTCACACCTCTCAGACCCTGGAATGTCTCTGAGACCCTGGACGGTCCCTCAGACCCTGGACGGTCCCTCAAACCCTGGACAGTCTCTCAGACCTCTCAGACCCTGGACGGTCTCTCAGACCCTGGACGGTCCCTCAGACCCTGGACGGTCTCTCAGACCCTGGACGGTCCCTCAGACCCTGGACGGTCCCTCAGACTCTGGACGGTCTCTCAGACCTCTCAGATTCTGGACGGTCCCTCAGACCCAGGACGGTCCCTCAGACCCTGGACGGTCTCTCAGACCCTGGACGGTCCCTTAGACCCTGGACGGTCTCTCAGACCCTGGACAGTCTCTCAGACCTCTCAGACCCTCGACAGTCTCTGAGACCCTGGACGGTCCCTCAGACCCTGGACGGTCCCTCAAACCCTGGACAGTCTCTCTGACCTCTCAGACCCTGGACGGTCTCTCAGACCTCTCAGACCCTGGACGGTCCCTCAGACCCTGGACGGTCCATCAGACCCTGGACGGTCCCTCAGACCCAGGACTGTCCCTCAGACCCTGGACAGTCCCTCAGACCCTGGACAGTCTTTTAGACCCTGGACGGTACCTCAGACTCTGGACGATCCCTCAGACCCTGGACAGTGTCTCAGACCCTGGACGGTCTCTCAGACCATGGACGGTCCCTCAGACTCTGGACTGTCCCTCAGACCCCTGACGTCCCTCAGACCCTGGACGGTACCTCAGACTCTGGACGGTCCCTCAGACCCTGGATGGTCTCTCAGACCCTGGACTGTCCCTCAGACCCTGGACTGTCCCTCAGACCCTGGACTGTCCCTCAGACCCTGGACGGTCCCTCAGACCCTGGACAGTCTCTCAGACCGTGGACAGTCTCTCAGACCTCTCAGACCTGGACGGTCCCTCAGACCCTGGACAGTCTCTCAGACCGTGGACAGTCTCTCAGACCTCTCAGACCTGGACGGTCCCTCAGACCCAGGACGGTCCCACAGACCCTGGACGGTCCCTCAGACCCAGGACGGTCTCTCAGATCCTGGACGGTCCCACAGACCCTGGACGGTCTCTCAGACTCTGGACGTTCCCTCAGACCCTGGACTGTCCCTCAGACCCTGGATGGTCCCTCAGACCCTGGACGATCCCTCAGACCCTGGACTGTCCCTCAGACCCTGGACTGTCCCTTAGACCCTGGATGGTCCCTCAGACCCTGGACGATCCCTCAGACCCTGGACAGTCTCTCAGACCCTGGACGGTCCCTCAGACCCTGGACGGTCCTTCAGACCTCTCAGACCCTGGACGGTCCCTCAGACCTCTCAGACCCTGGACGGTCTCTCAGACCTCTCAGACCCTGGACGGTCCCTCAGACCCTGGACGGTCCCTCAGACCCTGGACGGTCTCTCACACCTCTCAGACCCTGGAATGTCTCTGAGACCCTGGACGGTCTCTCAGACCCTCGACAGTCTCTGAGACCCTGGACGGTCCCTCAGACCCTGGACGGTCCCTCAAACCCTGGACAGTCTCTCAGACCTCTCAGACCCTGGACGGTCTCTCAGACCCTGGACGGTCCCTCAGACCCTGGACGGTCTCTCAGACCCTGGACGGTCCCTCAGACCCTGGACGGTCCCTCAGACTCTGGACGGTCTCTCAGACCTCTCAGATTCTGGACGGTCCCTCAGACCCAGGACGGTCCCTCAGACCCTGGACGGTCTCTCAGACCCTGGACGGTCCCTTAGACCCTGGACGGTCTCTCAGACCCTGGACAGTCTCTCAGACCTCTCAGACCCTCGACAGTCTCTGAGACCCTGGACGGTCCCTCAGACCCTGGACGGTCTCTCAGACCCTGGACGGTCCGTCAAACCCTGGACAGTCTCTCAGACCTCTCAGACCCTGGACGGTCTCTCAGACCCTGGACGGTCCCTCAGACCCTGGACGGTCTCTCAGACCCTGGACGGTCTCTCAGACCCTGGACGATCCCTCAGACCCTGGACGGTCTCTCAGACCTCTCAGACTCTGGACGGTCCCTCAGACCCAGGACGGTCCCTCAGACCCTGGACGGTACCTCAGACCCTGGAGGGTCTCTCAGACCCTGGACGGTCTCTCAGACCCTGGACGGTCCCTCAGACCTTGGACGGTACCTCAGACCCTGGAGGGTCTCTCAGACCCTGGACGGTCTCTCAGACCCTGGACGGTCCCTCAGACCCTGGACGGTCCCTCAGACCCTGGACAGTGTCTCAGACCCTGGAGGGTCTCTCAGACCCTGGACGGTCCCTCAGACTCTGGACGGTCTCTCAGACCTCTCAGACTCTGGACGGTCCCTCAGACCCTGGACGGTCCCTCAGACCCTGGACGGTCTCTCAGACCTCTCAGACTCTGGACGGTCCCTCAGACCCAGGACGGTCCCTCAGACCCTGGACGGTCTCTCAGACCTCTCAGACTCTGGACGGTCCCTCAGACCCAGGACGGTCCCTCAGACCCTGGACTGTCCCTCAGACCCTGGACGGTACCTCAGACCCTGGAGGGTCTCTCAGACCCTGGACGGTCTCTCAGACCCTGGACGGTCCCTCAGACCCTGGACGGTCCCTCAGACCCTGGACAGTGTCTCAGACCCTGGAGGGTCTCTCAGACCCTGGACGGTCCCTCAGACTCTGGACGGTCCCTCAGACCCAGGACGGTCCCTCAGACCCTGGACTGTCCCTCAGACCTTGGACGGTACCTCAGACCCTGGAGGGTCTCTCAGACCCTGGACGGTCCCTCAGACTCTGGACGGTCCCTCAGACCCAGGACGGTCCCTCAGACCCTGGACTGTCCCTCAGACCTTGGACGGTACCTCAGACCCTGGAGGGTCTCTCAGACCCTGGACGGTCTCTCAGACCCTGGACAGTCCCTCAGACCTCTCAGACTCTGGACGGTCCCTCAGACCCTGGACGGTCCCTCAGACCTCTCAGACTCTGGACGGTCCCTCAGACCCTGGACGGTCCCACAGACCCTGGACGGTCCCACAGACCCAGGACGGTCCCTCAGACCTTGGACGGTCCCTCAGACACAGGACGGTCCCTCAGACCCTGGACGGTCTATCAGACCCTGGACGGTCTCTCAGACCTGGACGGTCCCTCAGACCCTGGACGATCCCTAAGACCCTGGACAGTCTCTCAGACCCTGGACGGTCCCACAGACCCTGGACGGTCCCACAGACCCTGGACGGTCCCTCAGACCTCTCAGACTCTGGAAGGTCCCTCAGACCCTGGACGGTCCCACAGACCCTGGACGGTCCCTCAGACCCTGGACGGTCCCACAGACCCAGGACGGTCCCTCAGATCCTGGACGGTCCCACAGACCCTGGACGGTCCCACAGACCCTGGACGGTCCCTCAGACCTCTCAGACTCTGGACGGTCCCTCAGACCCTGGACGGTCCCACAGACCCTGGACGGTCCCTCAGACCCTGGACGGTCCCACAGACCCAGGACGGTCCCACAGACCCTGGACGGTCCCTCAGACCCAGGACAGTCCCTCAGACCCTGGACGGTCCCTCAGACCCTGGACGGTCTCTCAGACCCTGGACGTCCCTCAGACCCTGGACGGTCTCTCAGACCCTGGACGGTCCCTCAGACCCTGGACGGTCTCTCAGACCTCTCAGACCCTGGACGGTCTCTCAGACCCTGGACGGTCCCTCAGACCCTGGACGGTCTCTCTGACCTCTCAGACCCTGGACGGTCTCTCAGACCTCTCAGACCCTGGACGATCCCTCAGACCCTGGACGGTCCCTCAGACCCTGGACGGTCCGTCAGACCCTGGACGGTCTCTCTGACCTCTCAGACCCTGGACGGTCCCTCAGACCCTGGACGGTCTCTCAGACCCTGGACTGTCCCTCAAACCCTGGACGGTCTCTCAGACCTCTCAGACCCTGGACGGTCTCTCAGACCCTGGACGGTCCCTCAGACCCTGGACGGTCTCTCTGACCTCTCAGACCCTGGACGGTCTCTCAGACCTCTCAGACCCTGGACGTCCCTCAGACCCTGGACGGTCCCTCAGACCCTGGACGGTCTCTCTGACCTCTCAGACCCTGGACGGTCTCTCAGACCCTGGACGGTCTCTCAGACCTCTCAGACCCTGGACGATCCCTCAGACCCTGGACGGTCCCTCAGACCCTGGACGGTCCCTCAGACTCTGTACGGTGACTCAGACACAGGACGGTGTCTCAGACCCTGGACATCCCTCAGACCCTGGACGGTCCCTCAGACCCTGGACAGTGTCTCAGACCCTGGAGGGTCTCTCAGACCCTGGACGGTCCCTCAGACCCTGGACGGTCTTTTAGACCCTGGACAGTCCCTCAGACCCTGGACGGTCCCACAGACCCTGGACGGTCTTTTAGACCCTGGACGGTCCCTCAGACCCTGGACGGTCCCACAGACCCTGGACGGTCCCACAGACCCTGGACGGTCCCTCAGACACAGGACGGTCCCTCAGACCCTGGACAGTGTCTCAGACCCTGGAGGGTCTCTCAGACCCTGAACGGTCCCTCAGACCCTGGACGGTCCCTCAGACTCTGGACGGTCCCTCAGACCCTGGACGGTCCCTCAGACCTCTCAGACTCTGGACGGTCCCTCAGACCCTGGACGGTCCCACAGACCCTGGACGGTCCCACAGACCCAGGACGGTCCCTCAGACCCTGGACGGTCCCTCAGACACAGGACGGTCCCTCAGTCCCTGGACGGTCCCACAGACCCAGGACGGTCCCTCAGACCCTGGACGGTCCCTCAGACACAGGACGGTCCCTCAGTCCCTGGACGGTCCCACAGACCCAGGACGGTCCCTCAGACACAGGACGGTCCCTCAGACCCTGGACGGTCCCTCAGATCCTGGACGGTCCCTCAGACACAGGACGGTCCCTCAGTCCTTGGACGGTCCCACAGACCCAGGACGGTCCCTCAGATCCTGGACGGTCCCTCAGACACAGGACGGTCCCTCAGTCCCTGGACGGTCCCACAGACCCAGGACGGTCCCTCAGATCCTGGACGGTCCCTCAGACCCTGGACGGTCCCTCAGACCCTGGACGGTCCCTCAGACACAGGACGGTCCCTCAGACCCTGGACGGTCTATCAGACCCTGGACGGTCTCTCAGACCTGGACGGTCCCTCAGACCCTGGACGATCCCTAAGACCCTGGACAGTCTCTCAGACCCTGGACGGTCCCACAGACCCTGGACGGTCCCACAGACCCTGGACGGTCCCACAGACCCTGGACGGTCCCTCAGACACAGGACGGTCTCTCAGACCCTGGACGGTCCCTCAGACCCTGGACGGTCCCACAGACCCTGGACGGTCCCTCAGACACAGGACGGTCTCTCAGACCCTGGACGGTCCCTCAGACCCTGGACGGTCCCACAGACCCTGGACGGTCCCTCAGACACAGGACGGTCCCACAGACCCTGGACGGTCCCTCAGACACAGGACGGTCTCTCAGACCCTGGACGGTCCCTCAGACCCTGGACGGTCCCACAGACCCTGGACGGTCCCACAGACCCTGGACGGTCTCTCAGACCCTGGACGGTCTCTCAGACCTGGACGGTCCCTCAGACCCTGGACGGTCCCACAGACCCTGGACGGTCCCACAGACCCTGGACGGTCTATCAGACCCTGGACGGTCTCTCAGACACAGGACGGTCCCTCAGACCCTGGACGGTCCCTCAGACACAGGACGGTCCCTCAGACCCTGGACGGTCCCTCAGACACAGGACGGTCCCTCAGACACAGGACGGTCCCTCAGACCCTGGACGGTCCCACAGACCCTGGACGGTCCCACAGACCCTGGACGGTCTCTCAGACCCTGGACGGTCCCTCAGACCCTGGACGGTCTATCAGACCCTGGACGGTCTCTCAGACACAGGACGGTCCCTCAGACCCTGGACGGTCTCTCAGACACAGGACGGTCCCTCAGACCCTGGACGGTCCCTCAGACACAGGACGGTCCCTCAGACACAGGACGGTCCCTCAGACCCTGGACGGTCCCACAGACCCTGGACGGTCCCACAGACCCTGGACGGTCCCTCAGACCCTGGACGGTCCCACAGACCCTGGACGGTCCCACAGACCCTGGACGGTCTATCAGACCCTGGACGGTCTCTCAGACACAGGACGGTCCCTCAGACCCTGGACGGTCCCTCAGACACAGGACGGTCCCTCAGACCCTGGACGGTCCCACAGACCCTGGACGGTCTCTCAGACCCTGGACGGTCTCTCAGACCTGGACGGTCTATCAGACCCTGGACGGTCTTTCAGACCTGGACAGTCCCACAGACCCTGGACGGTCTCTCAGACCCTGGAGGGTCCCTCAGACCCTGGACGGTCCCACAGACCCTGGACGGTCTCTCAGACCCTGGACGGTCCCTCAAACACAGGACGGTCCCTCAGACCCTGGACGGTCTCTCAGACCCTGGACTGTCCCTCAAACCCTGGACGGTCTCTCAGACCTCTCAGACCCTGGACGGTCTCTCAGACCCTGGACGGTCCCTCAGACCCTGGACGGTCTCTCTGACCTCTCAGACCCTGGACGGTCTCTCAGACCTCTCAGACCCTGGACGGTCTCTCTGACCTCTCAGACCCTGGACGGTCTCTCAGACCCTGGACGGTCCCTCAGACCCTGGACGGTCTCTCTGACCTCTCAGACCCTGGACGGTCTCTCAGACCTCTCAGACCCTGGACGGTCTCTCAGACCTCTCAGACCCTGGACGGTCTCTCAGACCTCTCAGACCCTGGACGATCCCTCAGACCCTGGACGGTCCCTCAGACCCTGGACGGTCTCTCTGACCTCTCAGACCCTGGACGGTCCCTCAGACCCTGGACGGTCTCTCAGACGCTGGACTGTCCCTCAAACCCTGGACAGTCTCTCAGACCTCTCAGACCCTGGACGGTCCCTCAGACCCTGGACGGTCTCTCTGACCTCTCAGACCCTGGACGGTCTCTCAGACCCTGGACGGTCTCTCAAACCCTGGACGGTCCCTCAGACCCTGGACGGTCTCTCAGACCCTGGACGGTCTCTCAAACCCTGGACGGTCCCTCAAACCCTGGACGGTCCCTCAGACCCTGGACGGTCTCTCAGACCTGGACGGTCCCTCAGACCCTGGACGATCCCTAAGACCCTGGACAGTCTCTCAGACCCTGGACGGTCCCTCAGACCCTGGACGGTCCCACAGACCCTGGACGGTCCCTCAGACCCTGGACGGTCCCTCAGACCCTGGACGGTCCCACAGACCCTGGACGGTCCCTCAGACCCTGGACGGTCCCACAGACCCAAGACGGTCCCTTAGACCCTGGACGGTCCCTCAGACCCTGGACGGTCCCACAGACCCTGGACGGTCCCTCAGACCCAGGACAGTCTCTTAGACCCTGGACGGTCTCTCAGACCCTGGACGTCCTTCAGACCCTGGACTGTCCCTCAGACCCTGGACGGTCCCTCAGACCCTGGACGGTCCCTCAGACCCTGGACGGACTGTTAGACCTCTCAGACCCTGGACGGTCTCTCAGACCCTGGACGGTCCCTCAGACCCTGGACGGTCCCTCAGACCTCTCAGACCCTGGACGGTCTCTCAGACCCTGGACGGTCTCTCAGACCCTGGACGGTCCCTCAGACCCTGGATGGTCCCTCAGACCCTGGACGGTCTCTCAGACCCTGGATGGTCTCTCAGACCCTGGACGGTCTCTCAGACCCTGGATGGTCCCTCAGACCCTGGACGGTCCCTCAGACCCTGGACAGTCTCTCAGACCTCTCAGACCCTGGACGGTCTCTCAGACCCTGGACGGTCTCTCAGACCTCTCAGACCCTGGACGGTCCCTCAGACCCTGGACGGTCTCTCAGACCTCTCAGACCCTGGACGGTCCCTCAGACCCTGGACGGTCCCTCAGACTCTGGACGATCCCTCAGACCCTGGACGGTACCTCAGACCCTGGACGATCCCTCAGACCCTGGACGGTCCCTCAGACCCTGGACCGTCCCTCAGACTCTGGACGGTCTCTCAGACCCTGGACAGTCCCTCAGACCCTGGACGGTCCCTCAGACCCTGGACGGTCTCTCAGACCCTGGACGGTCCCTCAGACCCTGGACGGTCCCACAGACCCTGGACGGTGCCTCAGACCCTGGACGGTCCCTCAGACCCTGGACGGTCCCACAGACCCTGGACGGTGCCTCAGACCCTGGACGGTCCCTCAGATCCTTGACGGTCTCTCAGACCCTGGACGGTCCCTCAGATTCTGGACGGATCCTCAGACCCTGGACGATCCCTCAGACCTCTCAGACCCTGGACGGTCCCACAGACCCTGGACAGTCCCTGAGACCCTGGACGGTCCCACAGACCCAGGACAGTCCCTCAGACCCTGGACGGTCTCTCAGACCCTGGACGGTCTCTCAGACCCTGGACGTCCTTCAGACCCTGGACTGTCCCTCAGACCCTGGACGTCCCTCAGACCCTGGACGGTCTCTCAGACCCTGGACGGTCCCTCAGACCCTGGACGGTCCCACAGACCCTGGACGGTCCCTCAGACCCTGGACGGTCTCTCAGACCCTGGACGGTCCCTCAGACCCTGGACGGTCCCTCAGACCCTGGACGGTCCGTCAGACCTCTCAGACCCTGGACGGTCTCTCTGACCTCTCAGACCCTGGACGGTCCCTCAGACCCTGGACGGTCTCTCAGACCCTGGACGGTCCCTCAGACCCTGGACGGTCTCTCAGACCCTGGACAGTCTCTCTGACCCTCGACGGTCTCTCAGACCTCTCAGACCCTGGACGGTCTCTCAGACCCTGGACGGTCCCTCAGACCCTAGACGGTCTCTCTGACCCTGGACGGTCTCTCAGACCTCTCAGACCCTGGAATGTCTCTGAGACCCTGGACGGTCTCTCAGACCCTGGACGGTCTCTCAGACCCTGGACGGTCCCTCAGACCCTGGACGGTCTCTCAGACCTCTCAGACCCTGGACGGTCTCTCAGACCCTGGACGGTCCCTCAGACCCTGTACGGTCTCTCAGACCCTGGACGGTCTCTCAGACCCTGGACGGTCTCTCAGACCTCTCAGACCCTGGAATGTCTCTGAGACCCTGGACGGTCTCTCAGACCCTGGACGGTCTCTCAGACCCTGTACGGTCACTCAGACCCTGGACAGTCTCTCAGACCTCTCAGACCCTGGACGGTCTCTCAGACCCTGGACGGTCCCTCAGACCCTGGACAGTCTCTCAGACCTCTCAGACCCTGGACGGTCTCTCAGACCCTGGACGGTCCCTCAGACCTCTCAGACCCTGGACGGTCTCTCAGACCCTGGACGGTCTCTCAGACCCTGGACGGTCCCTCAGACCCTGGACAGTCTCTCAGACCTCTCAGACCCTGGACGGTCTCTCAGACCCTGGACGGTCCCTCAGACCTCTCAGACCCTGGACGGTCTCTCAGACCTCTCAGACCCTGGACGGTCTCTCAGACCCTGGACGGTCCCTCAGACCCTGGACGGTCTCTCAGACCCTGGACGGTCCCTCAAACCCTGGACGGTCTCTTTGACCTGGACGATCCCTCAGACCCTGGACGGTCTCTCAGACCTCTCAGACCCTGGACGGTCTCTCAGACCCTGGACGGTCCCTCAAACCCTGGACGGTCTCTCAGACCCTGGACAGTCTCTCAGACCTCTCAGACCCTGGACGGTCTCTCAGACCCTGGACGGTCCCTCAGACCCTGGACGGTCCCTCAGACCCTGGACGGTCTCTCAGACCCTGGACGGTCTCTCAGACCCTGGACGATCCCTCAGACCCTGGACGGTCTCTCAGACCCTGGACGGTCTCTCAGACCCTGGACGTCCCTCAGACCTCTCAGACCCTGGACGATCCCTCAGACCCTGGACGGTCTCTCAGACCTCTCAGACTCTGGACGATCCCTCAGACCCTGGACGGTCTCTCAGACCCTGGACGGTCCCTCAGACCCTGGACGGTCTCTCAGACCCTGGACGATCCCTCAGACCCTGGACGGTCTCTCAGACCCTGGACGGTCCCTCAGACCCTGGACGGTCTCTCAGACCCTGGACGGTCCCTCAGACCCTGGACGATCCCTCAGACCCTGGACGATCCCTCAGACCCTGGACGGTCCCTCAGACCCTGGACGGTCTCTCAGACCCTGGACGGTCTCTCAGACCCTGGACGATCCCTCAGACCCTGGACGGTCTCTCAGACATCTCAGACTCTGGACGATCCCTCAGACCCTGGACGGTCTCTCAGACCCTGGACGATCCCTCAGACCCTGGACGGTCTCTCAGACCTCTCAGACTCTGGACGATCCCTCAGACCCTGGACGGTCTCTCAGACCCTGGACGGTCACTCAGACCCTGGACGGTCTCTCAGACCCTGGACGATCCCTCAGACCCTGGACGGTCTCTCAGACCCTGGACGGTCTCTCAGACCCTGGACGTCCCTCAGACCTCTCAGACCCTGGACGGTCTCTCAGACCTCTCAGACTCTGGACGATCCCTCAGACCCTGGACGGTCTCTCAGACCTGGACGATCCCTCAGACCCTGGACGGTCCCTCAGACCCTGGACGGTCTCTCAGACCCTGGACGATCCCTCAGACCCTGGACCGTCCCTTTGACCCTGGACGGTCTCTCAGACCCTGGACGGTCCCTCAGACCCTGGACGGTCCCACAGACCCTGGACGGTCCCACAGACCCTGGACGGTCCCTCAGACCCAGGACGGTCCCTCAGATCCTGGACGGTCTCTCAGACCCTGGACGGTCCCTCAGACCCTGGACGGTCCCTCAGACCCTGGACGGTCCCACAGACCCTGGACGGTCCCACAGACCCAAGACGGTCCCTCATATCCTGGACGGTCTCTCAGATCCTGGACGGTCCCACAGACCCTGGACGGTCTCTCAGACCCAAGACGGTCCCTCATATCCTGGACGGTCTCTCAGACCCAGGACAGTCCCACAGACCCTGGACGGTCTCTCAGACCCTGGACGGTCCCTCAGATCCTGGACGGTCTCTCAGACCCTGGACGGTCCCTCAGACCCTGGACGGTCCCACAGACCCTGGACGGTCCCTCAGACCCAGGACAGTCCCTTAGACCCTGGACGGTCTCTCAGACCCTGGACGTCCTTCAGACCCTGGACTGTCCCTCAGACCCTGGACGGTCCCTCAGACCCTGGACGGTCCCTCAGACCCTGGACGGACTGTTAGACCTCTCAGACCCTGGACGGTCTCTCAGACCCTGGACGGTCCCTCAGACCCTGGACGGTCTCTCAGACCTCTCAGACCCTGGACGGTCTTTCAGACCCTGGACGGTCTCTCAGACCCTGGACGGTCCCTCAGACCTCTCAGACCCTGGACGGTCTCTCAGACCCTGGATGGTCCCTCAGACCCTGGACGGTCCCTCAGACCCTGGACAGTCTCTCAGACCTCTCAGACCCTGGACGGTCTCTCAGACCCTGGACGGTCTCTCAGACCTCTCAGACCCTGGACGGTCCCTCAGACCCTGGACAGTCTCTCAGACCTCTCAGACCCTGGACGGTCTCTCAGACCTCTCAGACCCTGGACAGTCTCTCAGACCTCTCAGACCCTGGACGGTCTCTCAGACCCTGGACGGTCCCTCAGACCCTGGACAGTCTCTCAGACCTCTCAGACCCTGGACGGTCTCTCAGACCCTGGACGGTCCCTCAGACCTCTCAGACCCTGGACGGTCTCTCAGACCCTGGACGGTCTCTCAGACCCTGGACGGTCCCTCAGACCCTGGACAGTCTCTCAGACCTCTCAGACCCTGGACGGTCTCTCAGACCCTGGACGGTCCCTCAGACCTCTCAGACCCTGGACGGTCTCTCAGACCCTGGACGGTCCCTCAGACCCTGGACGGTCTCTCAGACCCTGGACGGTCCCTCAAACCCTGGACGGTCTGTTTGACCTGGACGATCCCTCAGACCCTGGACGGTCTCTCAGACCCTGGACGGTCCCTCAAACCCTGGACGGTCTCTCAGACCCTGGACAGTCTCTCAGACCCTGGACGGTCCCTCAGACCCTGGACGGTCCCTCAGACCCTGGACGGTCTCTCAGACCCTGGACGGTCCCTCAGACCCTGGACGGTCCCTCAGACCCTGGACGGTCTCTCAGACCCTGGACGGTCTCTCAGACCCTGGACGATCCCTCAGACCCTGGACGGTCTCTCAGACCCTGGACGGTCTCTCAGACCCTGGACGTCCCTCAGACCTCTCAGACCCTGGACGATCCCTCAGACCCTGGACGATCCCTCAGACCCTGGACGGTCTCTCAGACCCTGGACGGTCCCTCAGACCCTGGACGGTCTCTCAGACCCTGGACGATCCCTCAGACCCTGGACGGTCTCTCAGACCTCTCAGACTCTGGACGGTCCCTCAGACCCTGGACGATCCCTCAGACCCTGGACAGTCTCTCAGACCCTGGACGGTCACTCAGACCCTGGACGGTCTCTCAGACCCTGGACGATCCCTCAGACCCTGGACGGTCTCTCAGACCCTGGACGGTCTCTCAGACCCTGGACGTCCCTCAGACCTCTCAGACCCTGGACGGTCTCTCAGACCTCTCAGACTCTGGACGGTCTCTCAGACCTGGACGATCCCTCAGACTCTGGACAGTCCCTCAGACCCTGGACGGTCTCTCAGACCTGGACGATCCCTCAGACCCTGGACGGTCCCTCAGACCCTGGACGGTCTCTCAGACCCTGGACGATCCCTCAGACCCTGGACCGTCCCTTTGACCCTGGACGGTCTCTCAGACCCTGGACGGTCCCTCAGACCCTGGACGGTCCCACAGACCCTGGACGGTCCCACAGACCCTGGACGGTCCCTCAGACCCAGGACGGTCCCTCAGATCCTGGACGGTCTCTCAGACCCTGGACGGTCCCTCAGACCCTGGACGGTCCCTCAGACCCTGGACGGTCCCACAGACCCTGGACGGTCCCTCAGACCCTGGACGGTCCCACAGACCCAAGACGGTCCCTCATATCCTGGACGGTCCCTCAGACCCAGGACAGTCCCACAGACCCTGGAAGGTCTCTCAGACCCTGGACGGTCTCTCAGACCTCTCAGATTCTGGACGGTCCCTCAGACCCAGGACGGTCCCTCAGATCCTGGACGGTCTCTCAGACCCTGGACGGTCCCTCAGACCCTGGACGGTCCCACAGACCCTGGACGGTCCCTCAGACCCAGGACAGTCCCTTAGACCCTGGACGGTCTCTCAGACCCTGGACGTCCTTCAGACCCTGGACTGTCCCTCAGACCCTGGACGGTCCCTCAGACCCTGGACGGTCCCTCAGACCCTGGACGGACTGTTAGACCTCTCAGACCCTGGACGGTCTCTCAGACCCTGGACGGTCCCTCAGACCCTGGACGGTCTCTCAGACCTCTCAGACCCTGGACGGTCTTTCAGACCCTGGACGGTCTCTCAGACCCTGGACGGTCCCTCAGACCTCTCAGACCCTGGAAGGTCTCTCAGACCCTGGACGGTCTCTCAGACCTCTCAGACCCTGGACGGTCCCTCAGACCCTGGACAGTCTCTCAGACCTCTCAGACCCTGGACGGTCTCTCAGACCTCTCAGACCCTGGACGGTCTCTCAGACCCTGGACGGTCTCTCAGACCTCTCAAACCCTGGACGGTCCCTCAGACCCTGGAGAGTCTCTCAGACCTCTCAGACCCTGGACGGTCTCTCAGACCTCTCAGACCCTGGACGGTCCCTCAGACCCTGGACGGTCTCTCAGACCTCTCAGACCCTGGACGGTCTCTCAGACCCTGGACGGTCTCTCAGACCTCTCAGACCCTGGAATGTCTCTGAGACCCTGGACGGTCCCTCAGACCCTGGACGGTCTCTCAGACCTCTCAGACCCTGGACGGTCCCTCAGACCCTGGACGGTCCCTCAGACCCTGGACGGTCCCTCAGACCCTGGACGGTCCCTCAGACCCTGGACGGTCTCTCAGACCTCTCAGACCCTGGACGGTCCCTCAGACCCTGGACTGTCCCTCAGACCCTGGAC
Organism: Telmatherina bonti; assembly: GCF_933228915.1. NCBI lineage: Eukaryota > Metazoa > Chordata > Actinopteri > Atheriniformes > Telmatherinidae > Telmatherina > Telmatherina bonti. The sequence continues at coordinate 1,064,798 of NC_136617.1, forward strand.
GGTCCCTCAGACCCTGGACAGTCTCTCAGACCTCTCAGACCTTGGACGGTCTCTCAGACCCTGGACGGTCTCTCAGACCTCTCAGACCCAGGACGGTCCCTCAGACCCTGGACGGATCCTCAGACCCTGGACAGTCTCTCAGACCCTGGACGGTCCCTCAGACCCTGGACGGATCCTCTGACCCTGGACGGTCCCTCAGACCCTGGACGGTCCCTCAGACCCTGGACAGTCTCTCAGACCCTGGACGGATCCTCAGACCCTGGACGGATCCTCAGACCCTGGACAGTCTCTCAGACCTCTCAGACCCTGGACGGTCCCTCAGACTCTGGACGGTCCGTCAGACCTCTCAGACTCTGGACGGTCCCTCAGACCCTGGACGGTCCCACAGACCCTGGACGGTCCCTCAGACCCTGGACGGTCCCACAGACCCAGGACGGTCCCTCAGATCCTGGACGGTCCCTCAGACACAGGACGGTCCCTCAGACCCTGGAGAGTCTCTCAGACCTCTCAGACCCTGGACGGTCTCTCAGACCTCTCAGACCCTGGACGGTCCCTCAGACCCTGGACGGTCTCTCAGACCTCTCAGACCCTGGACGGTCTCTCAGACCCTGGACGGTCTCTCAGACCTCTCAGACCCTGGAATGTCTCTGAGACCCTGGACGGTCCCTCAGACCCTGGACGGTCTCTCAGACCTCTCAGACCCTGGACGGTCCCTCAGACCCTGGACGGTCCCTCAGACCCTGGACGGTCTCTCAGACCTCTCAGACCCTGGACGGTCCCTCAGACCCTGGACTGTCCCTCAGACCCTGGACGGTCCCTCAGACCCTGGACAGTCTCTCAGACCTCTCAGACCTTGGACGGTCTCTCAGACCCTGGACGGTCTCTCAGACCTCTCAGACCCAGGACGGTCCCTCAGACCCTGGACAGTCTCTCAGACCCTGGACGGTCCCTCAGACCCTGGACGGATCCTCTGACACTGGACGGTCCCTCAGACCCTGGACGGTCCCTCAGACCCTGGACAGTCTCTCAGACCCTGGACGGATCCTCAGACCCTGGACGGATCCTCAGACCCTGGACAGTCTCTCAGACCTCTCAGACCCTGGACGGTCCCTCAGACTCTGGACGGTCCGTCAGACCTCTCAGACTCTGGACGGTCCCTCAGACCCTGGACGGTCCCACAGACCCTGGACGGTCCCTCAGACCCTGGACGGTCCCACAGACCCAGGACGGTCCCTCAGATCCTGGACGGTCCCTCAGACACAGGACGGTCCCTCAGACCCTGGACGGTCCCACAGACCCAGGACGGTCCCTCAGATCCTGGACGGTCCCTCAGACACAGGACGGTCCCTCAGACTCTGGACGGTCCCTCAGACCTCTCAGACTCTGGACGGTCCCTCAGACCCTGGACGGTCCCTCAGACCCTGGACGGTCCCACAGACCCAGGACGGTCCCTCAGATCCTGGACGGTCCCACAGACCCTGGACGGTCCCACAGACCCAGGACGGTCCCTCAGATCCTGGACGGTCCCTCAGACACAGGACGGTCCCTCAGACCCTGGACGGTCCCACAGACCCTGGACGGTCCCTCAGACCCTGGACGGTCCCTCAGACCCTGGATGGTCTCTCAGACCCTGGACGGTCTCTCAGACCTCTCAGACCCTGGATAGTCTCTGAGACCCTGGACGGTCCCTCAGACCCTGGACAGTCTCTGAGACCCTGGACGGTCCCTCAGACCTCTCAGACCCTGGACGGTCCCTCAGACCCTGGACGGTCCCTCAGACCCTGGACGGTCTCTCAGACCTCTCAGACCCTGGAATGTCCCTCAGACCCTGGACGGTCTCTCAGACCTCTCAGACCCTGGAATGTCCCTCAGACCCTGGACGGTCCCTCAGACCCTGGACGGTCTCTCAGACCTCTCAGACCCTGGACGGTCCCTCAGACCCTGGACGGTCCCTCAGAACCCTGGACGGTCTCTCAGACCTCTCAGACCCTGGACGGTCTCTCAGACCTCTCAGACCCTGGACGGTCCCTCAGACCCTGGACGGTCCCTCAGACCCTGGACGGTCTCTCAGACCTCTCAGACCCTGGACGGTCTCTCAGACCTTGGACGGTCTCTCAGACCTCTCAGACCCTGGACGGTCCCTCAGACCTCTCAGACCCTGGACAGTCTCTGAGACCCTGGACGGTCCCTCAGACCCTGGACGGTCTCTCAGACCTCTCAGACCCTGGACGGTCTCTCAGACCTCTCAGACCCTGGAATGTCTCTCAGACCCTGGACGGTCTCTCAGACCTCTCAGACCCTGGAATGTCTCTGAGACCCTGGACGGTCCCTCAGACCCTGGACGGTCCCTCAGACCCTGGACGGTCCCTCAGACCCTGGACGGTCCCTCAGACCTCTCAGACCCTGGACAGTCTCTGAGACCCTGGACGGTCCCTCAGACCCTGGACGGTCTCTCAGACCTCTCAGACCCTGGACGGTCCCTCAGACCTCTCAGACCCTGGACGGTCTCTCAGACCCTGGACGGTCTCTCAGACCCTGGACGGTCTCTCAGACCTCTCAGACCCTGGACGGTCTCTCAGACCCTGGACGGTCCCTCAGACCCTGGACGGTCTCTGAGACCCTGGACGGTCTCTCAGACTCTGGACGGTCCCTCAAACCCTGGACGGTCTCTCAGACCTGGACGGTCCCTCAAACCCTGGACGGTCTCTCAGACCCTGGACAGTCTCTCAGACCTCTCAGACCCTGGACGGTCTCTCAGACCCTGGACGGTCCCTCAAACCCTGGACGGTCTCTCAGACCCTGGACAGTCTCTCAGACCTCTCAGACCCTGGACGGTCCCTCAGACCCTGGACGGTCTCTCAGACCCTGGACGGTCCCTCAGACCCTGGACGGTCTCTCAGACCCTGGACGATCCCTCAGACCCTGGACGATCCCTCAGACCCTGGACGGTCTCTCAGACCCTGGACGGTCCCTCAGACCCTGGACGGTCTCTCAGACCCTGGACGATCCCTCAGACCCTGGACGGTCTCTCAGACCCTGGACGTCCCTCAGACCTCTCAGACCCTGGACTGTCCCTCAGACCCTGGACGGTCTCTCAGACCTCTCAGACCCTGGACGGTCCCTCAGACCCTGGACGGTCTCTCAGACCCTGGACGGTCTCTCAGACCCTGGACGGTCCCTCAGACCCTGGACGGTCTCTCAGACCCTGGACGGTCCCTCAGACCTCTCAGACCCTGGACGGTCTCTCAGACCCTGGACGGTCTCTCAGACCCTGGACAGTCTCTCAGACCTCTCAGACCCTGGACGGTCTCTCTGACCCTGGACGGTCCCTCAGACCCTGGATGGTCCCTCAGACCCTGGACGGTCTCTCTGACCTCTCAGACCCTGGACGGTCCCTCAGACCCTGGACGGTCCCTCAGACCCTGGATGGTCCCTCAGACCCTGGACGGTCTCTCAGACCCTGGACGGTCCCTCAGACCCTGGATGGTCTCTCTGACCTCTCAGACCCTGGACGGTCCCTCAGACCCTGGACGGTCCCTCAGACCCTGGATGGTCCCTCAGACCCTGGACGGTCCCTCAGACCCTGGATGGTCCCTCAGACCCTGGACGGTCTCTCTGACCTCTCAGACCCTGGACGGTCCCTCAGACCCTGGACGGTCCCTCAGACCCTGGATGGTCCCTCAGACCCTGGACGGTCTCTCTGACCTCTCAGACCCTGGACGGTCTCTCAGACCCTGGACGGTCCCTCAGACCCTGGACGGTCCCTCAGACCCTGGACGTTCCCTCAGACCCTGGACGGTCTCTCTGACCTCTCAGACCCTGGACGGTCCCTCAGACCCAGGACGGTCCCTCAGACCCTGGACGGTCCCTCAGACCCTGGACGGATCCTCAGACCCTGGACGGTCCCTCAGACCCTGGACGGTCCCTCAGACTCTGGACGGTCCCTCAGACCTCTCAGACTCTGGACGGTCCCTCAGACCCTGGACGGTCCCTCAGACCCTGGACGGTCCCACAGACCCTGGACGGTCCCTCAGACCCTGGACGGTCCCACAGACCCAGGACGGTCCCTCAGATCCTGGACGGTCCCTCAGACACAGGACGGTCCCTCAGACCCTGGACGGTCCCACAGATCCTGGACGGTCCCTCAGACACAGGACGGTCCCTCAGACTCTGGACGGTCCCTCAGACCTCTCAGACTCTGGACGGTCCCTCAGATCCTGGACGGTCCCACAGACCCTGGAATGTCTCTGAGACCCTGGACGGTCCCTCAGACCCTGGACGGTCCCTCATACCCTGGACGGTCCCACAGACCCTGGACGGTCCCTCAGACCCTGGACGGTCCCTCAGACCCTGGACGGTCTCTCAGACCCTGGACGGTCTCTCAGACCCTGGACGGTCTCTCAGACCTCTCAGACCCTGGATAGTCTCTGAGACCCTGGAGAGTCTCTCAGACCTCTCAGACCCTGGACGGTCCCTCAGACCTCTCAGACCCTGGACGGTCTCTCAGACCCTGGACGGTCCCTCAGACCCTGGACGGTCTCTCAGACCTCTCAGACCCTGGAATGTCCCTCAGACCCTGGACGGTCCCTCAGACCCTGGACGGTCTCTCAGACCTCTCAGACCCTGGACGGTCCCTCAGACCCTGGACGGTCCCTCAGAACCCTGGACGGTCTCTCAGACCTCTCAGACCCTGGACGGTCCCTCAGACCCTGGACGGTCTCTCAGACCTCTCAGACCCTGGACGGTCCCTCAGACCCTGGACGGTCCCTCAGACCCTGGACGGTCTCTCAGACCTCTCAGACCCTGGACGGTCCCTCAGACCCTGGACGGTCCCTCAGAACCCTGGACGGTCTCTCAGACCTCTCAGACCCTGGACGGTCTCTCAGACCCTGGACGGTCTCTCAGACCTCTCAGACCCTGGAATGTCTCTGAGACCCTGGGCCGTCCCTCAGACCCTGGACGGTCTCTCAGACCTCTCAGACCCTGGACGGTCCCTCAGACCCTGGACGGTCTCTGAGACCCTGGACGGTCCCTCAGACCCTGGACGGTCTCTCAGACCTCTCAGACCCTGGACAGTCTCTCAGACCTCTCAGACCCTGGAATGTCTCTGAGACCCTGGACGGTCCCTCAGACCCTGGACGGTCCTTCAGACCTCTCAGACCCTGGACAGTCTCTCAGACCTCTCAGACCCTGGAATGTCTCTGAGACCCTGGACGGTCCCTCAGACCCTGGACGGTCTCTCAGACCTCTCAGACCCTGGACAGTCTCTCAGACCTCTCAGACCCTGGAATGTCTCTGAGACCCTGGACGGTCCCTCAGACCCTGGACGGTCCCTCAGACCCTGGACGGTCCCTCAGACCCTGGACGGTCCCTCAGACCTCTCAGACCCTGGACAGTCTCTGAGACCCTGGACGGTCCCTCAGACCCTGGACGGTCCCTCAGACCTCTCAGACCCTGGACAGTCTCTGAGACCCTGGACGGTCTCTCAGACCCTGGACGGTCTCTCAGACCCTGGACGGTCCCACAGACCCTGGAATGTCCCTCAGACCCTGGACGGTCCCTCAGACCCTGGACGGTCCCACAGACCCTGGACGGTCCCTCAGACCCTGGAATGTCCCTCAGACCCTGGACGGTCCCTCAGACCCTGGACGGTCCCACAGACCCTGGAATGTCCCTCAGACCCTGGACGGTCCCTCAGACCCTGGACTGTCCCTCAGACCCTGGACGGTCCCTCAGACCTCTCAGACTCTGGACGGTCCCTCAGACCCTGGACGATCCCTCAGACCCTGGACGGTCCCACAGACCCTGGACGGTCCCTCAGACCCTGGACGGTCCCTCAGACCCTGGACGGTCCCTCAGACCTCTCAGACTCTGGACGGTCCCTCAGACCCTGGACGGTCCCACAGACCCTGGACGGTCCCTCAGACCCTGGACGGTCCCTCAGACCTCTCAGACTCTGGACGGTCCCTCAGACCCTGGATGGTCCCACAGACCCTGGACGGTCCCTCAGATCCTGGATGGTCCCTCAGACCCTGGACGGTCCCTCAGATCCTGGACGGTCCCTCAGACCCTGGACGGTCCCACAGACCCTGGACGGTCTTTTAGACCCTGGACGGTCCCTCAGACCCTGGACGGTCCCACAGACCCTGGACGGTCCCTCAGACCCTGGACGGTCCCTCAGACCCCTGACGTCCCTCAGACCTCTCAGACTCTGGACGGTCCCTCAGATCCTGGACGGTCCCTCAGACCCTGGACGGTCCCACAGACCCTGGACGGTCCCTCAGACCCTGGACGGTCCCACAGACCCTGGACGGTCCCTCAGACCCTGGACGGTCCCACAGACTCTGGACGATCCCTCAGACCCTGGACAGTGTCTCAGACCCTGGACGGTCTCTCAGACCATGGACGGTCCCTCAGACTCTGGACGGTCTCTCAGACCCCTGACATCCCTCAGACCCTGGACGGTCCCTCAGACCCTGGATGGTCTCTCAGACTCTGGACGTTCCCTCAGACCCTGGACTGTCCCTCAGACCCTGGACTGTCCCTCAGACCCTGGACTGTCCCTCAGACCCTGGACGGTCCCTAAGACCCTGGACAGTCTCTCAGACCGTGGACAGTCTCTCAGACCTCTCAGACCCTGGACGGTCTCTCAGACCTCTCAGACCCTGGACGGTCTCTCAGACCCTGGACGTCCCTCAGACCCTGGACTGTCCCTCAGACCCTGGACGATCCCTCAGACCCTGGACGGTCCCTCAGACCCTGGACGGTCCCACAGACCCTGGATGGTCCCTCAGACCCTGGACGGTCCCTCAGACCCTGGACGATCCCTCAGACCCTGGACGGTCCCTCAGACCCTGGACGGTCCCACAGACCCAGGACGGTCTCTCAGACCCTGGACGTCCCTCAGACCCTGGACGGTCTCTCAGACCCTGGACGTCCCTCAGACCCTGGACTGTCCCTCAGACCCTGGACGGTCTCTCAGACCCTGGACGGTCCCTCAGACCCTGGACAGTCTCTCAGACCCTGGACGGTCCCTCAGACCCTGGACGGTCCCTCAGACCCTGGACGATCCCTCAGACCCTGGACAGTCTCTCAGACCTCTCAGACCCTGGACGGTCTCTCAGACCTCTCAGACCCTGGACGGTCTCTCAGACCATGGACGGTCTCTCAGACCTGGACGGTCCCTCAGACCCAGGACGGTCTCTCAGATCCTGGACGGTCCCTGAGACTCTGGACGGTCACTCAGACCCAGGACGTCCCTCAGAACCTGGACAGTCCCTCAGACCCTGGACGGTCCCTCAGACCCTGGACGGTCCCTCAAACCTTGGACGTCATTCAGACCCTGGACGTCCCTCAGACCCTGGACGTCCCTCAGACCCTGGACAGTCCCTCAGACCCTGGACGGTCCCTCAAACCTTGGACGTCATTCAGACCCTGGACGTCCCTCAGACCCTGGACGTCCCTCAGACCCTGGACGTCCCTCAGACCCTGGACGGTCTCTCAGACCCTGGACTGTCTCTCAGACCTTGGACGTCCCTCAGACTCTGGACGGTCTCTCAGACCCTGGACGTCCCTCAGACCCTGGACGTCCCTCAGACCCTGGATGGTACCTCAGACTCTGGACGGTCTCTCAGACCCTGGACGGTCTCTCAGACCCTGGACGGTCCCACAGACCCTGGACGGTCCCTCAGACCCAGGACTGTCCCTCAGACCCTGGACAGTCCCTTAGACCTTGGACGGTCTCTCAGACCCTGGACTGTCCCTCAGACCCTGGACGTCCCTCAGACCCTGGACGGTCTCTCAGACCCTGGACGCCCCCTCAGACCCTGGACTGTCCCTCAGACCCTGGACGGTCTCTCAGACCCTGGACGGTCCCTCAGACCCTGGACGCCCCCTCAGACCCTGGACTGTCCCTCAGACCCTGGACGGTCCCTCAGACCCTGGACGGTCCCTCAGACCCTGGACGGTCTCTCAGACCCTGGACGGTCCCTCAGACCCTGGACAGTCTCTCAGACCGTGGACAGTCTCTCAGACCTCTCAGACCTGGACGGTCTCTCGGACCCTGGACGGTCTCTCAGACCTGGACGGTCTCTCAGATCCTGGACGGTCCCACAGACCCTGGACGGTCCCTCAGATCCTGGACGGTCCCTCAGACACAGGACGGTCCCTCAGACCCTGGACGGTCCCACAGACCCTGGACGGTCCCTCAGACCCTCGACGGTCTTTTAGACCCTGGACGGTCCCTCAGACCCTGGACGGTCCCTCAGACCCCTGACGTCCCTCAGACCTCTCAGACTCTGGACGGTCCCCTCAGACCCTGGACGGTCCCACAGACCCTGGACGGTCCCTCAGATCCTGGACGGTCCCACAGACCCTGGACGGTCCCTCAGACCCTGGACGGTCTTTTAGACCCTGGACGGTACCTCAGACTCTGGACGATCCCTCAGACCCTGGACGGTCTCTCTGACACTGGACGGTACCTCAGACTCTGGACGATCCCTCAGACCCTGGACAGTGTCTCAGACCCTGGACGGTCTCTCAGACCATGGACGGTCCCTCAGACTCTGGATGGTCCCTCAGACCCCTGACGTCCCTCAGACCCTGGACTGTCCCTCAGACCCTGGACGGTCCCTCAGACCCTGGACAGTCTCTCAGACCCTGGACAGTCTCTCAGACCCTGGACAGTCTCTCAGACCTCTCAGACCCTGGACGGTCTCTCAGACCTGGACGGTCTCTCAGACCCTGGACGTTCCCTCAGACCCTGGATGGTCTCTCAGACTCTGGACGTTCCCTCAGACCCTGGATGGTCTCTCAGACTCTGGACGGTCCCTCAGACTCTGGACGTTCCCTCAGACCCTGGATGGTCTCTCAGACTCTGGACGTTCCCTCAGACCCTGGACTGTCCCTCAGACCCTGGACTGTCCCTCAGACCCTGGACGGTCCCTCAGACCCTGGACGGTCTCTCAGACCTCTCAGACCCTGGACGGTCTCTCAGACCCTGGACGGTCTCTCAGATCCTGGACGGTCCCACAGACCCTGGACGGTCCCTCAGACCCAGGACGGTCTCTCAGATCCTGGACGGTCCCACAGACCCTGGACGGTCCCTCAGACCCTGGACGGTCTATCAGGCTCTGGATGTCCCTCAGACCCAGGACGGTCCCTCAGACCCTGGACGGTCCCTGAGACTCTGGACGGTCACTCAGACCCAGGACGTCCCTCAGACCCTGGACAGTCCCTCAGACCCTGGACGGTCCCTCAGACTCTGGACGGTCCCTCAAACCTTGGACGTCCCTCAGACCCTGGACGTCCCTCAGACCCTGGACGGTCTCTCAGACCCTGGACGTCCCTCAGACCCTGGACTGTCCCTCAGACCCTGGACAGTCCCTCAGACCCTGGACGGTCCCTCAGACTCTGAACGGTCCCTCAAACCTTGGACGTCCCTCAGACCCTGGACGTCCCTCAGACCCTGGACGTCCCTCAGACCCTGGACTGTCCCTCAGACCCTGGACGGTCTCTCAGACCCTGGACAGTCTCTCAGACCTCTCAGACCCTGGACAGTCCCTCAGACCCTGGACAGTCCCTCAGACCCTGGACGGTCCCTCAGACCCTGGACAGTCCCTCAGACCCTGGACGGTCCCTCAGACCCTGGACGATCCCTGAGACTCTGGACGGTCACTCAGACCCAGGACGTCCCTCAGACCCTGGACGGTCCCTCAGACTTTGGACGGTCCCTCAAACCTTGGACGTCATTCAGACCCTGGACGTCCCTCAGACCCTGGACGGTCTCTCAGACCCTGGACATCCCTCAGACCCTGGACGCTCTCTCAGACCTTGGACGTCCCTCAGACTCTGGACGGTCTCTCAGACCCTGGACGTCCCTCAGACCCTGGACAGTGTCTCATACCCTGGACGGTCTCTCAGACCCTGGACGGTCCCTCAGACCCTGGACGGTTTATCAGGCTCTGGACGGTCTCTCAGACCCTGGACGGTCCCACAGACCCAGGACGGTCCCTCAGACCCTGGACGTCCCTCAGACCCTGGACGGTCTCTCAGACCCTGGACGTCCCTCAGACCCTGGACTGTCCCTCAGACCCTGGACGGTCTCTCAGACCCTGGACGGTCCCACAGACCCAGGACGGTCCCTCAGACCCTGGACGGTAACTCAGACCCTGGACGGTCCCACAGACCCTGGACGGTCCCACAGACCAAGGACGGTCCCTCAGACCCTGGACGTCCCTCAGACCCTGGACGGTCTCTCAGACCCTGGACGTCCCTCAGACCCTGGACTGTCCCTCAGACCCTGGACGATCCCTCAGACCCTGGACGGTCCCTCAGACCCTGGACGGTCCCACAGACCCTGGACGGTCCCTCAGACACTGGACGGTCCCTCAGACCCTGGACGATCCCTCAGACCCTGGACGGTCCCTCAGACCCTGGACGGTCCCACAGACCCAGGACGGTCTCTCAGACCCTGGACGTCCCTCAGACCCTGGACGGTCTCTCAGACCCTGGACGTCCCTCAGACCCTGGACTGTCTCTCAGACCCTGGACGGTCCCTCAGACCCTGGACAGTCTCTCAGACCGTGGACAGTCTCTCAGACCTCTCAGACCCTGGACGGTCTCTCAGACCTCTCAGACCCTGGACGGTCTCTGAGACCATGGACGGTCTCTCAGACCTGGACGGTCCCTCAGACCCAGGACGGTCTCTCAGATCCTGGACGGTCCCACAGACCCTGGACGGTCCCTCAGACCCAGGACGGTCCCTCAGACCCTGGACGGTCCCTCAGACCCTGGACGGTCCCTCAGACTTTGGACGGTCCCTCAAACCTTGGACATCATTCAGACCCTGGACGTCCCTCAGACCCTGGACGGTCCCTCAGACCCAGGACTGTCTCTCAGACCTTGGACGTCCCTCAGACTCTGGACGGTCTCTCAGACCCTGGACGCCCCTCAGACCCTGGACGTCCCTCAGACCCTGGATGGTACCTCAGACTCTGGACGGTCTCTCAGACCCTGGACGGTCCCACAGACCCTGGACGGTCTTTTAGACCCTGGACGGTCTCTCAGACCATGGACGGTCCCTCAGACCCTGGACGGTCTCTCAGACCTGGACGGTCCCTCAGACCCTTGACGGTCCCTCAGACCCTGGACGGTCCCACAGACCCAGGACGGTCCCTCAGACCCTGGACGGTCTCTCAGACCCTGGACGTCCCTCAGACCCTGGACAGTGTCTCATACCCTGGACGGTCTCTCAGACCCTGGACGGTCCCTCAGACCCTGGACGGTTTATCAGGCTCTGGACGGTCTCTCAGACCCTGGACGGTCCCACAGACCCAGGACGGTCCCTCAGACCCTGGACGTCCCTCAGACCCTGGACGGTCTCTCAGACCCTGGACGTCCCTCAGACCCTGGACTGTCCCTCAGACCCTGGACGGTCTCTCAGACCCTGGACGGTCCCACAGACCCAGGACGGTCCCTCAGACCCTGGACGGTAACTCAGACCCTGGACGGTCCCACAGACCCTGGACGGTCCCACAGACCAAGGACGGTCCCTCAGACCCTGGACGTCCCTCAGACCCTGGACGGTCTCTCAGACCCTGGACGTCCCTCAGACCCTGGACTGTCCCTCAGACCCTGGACGATCCCTCAGACCCTGGACGGTCCCTCAGACCCTGGACGGTCCCACAGACCCTGGACGGTCCCTCAGACACTGGACGGTCCCTCAGACCCTGGACGATCCCTCAGACCCTGGACGGTCCCTCAGACCCTGGACGGTCCCACAGACCCAGGACGGTCTCTCAGACCCTGGACGTCCCTCAGACCCTGGACGGTCTCTCAGACCCTGGACGTCCCTCAGACCCTGGACTGTCTCTCAGACCCTGGACGGTCCCTCAGACCCTGGACAGTCTCTCAGACCGTGGACAGTCTCTCAGACCTCTCAGACCCTGGACGGTCTCTCAGACCTCTCAGACCCTGGACGGTCTCTGAGACCATGGACGGTCTCTCAGACCTGGACGGTCCCTCAGACCCAGGACGGTCTCTCAGATCCTGGACGGTCCCACAGACCCTGGACGGTCCCTCAGACCCAGGACGGTCCCTCAGACCCTGGACGGTCCCTCAGACCCTGGACGGTCCCTCAGACTTTGGACGGTCCCTCAAACCTTGGACATCATTCAGACCCTGGACGTCCCTCAGACCCTGGACGGTCCCTCAGACCCAGGACTGTCTCTCAGACCTTGGACGTCCCTCAGACTCTGGACGGTCTCTCAGACCCTGGACGCCCCTCAGACCCTGGACGTCCCTCAGACCCTGGATGGTACCTCAGACTCTGGACGGTCTCTCAGACCCTGGACGGTCCCACAGACCCTGGACGGTCTTTTAGACCCTGGACGGTCTCTCAGACCATGGACGGTCCCTCAGACCCTGGACGGTTTATCAGGCTCTGGACGGTCTATCAGACCCTGGACGGTCTCTCAGACCTGGACGGTCCCTCAGACCCTTGACGGTCCCTCAGACCCTGGACGGTCCCACAGACCCAGGACGGTCCCTCAGACCCTGGACGGTCCCACAGACCCTGGACGGTCCCTCAGACCCAGGACTGTCCCTCAGACCCTGGACAGTCCCTTAGACCTTGGACGGTCTCTCAGACCCTGGACGTCCCTCAGACCCTGGACTGTCCCTCAGACCCTGGACGTCCCTCAGACCCTGGACGGTCTCTCAGACCCTGGACGGTCCCTCAGACCCTGGACGGTCCCTCAGAACCTGGACGGTCTCTCAGACCCTGGACGGTCCCTCAGACCCTGGACAGTCTCTCAGACCGTGGACAGTCTCTCAGACCTCTCAGACCTGGACGGTCTCTCAGACCCTGGACGGTCTCTCAGACCTGGACGGTCTCTCAGATCCTGGACGGTCCCACAGACCCTGGACGGTCCCTCAGACCCAGGACGGTCTCTCAGATCCTGGATGGTCCCACAGACCCTGGACGGTCCCTCATACCCAGGACGGTCCCTCAGACCCTGGACGGTCCCTCAGACCCAGGACGTCCCTCAGACCCTGGACGTCCCTCAGACCCTGGACTGTCTCTCAGACCCTGGACGGTCCCTCAGACCCTGGACAGTCTCTCAGACCGTGGACAGTCTCTCAGACCTCTCAGACCCTGGACGGTCTCTCAGACCTCTCAGACCCTGGACGGTCTCTGAGACCATGGACGGTCTCTCAGACCTGGACGGTCCCTCAGACCCAGGACGGTCTCTCAGATCCTGGACGGTCCCACAGACCCTGGACGGTCCCTCAGACCCAGGACGGTCCCTCAGACCCTGGACGGTCCCTCAGACCCTGGACGGTCCCTCAGACTTTGGACGGTCCCTCAAACCTTGGACATCATTCAGACCCTGGACGTCCCTCAGACCCTGGACGGTCCCTCAGACCCAGGACTGTCTCTCAGACCTTGGACGTCCCTCAGACTCTGGACGGTCTCTCAGACCCTGGACGCCCCTCAGACCCTGGACGTCCCTCAGACCCTGGATGGTACCTCAGACTCTGGACGGTCTCTCAGACCCTGGACGGTCCCACAGACCCTGGACGGTCTTTTAGACCCTGGACGGTCTCTCAGACCATGGACGGTCCCTCAGACCCTGGACGGTTTATCAGGCTCTGGACGGTCTATCAGACCCTGGACGGTCTCTCAGACCTGGACGGTCCCTCAGACCCTTGACGGTCCCTCAGACCCTGGACGGTCCCACAGACCCAGGACGGTCCCTCAGACCCTGGACGGTCCCACAGACCCTGGACGGTCCCTCAGACCCAGGACTGTCCCTCAGACCCTGGACAGTCCCTTAGACCTTGGACGGTCTCTCAGACCCTGGACGTCCCTCAGACCCTGGACTGTCCCTCAGACCCTGGACGTCCCTCAGACCCTGGACGGTCTCTCAGACCCTGGACGGTCCCTCAGACCCTGGACGGTCCCTCAGAACCTGGACGGTCTCTCAGACCCTGGACGGTCCCTCAGACCCTGGACAGTCTCTCAGACCGTGGACAGTCTCTCAGACCTCTCAGACCTGGACGGTCTCTCAGACCCTGGACGGTCTCTCAGACCTGGACGGTCTCTCAGATCCTGGACGGTCCCACAGACCCTGGACGGTCCCTCAGACCCAGGACGGTCTCTCAGATCCTGGATGGTCCCACAGACCCTGGACGGTCCCTCATACCCAGGACGGTCCCTCAGACCCTGGACGGTCCCTCAGACCCAGGACGTCCCTCAGACCCTGGACAGTCCCTCAGACCCTGGACAGTCCCTCAGACCCAGGACGTCCCTCAGACCCTGGACAGTCCCTCAGACCCAGGACGTCCCTCAGACCCAGGACGTCCCTCAGACCCTGGACAGTCCCTCAGACCCTGGACGGTCCCTCAGACTTTGGACGGTCCCTCAAACCTTGGACGTCATTCAGACCCTGGACGTCCCTCAGACCCTGGACGGTCTCTCAGACCCTGGACGTCCCTCAGACCCTGGATGGTCTCTCAGACCCTGGACGGTCTCTCAGACCCTGGACGGTCCCTCAGACCCTGGACGGTCTTTTAGATCCTGGACGGTCTCTCAGACCATGGACGGTCCCTCAGACCCTGGACGGTCTCTCAGACCTGGACGGTCCCTCAGACCCTGGACGATCCCTCAGACCCTGGACGGTCCCTCAGACCCTGGACGGTCCCTCAGACCCTGGACGGTCCCTCAGACCCAGGACTGTCCCTCAGACCCTGGACAGTCCCTTAGACCTTGGACGGGTCTCTCAGACCCTGGACGTCCCTCAGACCCTGGACTGTCCCTCAGACCCTGGACGGTCTCTCAGACCCTGGACGGTCCCTCAGACCCTGGACGATCCCTCAGACCCTGGACTGTCCCTCAGACCCTGGACTGTCCCTCAGACCCTGGACGGTCTCTCAGACCCTGGACGGTCCCTCAGACCCTGGACGATCCCTCAGACCCTGGACGATCCCTCAGACCCTGGACGGTCCCTCAGACCCTGGACGATCCCTCAGACCCTGGACGGTCCCTCAGACCCTGGACGGTCCCTCAGACCCAGGACTGTCCCTCAGACCCTGGACAGTCCCTTAGACCTTGGACGGGTCTCTCAGACCCTGGACGTCCCTCAGACCCTGGACTGTCCCTCAGACCCTGGACGGTCTCTCAGACCCTGGACGGTCCCTCAGACCCTGGACGGTCTCTCAGACCCTGGACGTCCCTCAGACCCTGGACGGTCTCTCAGACCCTGGACGGTCCCTCAGACTCTGGACGGTCTCTCAGACCCTGGACGTCCCTCAGACCCTGGACAGTGTCTCATACCCTGGACGGTCTCTCAGACCCTGGACGGTCCCTCAGACCCTGGACGGTTTATCAGGCTCTGGACGGTCTCTCAGACCTGGACGATCCCTCAGACCCTGGACGGTCCCTCAGACCCTGGACGGTCCCACAGACCCAGGACGGTCCCTCAGACCCTGGACGTCCCTCAGACCCTGGACGGTCTCTCAGACCCTGGACATCCCTCAGACCCTGGACTGTCCCTCAGACCCTGGACGGTCTCTCAGACCCTGGACGGTCCCACAGACCCAGGACGGTCCCTCAGACCCTGGACGGTAACTCAGACCCTGGACGGTCCCACAGACCCTGGACGGTCCCACAGACCAAGGACGGTCCCTCAGACCCTGGACGTCCCTCAGACCCTGGACGGTCTCTCAGACCCTGGACGTCCCTCAGACCCTGGACTGTCCCTCAGACCCTGGACGATCCCTCAGACCCTGGACGGTCCCTCAGACCCTGGACGGTCCCACAGACCCTGGACGGTCCCTCAGACACTGGACGGTCCCTCAGACCCTGGACGATCCCTCAGACCCTGGACGGTCCCTCAGACCCTGGACGGTCCCACAGACCCAGGACGGTCTCTCAGACCCTGGACGTCCCTCAGACCCTGGACGGTCTCTCAGACCCTGGACGTCCCTCAGACCCTGGACTGTCTCTCAGACCCTGGACGGTCCCTCAGACCCTGGACAGTCTCTCAGACCTCTCAGACCCTGGACGGTCTCTCAGACCTCTCAGACCCTGGACAGTCTCTCAGACCTCTCAGACCCTGGACGGTCTCTCAGACCTCTCAGACCCTGGACCGTCTCTGAGACCATGGACGGTCTCTCAGACCTGGACGGTCCCTCAGACCCAGGACGGTCTCTCAGATCCTGGACGGTCCCACAGACCCTGGACGGTCCCTCAGACCCAGGACGGTCCCTCAGACCCTGGACGGTCCCTCAGACCCTGGACGGTCCCTCAGACTTTGGACGGTCCCTCAAACCTTGGACATCATTCAGACCCTGGACGTCCCTCAGACCCTGGACGGTCTCTCAGACCCTGGACTGTCTCTCAGACCTTGGACGTCCCTCAGACTCTGGACGGTCTCTCAGACCCTGGACGCCCCTCAGACCCTGGACGTCCCTCAGACCCTGGATGGTACCTCAGACTCTGGACGGTCTCTCAGACCCTGGACGGTCCCACAGACCCTGGACGGTCTCTCAGACCTCTCAGACCCTGGACCGTCTCTGAGACCATGGACGGTCTCTCAGACCTGGACGGTCCCTCAGACCCAGGACGGTCTCTCAGATCCTGGACGGTCCCACAGACCCTGGACGGTCCCTCAGACCCAGGACGGTCCCTCAGACCCTGGACGGTCCCTCAGACCCTGGACGGTCCCTCAGACTTTGGACGGTCCCTCAAACCTTGGACATCATTCAGACCCTGGACGTCCCTCAGACCCTGGACGGTCTCTCAGACCCTGGACTGTCTCTCAGACCTTGGACGTCCCTCAGACTCTGGACGGTCTCTCAGACCCTGGACGCCCCTCAGACCCTGGACGTCCCTCAGACCCTGGATGGTACCTCAGACTCTGGACGGTCTCTCAGACCCTGGACGGTCCCACAGACCCTGGACGGTCTTTTAGACCCTGGACGGTCTCTCAGACCATGGACGGTCCCTCAGACCCTGGACGGTTTATCAGGCTCTGGACGGTCTATCAGACCCTGGACGGTCTCTCAGACCTGGACGGTCCCTCAGACCCTTGACGGTCCCTCAGACCCTGGACGGTCCCACAGACCCAGGACGGTCCCTCAGACCCTGGACGGTCCCACAGACCCTGGACGGTCCCTCAGACCCAGGACTGTCCCTCAGACCCTGGACAGTCCCTTAGACCTTGGACGGTCTCTCAGACCCTGGACGTCCCTCAGACCCTGGACTGTCCCTCAGACCCTGGACGTCCCTCAGACCCTGGACGGTCTCTCAGACCCTGGACGGTCCCTCAGACCCTGGACGGTCCCTCAGAACCTGGACGGTCTCTCAGACCCTGGACGGTCCCTCAGACCCTGGACAGTCTCTCAGACCGTGGACAGTCTCTCAGACCTCTCAGACCTGGACGGTCTCTCAGACCCTGGACGGTCTCTCAGACCTGGACGGTCTCTCAGATCCTGGACGGTCCCACAGACCCTGGACGGTCCCTCAGACCCAGGACGGTCTCTCATATCCTGGACGGTCCCACAGACCCTGGACGGTCCCTCATACCCAGGACGGTCCCTCAGACCCTGGACGGTCCCTCAGACCCAGGACGTCCCTCAGACCCTGGACAGTCCCTCAGACCCTGGACAGTCCCTCAGACCCAGGACGTCCCTCAGACCCTGGACAGTCCCTCAGACCCAGGACGTCCCTCAGACCCAGGACGTCCCTCAGACCCTGGACAGTCCCTCAGACCCTGGACGGTCCCTCAGACTTTGGACGGTCCCTCAAACCTTGGACGTCATTCAGACCCTGGACGTCCCTCAGACCCTGGACGTCCCTCAGACCCTGGATGGTCTCTCAGACCCTGGACGGTCTCTCAGACCCTGGACGGTCCCTCAGACCCTGGACGTCCCTCAGACCCTGGATGGTCTCTCAGACCCTGGACGGTCTCTCAGACCCCTGGACGGTCCCTCAGACCCTGGACGGTCTTTTAGATCCTGGACGGTCTCTCAGACCATGGACGGTCCCTCAGACCCTGGACGGTCTCTCAGACCCTGGACGGTCCCTCAGACCCTGGACGGTCCCTCAGACCCTGGACGGTCCCTCAGACCCTGGACAGTCCCTTAGACCTTGGACGGGTCTCTCAGACCCTGGACGTCCCTCAGACCCTGGACTGTCCCTCAGACCCTGGACGGTCTCTCAGACCCTGGACGGTCCCTCGGACCCTGGACGATCCCTCAGACCCTGGACGATCCCTCAGACCCTGGACGGTCCCTCAGACCCTGGACGGTCCCTCAGACCCTGGACGATCCCTCAGACCCTGGACGGTCCCTCAGACCCTGGACGGTCCCTCAGACCCAGGACTGTCCCTCAGACCCTGGACAGTCCCTTAGACCTTGGACGGGTCTCTCAGACCCTGGACGTCCCTCAGACCCTGGACTGTCCCTCAGACCCTGGACGGTCTCTCAGACCCTGGACGGTCCCTCAGACCCTGGACGGTCTCTCAGACCCTGGACGGTCTCTCAGACCCTGGACGTCCCTCAGACCCTGGACGGTCTCTCAGACCCTGGACGGTCCCTCAGACCCTGGACGGTCTCTCTGACCTCTCAGACCCTGGACGGTCTCTCAGACCCTGGACGGTCTCTCAGACCCTGGAATGTCCCTCAGACCTCTCAGACCCTGGAATGTCCCTCAGACCCTGGACGGTCTCTGAGACCCTGGACGGTCCCTCAGACCCTGGACGGTCCCTCAGACCCTGGGCGGTCCCTCAGACCCTGGACTGTCCCTCAGACCCTGGACAGTCCCTTAGACCTTGGACGGTCTCTCAGACCCTGGACTGTCCCTCAGACCCTGGACAGTCCCTCAGACCCTGGACGGTCCCTCAGACCCTGGACGGTCTCTCAGACCCTGGACGGACCCTCAGACCCTGGACAGTCTCTCAGACCTCTCAGACCCTGGACGGTCTCTCAGACTTCTCACACCCTGGACGGTCCCTCAGACCTGGACGGTCTCTCAGATCCTGGACGGTCCCACAGACCCTGGACGGTCTCTCAGATCCTGGACGGTCCCACAGACCCTGGACGGTCCCTCAGACCCAGGACGGTCTCTCAGATCCTGGACGGTCCCACAGACCCTGGACGGTCCCTCAGACCCAGGACGGTCCCTCAGACCCTGGACGGTCCCTCAGACCCTGGACGGTCCCTGAGACTCTGGACAGTCACTCAGACCCAGGACGTCCCTCAGACCCTGGACAGTCCCTCAGACCCTGGACAGTCCCTCAGACCCTGGACGGTCCCTCAGACTTTGGACGGTCCCTCAAACCTTGGACGTCATTCAGACCCTGGACGTCCCTCAGACCCTGGACGGTCTCTCAGACCCTGGACGTCCCTCAGACCCTGGACGGTCTCTCAGACCCTGGACGTCCCTTAGACCCTGGACGGTCTCTCAGACCCTGGACGTCCCTAAGATCCTGGACGGTCTCTCAGACCCTGGATGGTACCTCAGACTCTGGACGGTCTCTCAGACCCTGGACGGTCTCTCAGACCCTGGACGGTCTTTTAGATCCTGGACGGTTTATCAGGCTCTGGACGGTCTATCATACCCTGGACGGTCTCTCAGACCCTGGACGGTCTCTCAGACCATGGACTGTCAATCAGACCCTGGACGGTTTATCAGGCTCTGGACGGTCTATCAGACCCTGGACGGTCTATCAGACCCTGGACGGTCTCTCAGACCATGGACTGTCAATCAGACCCTGGACGGTTTATCAGGCTCTGGACGGTCTATCAGACCCTGGACGGTCTCTCAGACCTGGACGGTCCCTCAGACCCTGGACGATCCCTCAGACCCTGGACGGTCCCTCAGACCCTGGACGGTCCCACAGACCCTGGACGGTCCCACAGACCCTGGACGGTCCCTCAGACCCAGGACTGTCCCTCAGACCCTGGACAGTCCCTTAGACCTTGGACGGTCTCTCAGACCCTGGACGTCCCTCAGACCCTGGACTGTCCCTCAGACCCTGGACGTCCCTCAGACCCTGGACGGTCTCTCAGACCCTGGACGGTCCCTCAGACCCTGGACGGTCCCTCAGACCCTGGACGGTCTCTCAGACCTCTCAGACCCTGGACGGTCTCTCAGACCCTGGACGGTCCCTCAGACCCTGAACGGTCTCTCTGACCTCTCAGACCCTGGACGGTCTCTCAGACCCTGGACGGTCTCTCAGACCTCTCAGACCCTGGAATGTCCCTCAGACCTCTCAGACCCTGGACAGTCTCTGAGACCCTGGACGGTCCCTCAGACCCTGGACGGTCCCTCAGACCCTGGACGGTCTCTCAGACCCTGGACGGTCCCTCAGACCCTGGACGGTCTCTCAGACCTCTCAGACCCTGGACGGTCTCTCAGACCTCTCAGACCCTGGACGGTCTCTCAGACCTCTCAGACCCTGGACGGTCTCTCAGACCTCTCAGACCCTGGACGGTCTCTCAGACCTCTCAGACCCTGGAATGTCTCTGAGACCCTGGACGGTCTCTCAGACCCTGGACGGTCCCTCAGACCCTGGACGGTCTCTCAGACCTCTCAGACCCTGGACGGTCTCTCAGACCCTGGACGGTCCCTCAGACCCTGTACGGTCCCTCAGACCCTGGACGGTCTCTCAGACCCTGGACGGTCCCTCAGACCCTGGACGGTCCCTCAGACCCTGGACGGTCTCTCAGACCCTGGACGGTCCCTCAGACCCTGGACGGTCTCTCTGACCTCTCAGACCCTGGACGGTCTCTCAGACCCTGGACGGTCCCTCAGACCCTGGACGGTCTCTCTGACCCTGGACGGTCTCTCAGACCTCTCAGACCCTGGACGGTCCCTCAGACCTCTCAGACCCTGGACGGTCTCTCAGACCCTGGACGGTCTCTCAGACCTCTCAGACCCTGGACGGTCCCTCAGACCTCTCAGACCCTGGACGGTCTCTCAGACCCTGGACGGTCTCTCAGACCCTGGACGGTCTATCAGACCTCTCAGACCCTGGACGGTCTCTCAGACCCTGGACGGTCCCTCAGACCCTGGACGGTCTCTCAGACCTCTCAGACCCTGGACGGTCTCTCAGACCCTGGACGGTCCCTCAGACCCTGGATGGTCCCTCAGACCCTGGACGGTCTCTCTGACCTCTCAGACCCTGGACGGTCTCTCAGACCCTGGACGGTCCCTCAGACCCTGGACGGTCTCTCTGACCTCTCAGACCCTGGACGGTCCCTCAGACCCTGGACGGTCCCTCAGACCCTGGACGGTCTCTCAGACCTCTCAGACCCTGGACGGTCCCTCAGACCCTGGACGGTCCCTCAGACCCTGGACGGTCTCTCAGACCCTGGACGGTCCCTCAGACCCTGGACGGTCTCTCAGACCCTGGACGGTCTCTCAGACCTCTCAGACCCTGGACAGTCTCTGAGACCCTGGACGGTCCCTCAGACCCTGGACGGTCTCTCAGACCTCTCAGACCCTGGACAGTCTCTGAGACCCTGGACGGTCTCTCAGACCCTGGACGGTCTCTCAGACCCTGGACGGTCCCTCAGACCCTGGACAGTCTCTGAGACCCTGGACGGTCCCTCAGACCCTGGACAGTCTCTGAGACCCTGGACGTTCCCTCAGACCCTGGACGGTACCTCAGACCCTGGACGGTCTCTGAGACCCTGGACGGTCCCTCAGACCCTGGACGGTACCTCAGACCCTGGACGGTCCCTCAGACCCTGGACGGTCCCTCAAACCCTGGACAGTCTCTCAGACCTCTCAGACCCTGGACGTCCCTCAGACCCTGGACAGTCTCTCAGACCTCTCAGACCCTGGACGGTCCCTCAGACCCTGGACGGTCCCTCAAACCCTGGTCAGTCTCTCAGACCTCTCAGACCCTGGACGTCCCTCAGACCCTGGACAGTCTCTCAGACCTCTCAGACCCTGGACGGTCCCTCAGACCCTGGACGGTCCCTCAGACCTTGGACTGTCCCTCAGACCCTGGACGTTCTCTCAGACCTCTCAGACCCTGGACGGTCCCTCAGACCCTGGACGGTCTCTCAGACCTCTCAGACCCTGGACGGTCCCTCAGACCCTGGACAGTCTCTCAGACCTCTCAGACCCTGGACGGTCCCTCAGACCCTGGACGGTCCCTCAGACCTGGACGGTCTCTCAGACCTCTCAGACCCTGGACGATCCCGCAGACCCTGGACGGTCCCTC
Source organism: Telmatherina bonti (assembly GCF_933228915.1). Taxonomy (NCBI): domain Eukaryota; kingdom Metazoa; phylum Chordata; class Actinopteri; order Atheriniformes; family Telmatherinidae; genus Telmatherina; species Telmatherina bonti. The sequence goes on from NC_136617.1 coordinate 1,087,039, forward strand.
AGACCCTGGACGGTCCCTCAGACCCTGGACGGTCTCTCAGACCCTGGACGGTCCCTCAGACCCTGGACGGTCCCACAGACCCTGGACGGTCCCACAGACCCTGGACGGTCCCTCAGACCCAGGACGGTCCCTCAGATCCTGGACGGTCTCTCAGACCCTGGACGGTCCCTCAGACCCTGGACGGTACCTCAGACACTGGACGGTCCCTCAGACCCAGGACAGTCCCTTAGACCCTGGACGGTCTCTCAGACCCTGGACGGTCCCTCAGACCCTGGACGGTACCTCAGACCCTGGACGGTCTCTGAGACCCTGGACGGTCCCTCAGACCCTGGACGGTCCCTCAGATCCTGGACGGTCCCTCAGACACAGGACGGTCCCTCAGACCCTGGACGGTCCCACAGACCCTGGACGGTCCCTCAGACCCAGGACAGTCCCTTAGACCCTGGACGGTCTCTCAGACCCTGGACGTCCTTCAGACCCTGGACGTCCCTCAGACCCTGGACGGTCCTTCAGACCCTGGACGGTCTCTCTGACCTCTCAGACCCTGGACGGTCTCTCAGACCCTGGACGGTCCCACAGACCCTGGACGGTCCCTCAGACCCTGGACGGTCTCTCAGACCCTGGACGGTCTCTCAGACCCTGGACGGTCCCTCAGACCCTGGACGGTCTTTCAGACCTCTCAGACCCTGGACGGTCTCTCAGACCCTGGACGGTCCCTCAGACCCTGGACGGTCCCTCAGACCCTGGACGGTCTCTCTGACCCTGGACGGTCCCTCAGACCCTGGACGGTCTCTCTGACCTCTCAGACCCTGGACGGTTTCTCAGACCCTGGACGGTCTCTCAGACCTCTCAGACCCTGGACGTTCTCTCAGACCCTGGACGGTCCGTCAGACCCTGGACGTCCCTCAGACCCTGGACGGTCCCTCAGACCCTGGACGGTCCGTCAGACCCTGGTCGTCCCTCAGACCCAGGACGGTCCCTCAGACCCTGGACGGTCCCTCAGACCCTGGACGGTCCCTCAGACTCTGGACGGTCCCTCAGACCTTGGACGGTCTCTCAGACCCTGGACGTCCCTCAGACCCTGGACGTCCCTCAGACCCTGGACGTCCCTCAGACCCTGGACGGTACCTCAGACCCTGGACGGTCTCTCAGACTCTGGACGGTCCCACAGACCCTGGACGTCCCTCAGACCGAGGACGGTCTCTCAGACCCTGGACGTCCTTCAGACCCTGGACGTCCCTCAGACCCTGGACAGTGTCTCAGACCATGGACAGTCCCACAGACCCTGGACGGTCCCTCAGACCCTGGACGTCCCTCAGACCCTGGACGGTCCCTCAGACCCTGGACGTCCCTCAGACTCTGGACGTCCCACAGACCCTGGACGGTCCCTCAGACCCTGGACGTCCCTCAGACCCTGGACGGTCCCTCAGACCCTGGACAGTCCCACAGACCCTGGACGGTCCCTCAGACCCTGGACGTCCCTCAGACCCTGGACGGTCCCACAGACCCTGGACGGTCCCTCAGACACTGGACGTCACTCAGACCCTGGACAGTGTCTCAGACCCTGGACGGTCTCTCAGACCCTGGACGGTCCCTCAGACCCTGGACGGTCTTTTAGACCCTGGATGGTCTCTCAGACGCTGGACGTCCCTCAGACCCTGGACGGTCCCTCAGACCCTGGACGGTCCGTCAGACCCTGGACGTCCCTCAGACCCAGGACGGTCCCTCAGACCCTGGACGGTCCCTCAGACCCTGGACGGTCCCTCAGACTCTGGACGGTCCCTCAGACCTTGGACGGTCTCTCAGACCCTGGACGTCCCTCAGACCCTGGACGTCCCTCAGACCCTGGACGTCCCTCAGACCCTGGACGGTACCTCAGACCCTGGACGGTCTCTCAGACTCTGGACGGTCCCACAGACCCTGGACGTCCCTCAGACCGAGGACGGTCTCTCAGACCCTGGACGTCCTTCAGACCCTGGACGTCCCTCAGACCCTGGACAGTGTCTCAGACCATGGACAGTCCCACAGACCCTGGACGGTCCCTCAGACCCTGGACGTCCCTCAGACCCTGGACGGTCCCTCAGACCCTGGACGTCCCTCAGACTCTGGACGTCCCACAGACCCTGGACGGTCCCTCAGACCCTGGACGTCCCTCAGACCCTGGACGGTCCCTCAGACCCTGGACGGTCTCTCAGACCCTGGACGGTCCCTCAGACCCTGGACGGTCTTTTAGACCCTGGATGGTCTCTCAGACCCTGGACGTCCCTCAGACCCTGGACAGTGTCTCAGACCCTGGACGGTCTCTCAGACCCTGGACGGTCCCTCAGACCCTGGACGGTCTTTTAGACCCTGGATGGTCTCTCAGACCCTGGACGTCCCTCAGACCCTGGACAGTGTCTCAGACCCTGGACGGTCCCTCAGACCCTGGACGGTCTTTTAGACCCTGGATGGTCTCTCAGACCCTGGACGTCCCTCAGACCCTGGATGGTCTCTCAGACTCTGGACGGTCTCTCAGACCCTGGACGGTCTCTCAGACCCTGGACGGTCCCTCAGACCCTGGACGGTCCCTCAGACCCTGGACGGTCTCTCTGACCCTGGACGGTCCCTCAGACCCTGGACGGTCTCTCTGACCTCTCAGACCCTGGACGGTTTCTCAGACCCTGGACGGTCTCTCAGACCTCTCAGACCCTGGACGTTCTCTCAGACCCTGGACGGTCCGTCAGACCCTGGACGTCCCTCAGACCCTGGACGGTCCCTCAGACCCTGGACGGTCCGTCAGACCCTGGTCGTCCCTCAGACCCAGGACGGTCCCTCAGACCCTGGACGGTCCCTCAGACCCTGGACGGTCCCTCAGACTCTGGACGGTCCCTCAGACCTTGGACGGTCTCTCAGACCCTGGACGTCCCTCAGACCCTGGACGTCCCTCAGACCCTGGACGTCCCTCAGACCCTGGACGGTACCTCAGACCCTGGACGGTCTCTCAGACTCTGGACGGTCCCACAGACCCTGGACGTCCCTCAGACCGAGGACGGTCTCTCAGACCCTGGACGTCCTTCAGACCCTGGACGTCCCTCAGACCCTGGACAGTGTCTCAGACCATGGACAGTCCCACAGACCCTGGACGGTCCCTCAGACCCTGGACGTCCCTCAGACCCTGGACGGTCCCTCAGACCCTGGACAGTCCCACAGACCCTGGACGGTCCCTCAGACCCTGGACGTCCCTCAGACCCTGGACGGTCCCACAGACCCTGGACGGTCCCTCAGACACTGGACGTCACTCAGACCCTGGACAGTGTCTCAGACCCTGGACGGTCTCTCAGACCCTGGACGGTCCCTCAGACCCTGGACGGTCTTTTAGACCCTGGATGGTCTCTCAGACCCTGGACGTCCCTCAGACCCTGGACGGTCCCTCAGACCCTGGACGGTCCGTCAGACCCTGGACGTCCCTCAGACCCAGGACGGTCCCTCAGACCCTGGACGGTCCCTCAGACCCTGGACGGTCCCTCAGACTCTGGACGGTCCCTCAGACCTTGGACGGTCTCTCAGACCCTGGACGTCCCTCAGACCCTGGACGTCCCTCAGACCCTGGACGTCCCTCAGACCCTGGACGGTACCTCAGACCCTGGACGGTCTCTCAGACTCTGGACGGTCCCACAGACCCTGGACGTCCCTCAGACCGAGGACGGTCTCTCAGACCCTGGACGTCCTTCAGACCCTGGACGTCCCTCAGACCCTGGACAGTGTCTCAGACCATGGACAGTCCCACAGACCCTGGACGGTCCCTCAGACCCTGGACGTCCCTCAGACCCTGGACGGTCCCTCAGACCCTGGACGTCCCTCAGACTCTGGACGTCCCACAGACCCTGGACGGTCCCTCAGACCCTGGACGTCCCTCAGACCCTGGACGGTCCCTCAGACCCTGGACGGTCTCTCAGACCCTGGACAGTCCCACAGACCCTGGACGGTCCCTCAGACCCTGGACGTCCCTCAGACCCTGGACGGTCCCACAGACCCTGGACGGTCCCTCAGACACTGGACGTCACTCAGACCCTGGACAGTGTCTCAGACCCTGGACGGTCTCTCAGACCCTGGACGGTCCCTCAGACCCTGGACGGTCTTTTAGACCCTGGATGGTCTCTCAGACCCTGGACGTCCCTCAGACCCTGGACAGTGTCTCAGACCCTGGACGGTCTCTCAGACCCTGGACGGTCCCTCAGACCCTGGACGGTCTTTTAGACCCTGGATGGTCTCTCAGACCCTGGACGTCCCTCAGACCCTGGACAGTGTCTCAGACCCTGGACGGTCCCTCAGACCCTGGACGGTCTTTTAGACCCTGGATGGTCTCTCAGACCCTGGACGTCCCTCAGACCCTGGATGGTCTCTCAGACTCTGGACGGTCTCTCAGACCCTGGACGTCCCTCAGACCCTGGACGGTCCCTCAGACCCTGGACGGTCCCTCAGACTCTGGACGGTCCCTCAGACCTCTCAGACCCTGGACGGTCTCTCAGACCCTGGACGGTCCCTCAGACCTCTCAGACCCTGGACGGTCTCTCAGACCCTGGACGGTCCCTCAGACCTCTTAGACCCTGGAAGGTCTCTCAGACCCTGGACAGTCCCTCAGACACTGGACTGTCCCTCAGACCCTGGACTGTCCCTCAGACCCTGGACGGTCCCTCAGACCCTGGACGGTCCCTCAGACCTCTCAGACCCTGGACGGTCTCTCAGACCTCTCAGACCCTGGAAGGTCTCTCAGACCCTGGACGGTCTCTCAGACCTGGACGGTCCCTCAGACCCAGGACGGTCTCTCAGATCCTGGACGGTCCCACAGACCCTGGACGGTCCCTCAGACCCAGGACGGTCCCTCAGACCCTGTACGGTCCCACAGACCCTGGACTGTCCCTCAGACCCAGGACGGTCCCTCAGATCCTGGACGGTCCTTCAGACTCTGGACAGTCCCTCAGACCCAGGACAGTCCCACAGACCCTGGACGGTCCCTCAGACCCTGGACGTCCCTCAGACCCTGGACGGTCCCTCAGACCCTGGACGTCCCTCAGACTCTGGACGTCCCACAGACCCTGGACGGTCCCTCAGACCCTGGACGTCCCTCAGACCCTGGACGGTCCCTCAGACCCTGGACGGTCTCTCAGACCCTGGACAGTCCCACAGACCCTCGACGGTCCCTCAGACCCTGGACGTCCCTCAGACCCTGGACGGTCCCACAGACCCTGGACGGTCCCTCAGACACTGGACGTCCCTCAGACCCTGGACAGTGTCTCAGACCCTGGACGGTCTCTCAGACCCTGGACGGTCCCTCAGACCCTGGACGGTCTTTTAGACCCTGGATGGTCTCTCAGACCCGGGACGTCCCTCAGACCCTGGACAGTGTCTCAGACCCTGGACGGTCCCTCAGACCCTGGACGGTCTTTTAGACCCTGGATGGTCTCTCAGACCCTGGACGTCCCTCAGACCCTGGATGGTCTCTCAGACTCTGGACGGTCTCTCAGACCCTGGACGTCCCTCAGACCCTGGACGGTCCCTCAGACCCTGGACGGTCCCTCAGACTCTGGACGGTCCCTCAGACCTCTCAGACCCTGGACGGTCTCTCAGACCCTGGACGGTCCCTCAGACCTCTCAGACCCTGGACGGTCTCTCAGACCCTGGACGGTCCCTCAGACCTCTCAGACCCTGGAAGGTCTCTCAGACCCTGGACGGTCTCTCAGACCCAGGACGGTCTCTCAGACCCAGGACGGTCCCTCAGACCCTGGACGGTCCCACAGACCCTGGACGGTCCCTCAGACCCAGGACGGTCCCTCAGATCCTGGACGGTCCTTCAGACTCTGGACAGTCCCTCAGACCCAGGACGGTCCCTCAGACCCAGGACGGTCCCTCAGACCCTGGACGGTCCCTCAGACTCTGGACGGTCCCACAGACCTTGGACTGTCTCTCAGACTCTGGACGGTCCCTCAGACCTTGGACTGTCTCTCAGACCCTGGACGTCCCTCAGACCCTGGACGGTCCGTCAGACCCTGGACGGTCCCTCAGACTCTGGACCGTCCCACAGACCCTGGACTGTCCCTCAGACCCAGGACGGTCCGTCAGACCCTGGACAGTCCCTCAGACCCAGGACGGTCCCTCAGACCCTGGACGGTCCCTCAGACCCTGGACGGTCCCTCAGACTCTGGACGGTCCCTCAGACCTTGGACGGTCTCTCAGACCCTGGACGTCCCTCAGACCATGGACGTCCCTCAGTACCTGGACGGTACCTCAGACCCTGGACGGTCTCTCAGACCCTGGACGTCCCTCAGACCCGGGACGGTCCGTCAGACCCTGGACGGTCCCTCAGACTCTGGACGGTCCCACAGACCCTGGACGGTCCCTCAGACCCAGGACGGTCCGTCAGACCCTGGACAGTCCCTCAGACTCTGGACAGTCCCTCAGACCCAGGACGGTCTCTCAGCCCCTGGACGGTCCCTCAGACCCTGGACGGTCCTTCAGACCCCTGACGTCCCTCACACCCTGGACGGTCCCTCAGACCCTGGACAGTCCCACAGACCCTGGACGGTCCCTCAGACCCTGGACGTCCCTCAGACCCTTGACGTCCCTCAGACCCTGGACGGTACCTCAGACTCTGGACGTCCCTCAGACCCTGGACGTCCCTCAGACCCTGGACGGTACCTCAGACCCTGGACGTCCCTCAGACCATGGACGGTCCCTCAGACTCTGGACGGTCCTTCAGACCCCTGACGTCCCTCAGACCCTGGACGGTCTCTCAGACCCTGGACAGTCCCACAGACCCTGGACGGTCCCTCAGACCCTGGACGTCCCTCAGACCCTGGACGTCCCTCAGACCCTGGACGGTACCTCAGACTCTGGACGTCCCTCAGACCCTGGACGTCCCTCAGACCCTGGACGGTCTCTCAGACCCTGGACGGTCCCTCAGACCCTGGACGGTCTTTTAGACCCTGGATGGTCTCTCAGACCATGGACGGTCCCTCAGACCCTGGACGGTCCCTCAGACCCTGGACAGTCTCTCAGACCGTGGACAGTCTCTCAGACCTCTCAGACCCTGGACGGTCTCTCAGACCTCTCAGACCCTGGACGGTCCCTCAGACCCTGGACGGTCTCTCAGACCTGGACGGTCCCTCAGACCCAGGACGGTCTCTCAGATCCTGGACGGTCCCACAGACCCTGGACGGTCCCTCAGACCCAGGACGGTCCCTCAGACCCTGGACGGTCCCTCAGACCCTGGACGGTCCCTGAGACTCTGGACGGTCCCTCAGACCCAGGACGGTCCCTCAGACCCTGGACGGTACCTCAGACTCTGGACGGTCCCTCAAACCTTGGACGTCCCTCAGACCCTGGACGTCCCTCAGACCCTGGAAGTCCTTCAGACCCTGGACGTCCCTCAGACCCTGGACGGTACCTCAGACTCTGGACGGTCCCTCAAACCTTGGACGTCCCTCAGACCCTGGACGTCCCTCAGACCCTGGAAGTCCTTCAGACCCTGGACGTCCCTCAGACCCTGGACAGTCCCTCAGACCCTGGACGGTACCTCAGACTCTGGACGGTCCCTCAAACCTTGGACGTCCCTCAGACCCTGGACGTCCCTCAGACTCTGGACGGTCCCTCAAACCTTGGACGTCCCTCAGACCCTGGACGTCCCTCAGACCCTGGAAGTCCTTCAGACCCTGGACGTCCCTCAGACCCTGGACGGTACCTCAGACTCTGGACGGTCCCTCAAACCTTGGACGTCCCTCAGACCCTGGACGTCCCTCAGACCCTGGAAGTCCTTCAGACCCTGGACGTCCCTCAGACCCTGGACAGTCCCTCAGACCCTGGACGGTACCTCAGACTCTGGACGGTCTCTCTGACCCTGGACGGTACCTCAGACTCTGGACGGTCCCTCAAACCTTGGACGTCCCTCAGACCCTGGACGTCCCTCAGACCCTGGACGTCCCTCAGACCCTGGACAGTCCCTCAGACCCTGGACGGTACCTCAGACTCTGGACGGTCCCTCAAACCTTGGACGTCCCTCAGACCCTGGACGTCCCTCAGACTCTGGACGTTCCCTCAGACCCTGGACGGTCCCTCAGACTCTGGACGGTCTTTTAGACCCTGGACGTCCCTCAGACCCTGGTCGGTTTATCAGACCCTGGACAGTCCCTCAGACCCTGGACGATCCCTCAGACCCTGGATGGTCTCTCGGACCCTAGACGGTCCCTCAGACCCTGGACAGTCCCTCAGACCGTGGATGGTCTCTCGGACCCTAGACGTCCCTCAGACCCTGGACGTCCCTCAGACCCTGGATGGTCTCTCGGACCCTAGACGGTCCCTCAGACCCTGGACGTCCCTCAGACCCTGGATGGTCCCTCAGACCCTGGACGGTCCCTCAGACCCTGGACAGTCCCTCAGACCCTGGACGATCCCTCAGACCCTGGATGGTCTCTCAGACCCTGGACGGTCCCTCAGACTCTGGACAGTCACTCAGACCCTGGACTGTCCCTCAGACCCTGGACGGTCTCTCAGACCCTGGACGGTCCCTCAGACCCTGGACAGTCTCTCAGACCGTGGACAGTCTCTCAGACCTCTCAGACCCTGGACGGTCTCTCAGACCCTGGACGGTCTCTCAGACCTGGACGGTCCCTCAGACCCAGGACGGTCTCTCAGATCCTGGACGGTCCCACAGACCCTGGATGGTCCCTCAGACCCAGGACGGTCCCTGAGACTCTGGACGGTCCCTCAGACCCTGGACAGTCCCTCAGACCCTGGACGGTCCCTGAGACTCTGGACGGTCCCTCAAACCTTGGACGTCCCTCAGACCCTGGACGTCCCTCAGGCCCTGGACGGTCTCTCAGACCTTGGACGTCCCTCAGACCCTGGACGGTCTCTCAGACCTTGGACGTCCCTCAGACTCTGGACGGTCTCTCAGACCCTGGACGTCCCTCAGACCCTGGACGGTCTCTCAGACCCTGGACGGTCCCTCAGACCCAAGACGGTCCCTCAGACCCTGGAGGGTCCCTCAGACCCTGGAAGTCCTTCAGACCCTGGACGTCCCTCAGACCCTGGACGGTACCTCAGACTCTGGACGGTCCCTCAAACCTTGGACGTCCCTCAGACCCTGGACGTCCCTCAGACCCTGGAAGTCCTTCAGACCCTGGACGTCCCTCAGACCCTGGACAGTCCCTCAGACCCTGGACGGTACCTCAGACTCTGGACGGTCCCTCAAACCTTGGACGTCCCTCAGACCCTGGACGTCCCTCAGACTCTGGACGGTCCCTCAAACCTTGGACGTCCCTCAGACCCTGGACGTCCCTCAGACCCTGGAAGTCCTTCAGACCCTGGACGTCCCTCAGACCCTGGACGGTACCTCAGACTCTGGACGGTCCCTCAAACCTTGGACGTCCCTCAGACCCTGGACGTCCCTCAGACCCTGGAAGTCCTTCAGACCCTGGACGTCCCTCAGACCCTGGACAGTCCCTCAGACCCTGGACGGTACCTCAGACTCTGGACGGTCCCTCAAACCTTGGACGTCCCTCAGACCCTGGACGTCCCTCAGACTCTGGACGTTCCCTCAGACCCTGGACGGTCCCTCAGACCCTGGACGGTCTTTTAGACCCTGGATGGTCTCTCAGACCTTAGACGGTCCCTCAGACCCTGGACAGTCCCTCAGACCGTGGATGGTCTCTCGGACCCTAGACGTCCCTCAGACCCTGGACGTCCCTCAGACCCTGGATGGTCTCTCTGACCCTAGACGGTCCCTCAGACCCTGGACGTCCCTCAGACCCTGGATGGTCCCTCAGACCCTGGATGGTCTCTCAGACCCTGGACGGTCCCTCAAACCTTGGACGTCCCTCAGACCCTGGACGGTCTCTCAGACCTCTCAGACCCTGGACGGTCCCTCAGACCCTGGACGTCCCTCAGACTCTGGACGGTCTCTCTGACCCTGGACGGTACCTCAGACTCTGGACGGTCCCTCAAACCTTGGACGTCCCTCAGACCCTGGACGTCCCTCAGACCCTGGACGTCCCTCAGACCCTGGACAGTCCCTCAGACCCTGGACGGTACCTCAGACTCTGGACGGTCCCTCAAACCTTGGACGTCCCTCAGACCCTGGACGTCCCTCAGACTCTGGACGTTCCCTCAGACCCTGGACGGTCCCTCAGACTCTGGACGGTCTTTTAGACCCTGGACGTCCCTCAGACCCTGGTCGGTTTATCAGACCCTGGACAGTCCCTCAGACCCTGGACGATCCCTCAGACCCTGGATGGTCTCTCGGACCCTAGACGGTCCCTCAGACCCTGGACAGTCCCTCAGACCGTGGATGGTCTCTCGGACCCTAGACGTCCCTCAGACCCTGGACGTCCCTCAGACCCTGGATGGTCTCTCGGACCCTAGACGGTCCCTCAGACCCTGGACGTCCCTCAGACCCTGGATGGTCCCTCAGACCCTGGACGGTCCCTCAGACCCTGGACAGTCCCTCAGACCCTGGACGATCCCTCAGACCCTGGATGGTCTCTCAGACCCTGGACGGTCCCTCAGACTCTGGACAGTCACTCAGACCCTGGACTGTCCCTCAGACCCTGGACGGTCTCTCAGACCCTGGACGGTCCCTCAGACCCTGGACAGTCTCTCAGACCGTGGACAGTCTCTCAGACCTCTCAGACCCTGGACGGTCTCTCAGACCCTGGACGGTCTCTCAGACCTGGACGGTCCCTCAGACCCAGGACGGTCTCTCAGATCCTGGACGGTCCCACAGACCCTGGATGGTCCCTCAGACCCAGGACGGTCCCTGAGACTCTGGACGGTCCCTCAGACCCTGGACAGTCCCTCAGACCCTGGACGGTCCCTGAGACTCTGGACGGTCCCTCAAACCTTGGACGTCCCTCAGACCCTGGACGTCCCTCAGGCCCTGGACGGTCTCTCAGACCTTGGACGTCCCTCAGACCCTGGACGGTCTCTCAGACCTTGGACGTCCCTCAGACTCTGGACGGTCTCTCAGACCCTGGACGTCCCTCAGACCCTGGACGGTCTCTCAGACCCTGGACGGTCCCTCAGACCCAAGACGGTCCCTCAGACCCTGGAGGGTCCCTCAGACCCTGGACGGTCCCTCAGACTCTGGACGGTCCCTCAGACCATGGACGGTCTCTCAGACCCTGGACGTCCCTCAGACCCTGGACGGTCCCTCAGACCCTGGACGGTCTCTCAGACCCTGGACGTCCCTCAGACCCGGGACGGTCCGTCAGACCCTGGACGGTCCCTCAGACTCTGGACGGTCCCACAGACCCTGGACGGTCCCTCAGACCCAGGACGGTCCCTCAGACCCTGGACGGTCCCTCAGACTCTGGACGGTCCCTCAGACCCTGGACGGTCCCTCAGACTCTGGACGGTCCCTCAGACCCTGGACGGTCCCTCAGACCCTGGACAGTCCCTCAGACCCAGGACGGTCTCTCAGACCCTGGACCTTCCTTCAGACCCTGGACCGTCCTTCAGACCCTGGACGGTCCCTCAGACTCTGGACGGTCCCTCAGACCCTGGACGGTCCTTCAGACTCTGGACGGTCCCTTAGACCCTGGACGGTGCCTCAGACTCTGGACGGTCCCTTAGACCCTGGACGGTCCTTCAGACTCTGGACGGTCCCTCAGACCCTGGACGGTCCCTCAGACCCAGGACGGTCTCTCAGACCCTGGACCGTCCTTCAGACCCTGGACCGTCCTTCAGACCCTGGACGGTCCCTCAGACTCTGGACGGTCCCTCAGACCCTGGACGGTCCTTCAGACTCTGGACGGTCCCTCAGACCCTGGACGGTCTCTCAAACACTGGACGGTCCCTCAGACCCTGGACGGTCCCTCAGACCCTGGACGGTCCCTCAGACCCTGGACGGTCCCTCAGACTCTGGACGGTCCCTCAGACCTTGGACGGTCTCTCAGACCCTGGACGTCCCTCAGACCCTGGACGGTCCCTCAGACCCTGGACGGTCTCTCAGACCCTGAACGGTCCCACAGACCCTGGACGGTCCCTCAGACCCGGGACGGTCCGTCAGACCCTGGACGGTCCCTCAGACTCTGGACGGTCCCACAGACCCTGGACGGTCCCTCAGACCCGGGACGGTCCGTCAGACCCTGGACGGTCCCTCAGACTCTGGACGGTCCCACAGACCCTGGACGGTCCCTCAGACCCAGGACGGTCTCTCAGACCCTGGACAGTCCCTCAGACTCTGGACGGTCCCTCAGACCCTGGACAGTCCCACAGACCCGGGACGGTCCGTCAGACCCTGGACGGTCCCTCAGACTCTGGACGGTCCCACAGACCCTGGACGGTCCCTCAGACCCAGGACGGTCCCTCAGACCCTGGACGGTCCCTCAGACTCTGGACGGTCCCTCAGACTCTGGACGGTCCCACAGACGCTGGACGTTCCCTTTGACTCTGGACGGTCCCACAGACCCTGGACGGTCCCACAGATCCTGGACGGTCCCTCAGACCCTGGACGGTCCCTCAGACCCTGGACGGTCCCACAGACCCTGGACGGTCCCTCCGACTCTGGACGGTCCCACAGACTCTGGACGGTCCCTCAGACTCTGGACGGTCCCTCAGACTCTGGACGGTCCCACAGACCCAGGACGGTCACTCAGACTCTGGACGGTCCCTCAGACTCTGGACCGTCACTCCGACTCTGGACGGTCCCTCAGACTCTGGACAGTCCCTCAGACCCAGGACTGTCCCTCAGACCCTGGACGGTCCCTCAGACTCTGGACAGTCCCTCAGACCCAGGACGGTCCCTCAGACTCTGGACAGTCCCTCAGACCCAGGACGGTCCCTCAGACCCTGGACAGTCCCTCAGACCCAGGACGGTCCCTCAGACCCTGGACAGTCCCTCAGACCCTGGACAGTCCCTCAAACTCTGGACGGTCCCTCAGACCCTGGACAGTCCCACAGACGCTGGACGGTCCCTCAGACTCTGGACGGTCCCACAGACCCTGGACGGTCCCACAGACGCTGGACGGTCCCTCAGACTCTGGACAGTCCCACAGACCCTGGACGGTCCCACAGACCCTGGACAGTCCCACAGACGCTGGACGGTCCCTCAGACTCTGGACGGTCCCACAGACCCTGGACGGTCCCTCAGACTCTGGACGGTCCCACTCACCCTGGACGGTCCCACAGACGCTGGACGGTCCCTCAGACTCTGGACGGTCCCACAGACCCTGGACGGTCCCACAGACGCTGGACGGTCCCTCAGACCCTGGACAGTCCCACAGACGCCGGACGGTCCCTCAGACTCTGGACGGTCCCACAGACCCTGGACGGTCCCTCAGACTCTGGACGGTCCCACAGACGCTGGACGGTCCCTCAGACCCTGGACGGTCTCTCAGACCCTGGACGGTCTCTCAGACCCTGGACGTCCCTCAGACCCTGGACGGTCTCTCAGACCCTGGACGTCCCTCAGACCCTGGACGGTCTCTCAGACCCTGGACGTCCCTCAGACCCTGGACGTCCCTCAGACACTGGACGGTCTCTCAGACCCTGGACGGTCCCTCAGACCCTGGACGTCCCTCAGACCCTGGACGGTCTCTCAGACCCTGGACGGTCCCTCAGACCCTGGACGTCCCTCAGCCCCTGGACCGTGCTTCAGACCCTGGACAGTGTCTCAGACCCTGGACAGTGTCTCAGACCCTGCACGGTCTCTCAGACCCTGGACGGTCTTTTAGACCCTGGACTGTCTCTCAGACCCTGGACTGTCTCTCAGACCCTGGACCGTCTCTCAGACCCTGGACTGTCTCTCAGACCCTGGACCGTGCTTCAGACCCTGGACAGTGTCTCAGACCCTGGACGGTCTCTCAGACCCTGGACGGTCTTTTAGACCCTGGACTGTCTCTCAGACCCTGGACGGTCCCTCAGACCCTGGACCGTCTCTCAGACCCTGGACGTCTCTCAGACCCTGGACGGTCCCTCAGACCCTGGACGTCCCTCAGACCCTGGACGGTCCCTCAGACCCTGGACGGTCCCTCAGACCCTGGACGTCCCTCAGACCCTGGACGGTCCCTCAGACTCTGGACGGTCTATCAGGCTCTGGACGGTCCCTCAGACCCTGGACGGTCTCTCAGACCCTGGACGGTCTATCAGGCTCTGGACGGTCCCTCAGACCCTGGACGGTCTCTCAGACCCTGGACTGTCTCTCAGACCCTGGACGGTCCCTCAGACCCTGGACGTCCCTCAGACCCTGGACGGTCCCTCAGACCCTGGACGGTCCCTCAGACCCTGGACGTCCCTCAGACCCTGGACGGTCCCTCAGACTCTGGACGGTCTATCAGGCTCTGGACGGTCCCTCAGACCCTGGACGGTCTCTCAGACCCTGGACGGTCTATCAGACCCTGGACGGTCCCTCAGACCCTGGACGGTCCCTCAGACCCTGGACGGTCCCTCAGACTCTGGACGGTCCCTCAGACTCTGGACAGTCTATCAGACCCTGGACGGTCCCTCAGACCCTGGACGGTCTCTCAGACCCTGGATGGTCTTTCAGACCCTGGACGTCCCTCAGACCCTGGATGGTCTCTTTGACCCTGGATGGTCTCTCAGACCCTGGACGGTCTCTCAGACCCTGGATGGTCTCTCAGACCCTGGACGTCCCTCAGACCCAGGACGATCCCTCAGTCCCTGGATGGTCTCTCAGACCCTGGACGGTCTCTCAGACCCTGGACGTCCCTCAGACCCTGGACGGTCTCTCAGACCCTGGACGTCCCTCAGACCCTGGACGATCCCTCAGACCCTGGATGTTCCCTCAGATCCTGGACGTCCCTCAGACCCTGGACGGTCCCTCAGACCCTGGACGGTCTCTCAGACCCTGGACGTCCCTCAGACCCTGGACGGTCTCTCAGACCCTGGACGGTCTCTCAGACCCTGGACGTCCCTCAGACCCTGGACGGTCCCTCAGACCCTGGACGGTCTCTCAGACCCTGGACGTCCCTCAGACCCTGGACGGTCTCTCAGACCCTGGACGTCCCTCAGACCCTGGACGTCCCTCAGACCCTGGACGATCCCTCAGACCCTGGATGGTCGTTCAGACCCTGGACGGTCCCTCAGACCCTGGATGGTCTCTCAGACTCTGGACGGTCTCTCAGACCCTGGACGTTCCTTTAGACCCTGGACGGTCCCTCAGACTCTGGACAGTCCCTCAGACGCTGGACGTTCCCTCAGACTCTGGACAGTCCCTCAGACTCTGGACGATCCCTCAGACCCTGGATGGTCTCTCAGACTCTGGACGGTCCCTCAGACCCTGGATGGTCGTTCAGACCCTGGACGGTCCCTCAGACCCTGGATGGTCGTTCAGACCCTGGACTGTCCCTCAGACCCTGGACGGTCCCTCAGACCCTGGACGTTCCCTCAGACCCTGGACGTCCCTCAGACCCTGGACGGTCCCTCAGACTCTGGACGTCCCTCAGACCCTGGACGGTCCCTCAGACCCTGGACGTCCCTCAGACCCTGGACGGTCCCTCAGACTCTTGACGTTCCCTCAGACCCTGGACGGTCTCTCAGACCCTGGACGTCCCTCAGACCCTGGACGTCCCTCAGACCCTGGACGGTCCCTCAGACCCAGGACGTCCCTCAGACCCTGGACGGTCACTCAGACCCTGGACGTCCCTCAGACTCTGGACGTTCCCTCAGACCCTGGACGTCCCTCAGACCCTGGACGTCCCTCAGACCCTGGACGGTCACTCGGACCCTGGACGTCCCTCAGACCCTGGACGTCCCTCAGACCCTGGACGGTCCCTCAGACTCTTGACGTTCCCTCAGACCCTGGACGGTCTCTCAGACCCTGGACGTCCCTCAGACCCTGGACGTCCCTCAGACCCTGGACGTCCCTCAGACCCTGGACGGTCTCTCAGACCCTGGACGTCCCTCAGACCCTGGACGTCCCTCAGACCCTGGACGGTCACTCAGACCCTGGACGTCCCTCAGACCCTGGACGTCCCTCAGACCCTGGACGGTCTCTCAGACCCTGGACGTCCCTCAGACCCTGGACGGTCCCTGAGACTCTGGACGGTCCCTCAGACCCTGGACGGTCTCTCAGACCCTGGACGGTCCCTGAGACCTCTCAGACCCTGGACGGTCCCTCAGACCCTGGACGGTCTCTCAGACCCTGGACGTCCCTCAGACCCTGGACGGTCTCTCAGACACTGGACGGTCCCTCAGACCCTGGACTGTCTCTCAGACTCTGGACGGTCCCTCAGACCCTGGACGGTCTCTCAGACCCTGGACGTCCCTCAGACCCTGGACGTCCCTCAGACCCTGGACGTCCCTCAGACCCTGGACGGTCTCTCAGACCCTGGACGTCCCTCAGACCCTGGACGTCCCTCAGACCCTGGACGGTCACTCAGACCCTGGACGTCCCTCAGACCCTGGACGTCCCTCATACCCTGGACGGTCCCTCAGACCCTGGACGGTCTCTCAGACCCTGGACGTCCCTCAGACCCTGGACGGTCCCTGAGACTCTGGACGGTCCCTCAGACCCTGGACGGTCTCTCAGACCCTGGACGGTCCCTGAGACCTCTCAGACCCTGGATGGTCCCTCAGACCCTGGACGGTCCCTCAGGCCTCTAAGACCCTGGACGGTCCCTCAGACACTGGACGGTCCCTCAGACCCTGGACTGTCTCTCAGACCCTGGACGTCCCTCAGACCCTGGACGGTCTCTCAGACACTGGACGGTCCCTCAAACCCTGGACTGTCTCTCAGACTCTGGACGGTCCCTCAGACCCTGGACTGTCTCTCAGACCCTGGACGTCCCTCAGACCCTGGACGGTCTCTCAGACACTGGACGGTCCCTCAGACCCTGGACTGTCTCTCAGACCCTGGACGGTCCCTCAGACCCTGGACGGTCCCTCAGGCCTCTCAGACCCTGGACGGTCCCTCAGACACTGGACGGTCCCTCAGACCCTGGACTGTCTCTCAGACTCTGGACGGTCCCTCAGACCCTGGACGTCCCTCAGACCCTGGACGGTCCCTCAGACCCTGGACTGTCTCTCAGACCCTGGACGGTCCCTCAGACCCTGGACGGTCCCTCAGGCCTCTCAGACCCTGGACGGTCCCTCAGACACTGGACGGTCCCTCAGACCCTGGACTGTCTCTCAGACCCTGGACGGTCCCTCAGACCCTGGACGTCCCTCAGACCCTGGACGGTCCCTCAGACCCTGGACGGTCTCTCAGACCCTGGACGGTCCCTCAGACACTGGACGGTCCCTCAGACACTGGACGGTCCCTCAGACCCTGGACGGTCTCTCAGACCCTGGACGGTCCCTCAGACCTTGGACGGTCCCTCAGACCCAGGACGGTCTCTCAGACCCTGGACGGTCCCTCAGACCCTGGACGTCCCTCAGACCCTGGACGGTCCCTCAGACCCTGGACAGTCTCTCAGACCCTGGACGTCACTCAGACCCTGACGGTCCCTCAGACTCTGGACGGTCCCTCAGACCCTGGACGGTCCCTCAGACCCTGGACGTCCCTCAGACCCTGGACGTCCCTCAGACCCTGGACGGTCCCTCAGACCCTGGACGGTCTCTCAGACCCTGGACGGTCCCTCAGACACTGGACGGTCCCTCAGACACTGGACGGTCCCTCAGACCCTGGACGGTCTCTCAGACCCTGGACGGTCCCTCAGACCTTGGACGGTCCCTCAGACCCAGGACGGTCTCTCAGACCCTGGACGGTCCCTCAGACCCTGGACGTCCCTCAGACCCTGGACGGTCCCTCAGACCCTGGACAGTCTCTCAGACCCTGGACGTCACTCAGACCCTGACGGTCCCTCAGACTCTGGACGGTCCCTCAGACCCTGGACGGTCCCTCAGACCCTGGACGTCCCTCAGACCCTGGACGTCCCTCAGACCCTGGACGGTCCCTCAGACCCTGGACGGTCCCTCAGACCTTGGACGGTCCCTCAGACCCTGGACGGTCTCTCAGACCCTGGACGGTCCCTCAGACCTTGGACGGTCCCTCAGACCCAGGACGGTCTCTCAGACCCTGGACGGTCCCTCAGACTCTTGACGTTCCCTCAGACCCTGGACGGTCTCTCAGACCCTGGACGTCCCTCAGACCCTGGACGTCCCTCAGACCCTGGACGGTCACTCAGACCCTGGACGTCCCTCAGACTCTTGACGTTCCCTCAGACCCTGGACGTCCCTCAGACCCTGGACGTCCCTCAGACTCTGGACAGTCCCTCAGACCCAGGACGGTCCCTCAGACCCTGGACAGTCCCTCAGACCCAGGACGGTCCCTCAGACCCTGGACGGTCCCTCAGACCCGGGACAGTCCCTCAGACTCTGGACGGTCCCTCAGACTCTGGACTGTCCCACAGACCCTGGACGGTCCCACAGACGCTGAACAGTCCCACAGACGCTGGACGGTCCCTCAGACTCTGGACGGTCCCACAGACCCTGGACGGTCCCTCAGACCCGGGACAGTCCCTCAGACTCTGGACGGTCCCTCAGACTCTGGACTGTCCCACAGACCCTGGACGGTCCCACAGACGCTGAACAGTCCCACAGACGCTGGACGGTCCCTCAGACTCTGGACGGTCCCTCAGACCCTGAACAGTCCCACAGACGCTGGACGGTCCCTCAGACTCTGGACGGTCCCACAGACCCTGGACGGTCCCACAGACGCTGGACGGTCCCTCAGACTCTGGACAGTCCCACAGACCCTGGACAGTCCCACAGACCCTGGACAGTCCCACAGACGCTGGACGGTCCCTCAGACTCTGGACGGTCCCACAGACCCTGGACGGTCCCTCAGACTCTGGACGGTCCCACTCACCCTGGACGGTCCCACAGAAGCTGGACGGTCCCTCAGACTCTGGACGGTCCCACAGACCCTGGACGGTCCCTCAGACTCTGGACGGTCTCTCAGACCCTGGACGGTCCCTCAGACCTTGGACGGTCCCTCAGACCCAGGACGGTCTCTCAGACCCTGGACGGTCCCTCAGACCCTGGACGTCCCTCAGACCCTGGACGGTCCCTCAGACCCTGGACAGTCTCTCAGACCCTGGACGTCACTCAGACCCTGACGGTCCCTCAGACTCTGGACGGTCCCTCAGACCCTGGACGGTCCCTCAGACCCTGGACGTCCCTCAGACCCTGGACGTCCCTCAGACCCTGGACGGTCCCTCAGACCCTGGACGGTCTCTCAGACCCTGGACGGTCCCTCAGACCTTGGACGGTCCCTCAGACCCAGGACGGTCTCTCAGACCCTGGACGGTCCCTCAGACTCTTGACGTTCCCTCAGACCCTGGACGGTCTCTCAGACCCTGGACGTCCCTCAGACCCTGGACGTCCCTCAGACCCTGGACGGTCACTCAGACCCTGGACGTCCCTCAGACTCTTGACGTTCCCTCAGACCCTGGACGTCCCTCAGACCCTGGACGTCCCTCAGACTCTGGACAGTCCCTCAGACCCAGGACGGTCCCTCAGACCCTGGACAGTCCCTCAGACCCAGGACGGTCCCTCAGACCCTGGACGGTCCCTCAGACCCGGGACAGTCCCTCAGACTCTGGACGGTCCCTCAGACTCTGGACTGTCCCACAGACCCTGGACGGTCCCACAGACGCTGAACAGTCCCACAGACGCTGGACGGTCCCTCAGACTCTGGACGGTCCCACAGACCCTGGACGGTCCCACAGACGCTGGACGGTCCCTCAGACTCTGGACGGTCCCTCAGACCCTGAACAGTCCCACAGACGCTGGACGGTCCCTCAGACTCTGGACGGTCCCACAGACCCTGGACGGTCCCACAGACGCTGGACGGTCCCTCAGACTCTGGACAGTCCCACAGACCCTGGACAGTCCCACAGACGCTGGACGGTCCCTCAGACTCTGGACGGTCCCACAGACCCTGGACGGTCCCTCAGACTCTGGACGGTCCCACTCACCCTGGACGGTCCCACAGAAGCTGGACGGTCCCTCAGACTCTGGACGGTCCCACAGACCCTGGACGGTCCCTCAGACTCTGGACGGTCCCTCAGACTCTGGACAGTCCCACAGACCCTGGACGGTCCCTCAGACTCTGGACGGTCCCACAGACCCTGGACGGTCCCTCAGACTCTGGACGGTCCCTCAGACTCTGGACGGTCCCACAGACCCTGGACAGTCCCACAGACCCTGGACAGTCCCACAGACGCTGGACGGTCCCTCAGACTCTGGACGGTCCCACAGACGCTGGACGGTCCCTCAGACTCTGGACAGTCCCACAGACCCTGGACAGTCCCACAGACCCTGGACAGTCCCACAGACGCTGGACGGTCCCTCAGACTCTGGACGGTCCCACAGACCCTGGACGGTCCCTCAGACTCTGGACGGTCCCTCAGACCCTGGACGGTCCCACAGACCCTGGACGGTCCCACAGACGCTGGACGGTCCCTCAGACCCTGGACGGTCCCTCAGACCCTGGACGGTCCCACAGACCCTGGACGGTCTCTCAGACCCTGGACAGTCCCACAGACGCCGGACGGTCCCTCAGACCCTGGACGGTCCCACAGACGCTGGACGGTCCCTCCGACTCTGGACGGTCCCACAGACCCTGGACGGTCCCACAGACCCTGGACGGTCCCTCAGACCCTGGACGGTCCCACAGACCCTGGACGGTCCCACAGACGCTGGACGGTCCCTCAGACTCTGGACGGTCCCACAGACCCTGGACGGTCCCAAAGACGCTGGACGGTCCCTCAGACCTTGGACGGTCCCACAGACCCAGGACGGTCATTCAGACGCTGGACGGTCCCTCAGACCCTGGACGGTCACTCAGACCCTGGACGGTCCCACAGACTCTGGACGGTCCCACAGACGCTGGAGTGTCCCTCAGACCCTGGACGGTCCCACAGACGCTGGACGGTCCCTCAGACCTTGGACGGTCCCTCAGACTCTGGACGGTCCCTCATACTCTGGACGGTCCCACAGACCCTGGACGGTCCCTCAGACTCTGGACGGTCCCACAGACCCAGGACGGTCACTCAGACCCTGGACGGTCCCACAGACCCAGGACGGTCCCACAGACCCTGGACGGTCCCACAGACGCTGGAGTGTCCCTCAGACCCTGGACGGTCCCACAGACGCTGGACGGTCCCTCAGACCTTGGACGGTCCCTCAGACTCTGGACGGTCCCTCAGACTCTGGACGGTCCCTCAGACCCTGGACGGTCCCTCAGACCCTGGACGGTCCCTCAGACCCTGGACGGTCCCTCAGACTCTGGACGGTCTATCAGGCTCTGGACGGTCCCTCAGACCCTGGACGGTCTCTCAGACCCTGGACGGTCTATCAGGCTCTGGACGGTCCCTCAGACCCTGGACGGTCTCTCAGACCCTGGACTGTCTCTCAGACCCTGGACGGTCTATCAGACCCTGGACGGTCCCTCAGACCCTGGACGGTCCCTCAGACCCTGGACGGTCCCTCAGACTCTGGACGGTCCCTCAGACTCTGGACAGTCTATCAGACCCTGGACGGTCCCTCAGACCCTGGACGGTCTCTCAGACCCTGGATGGTCTTTCAGACCCTGGACGTCCCTCAGACCCTGGACGGTCCCTCAGACCCTGGACGGTCCCTCAGACTCTGGACGGTCTATCAGGCTCTGGACGGTCCCTCAGACCCTGGACGGTCTCTCAGACCCTGGACGGTCTATCAGGCTCTGGACGGTCCCTCAGACCCTGGACGGTCTCTCAGACCCTGGACTGTCTCTCAGACCCTGGACGGTCTATCAGACCCTGGACGGTCCCTCAGACCCTGGACGGTCCCTCAGACCCTGGACGGTCCCTCAGACTCTGGACGGTCCCTCAGACTCTGGACAGTCTATCAGACCCTGGACGGTCTCTCAGACCCTGGACGGTCCCTCAGACCCTGGACGGTCTCTCAGACCCTGGATGGTCTTTCAGACCCTGGACGTCCCTCAGACCCTGGATGGTCTCTTTGACCCTGGATGGTCTCTCAGACCCTGGACGGTCCCTCAGACTCTGGACGGTCCCTCAGACTCTGGACGGTCCCTCAGACCCTGGACGGTCCCTCAGACTCTGGACGGTCCCTCAGACTCTGGACAGTCTATCAGACCCTGGACGGTCCCTCAGACCCTGGACGGTCTCTCAGACCCTGGATGGTCTTTCAGACCCTGGACGTCCCTCAGACCCTGGACGGTCTCTCAGACCCTGGATGGTCTCTCAGACCCTGGACGTCCCTCAGACCCAGGACGATCCCTCAGTCCCTGGATGGTCTCTCAGACCCTGGACGGTCTCTCAGACCCTGGACGTCCCTCAGACCCTGGACGGTCTCTCAGACCCTGGACGTCCCTCAGACCCTGGACGATCCCTCAGACCCTGGATGTTCCCTCAGATCCTGGACGTCCCTCAGACCCTGGACGGTCCCTCAGACCCTGGACGGTCTCTCAGACCCTGGACGTCCCTCAGACCCTGGACGGTCTCTCAGACCCTGGACGGTCTCTCAGACCCTGGACGTCCCTCAGACCCTGGACGGTCCCTCAGACCCTGGACGGTCTCTCAGACCCTGGACGTCCCTCAGACCCTGGACGGTCTCTCAGACCCTGGACGTCCCTCAGACCCTGGACGTCCCTCAGACCCTGGACGATCCCTCAGACCCTGGATGGTCGTTCAGACCCTGGACGGTCCCTCAGACCCTGGATGGTCTCTCAGACTCTGGACGGTCTCTCAGACCCTGGACGTTCCTTTAGACCCTGGACGGTCCCTCAGACTCTGGACAGTCCCTCAGACGCTGGACGTTCCCTCAGACTCTGGACGATCCCTCAGACCCTGGACGGTCCCTCAGACCCTGGATGGTCTCTCAGACTCTGGACGGTCCCTCAGACCCTGGATGGTCGTTCAGACCCTGGACGGTCCCTCAGACCCTGGATGGTCGTTCAGACCCTGGACTGTCCCTCAGACCCTGGACGGTCCCTCAGACCCTGGACGTTCCCTCAGACCCTGGACGTCCCTCAGACCCTGGACGGTCCCTCAGACTCTGGACGTCCCTCAGACCCTGGACAGTCCCTCAGACCCTGGACGGTCCCTCAGACCCTGGACGTCCCTCAGACCCTGGACGGTCCCTCAGACTCTTGACGTTCCCTCAGACCCTGGACGGTCTCTCAGACCCTGGACGTCCCTCAGACCCTGGACGTCCCTCAGACCCTGGACGGTCCCTCAGACCCTGGACGTCCCTCAGACCCTGGACGGTCACTCAGACCCTGGACGTCCCTCAGACTCTTGACGTTCCCTCAGACTCTGGACGTCCCTCAGACCCTGGACGTCCCTCAGACCCTGGACGTCCCTCAGACCCTGGACGGTCCCTCAGACTCTTGACGTTCCCTCAGACCCTGGACGGTCTCTCAGACCCTGGACGTCCCTCAGACCCTGGACGTCCCTCAGACCCCTGGACGTCCCTCAGACCCTGGACGGTCTCTCAGACCCTGGACGTCCCTCAGACCCTGGACGTCCCTCAGACCCTGGACGGTCACTCAGACCCTGGACGTCCCTCAGACCCTGGACGTCCCTCAGACCCTGGACGGTCCCTCAGACCCTGGACGGTCTCTCAGACCCTGGACGTCCCTCAGACCCTGGACGGTCCCTGAGACTCTGGACGGTCCCTCAGACCCTGGACGGTCTCTCAGACCCTGGACGGTCCCTGAGACCTCTCAGACCCTGGATGGTCCCTCAGACCCTGGACGGTCCCTCAGGCCTCTCAGACCCTGGACGGTCCCTCAGACACTGGACGGTCCCTCAGACCCTGGACTGTCTCTCAGACCCTGGACGGTCTCTCAGACACTGGACGGTCCCTCAGACCCTGGACTGTCTCTCAGACTCTGGACGGTCCCTCAGACCCTGGACGGTCTCTCAGACCCTGGACGTCCCTCAGACCCTGGACGGTCTCTCAGACACTGGACGGTCCCTCAGACCCTGGACTGTCTCTCAGACTCTGGACGGTCCCTCAGACCCTGGACGGTCTCTCAGACCCTGGACGTCCCTCAGACCCTGGACGTCCCTCAGACCCTGGACGTCCCTCAGACCCTGGACGGTCTCTCAGACCCTGGACGTCCCTCAGACCCTGGACGTCCCTCAGACCCTGGACGGTCACTCAGACCCTGGACGTCCCTCAGACCCTGGAGGTCCCTCAGACCCTGGACGGTCCCTCAGACCCTGGACGGTCTCTCAGACCCTGGACGTCCCTCAGACCCTGGACGGTCCCTGAGACTCTGGACGGTCCCTCAGACCCTGGACGGTCCCTCAGACCCTGGACGGTCTCTCAGACCCTGGACGGTCCCTCAAACCCTGGACTGTCTCTCAGACTCTGGACGGTCCCTCAGACCCTGGACTGTCTCTCAGACCCTGGACGTCCCTCAGACCCTGGACGGTCTCTCAGACACTGGACGGTCCCTCAGACCCTGGACTGTCTCTCAGACCCTGGACGGTCCCTCAGACCCTGGACGGTCCCTCAGGCCTCTCAGACCCTGGACGGTCCCTCAGACCCTGGACGGTCCCTCAGGCCTCTCAGACCCTGGACTGTCTCTCAGACTCTGGACGGTCCCTCAGACCCTGGACGGTCTCTCAGACCCTGGACGGTCCCTCAGACCCTGGACGTCCCTCAGACCCTGGACGGTCCCTCAGACCCTGGACGGTCTCTCAGACCCTGGACGGTCCCTCAGACACTGGACGGTCCCTCAGACACTGGACGGTCCCTCAGACCCTGGACGGTCTCTCAGACCCTGGACGGTCCCTCAGACCTTGGACGGTCCCTCAGACCCAGGACGGTCTCTCAGACCCTGGACGGTCCCTCAGACCCTGGACGTCCCTCAGACCCTGGACGGTCCCTCAGACCCTGGACAGTCTCTCAGACCCTGGACGTCCCTCAGACCCTGACGGTCCCTCAGACTCTGGACGGTCCCTCAGACCCTGGACGGTCCCTCAGACCCTGGACGTCCCTCAGACCCTGGACGTCCCTCAGACCCTGGACGGTCCCTCAGACCCTGGACGGTCTCTCAGACCCTGGACGTCCCTCAGACCCTGGACGGTCCCTGAGACTCTGGACGGTCCCTCAGACCCTGGACGGTCTCTCAGACCCTGGACGGTCCCTGAGACCTCTCAGACCCTGGATGGTCCCTCAGACCCTGGACGGTCCCTCAGGCCTCTCAGACCCTGGACGGTCCCTCAGACACTGGACGGTCCCTCAGACCCTGGACGGTCCCTCAGACACTGGATGGTCCCTCAGACCCTGGACGGTCCCTCAGACACTGGATGGTCCCTCAGACCCTGGACGGTCCCTCAGACACTGGATGGTCCCTCAGACCCTGGACGGTCCCTCAGGCCTCTCAGACCCTGGACTGTCTCTCAGACCCTGGACGGTCTCTCAGACACTGGACGGTCCCTCAAACCCTGGACTGTCTCTCAGACTCTGGACGGTCCCTCAGACCCTGGACTGTCTCTCAGACCCTGGACGTCCCTCAGACCCTGGACGGTCTCTCAGACACTGGACGGTCCCTCAGACCCTGGACTGTCTCTCAGACCCTGGACGGTCCCTCAGACCCTGGACGGTCCCTCAGGCCTCTCAGACCCTGGACGGTCCCTCAGACACTGGACGGTCCCTCAGACCCTGGACTGTCTCTCAGACTCTGGACGGTCCCTCAGACCCTGGACGGTCCCTCAGACCCTGGACGTCCCTCAGACCCTGGACGGTCCCTCAGACACTGGACGGTCCCTCAGACACTGGACGGTCCCTCAGACACTGGACGGTCCCTCAGACCCTGGACGGTCTCTCAGACCCTGGACGGTCCCTCAGACCTTGGACGGTCCCTCAGACCCAGGACGGTCTCTCAGACCCTGGACGGTCCCTCAGACCCTGGACGTCCCTCAGACCCTGGACGGTCCCTCAGACCCTGGACAGTCTCTCAGACCCTGGACGTCCCTCAGACCCTGACGGTCCCTCAGACTCTGGACGGTCCCTCAGACCCTGGACGGTCCCTCAGACCCTGGACGTCCCTCAGACCCTGGACGTCCCTCAGACCCTGGACGGTCCCTCAGACCCTGGACGGTCTCTCAGACCCTGGACGGTCCCTCAGACCTTGGACTGTCCCTCAGACCCAGGACGGTCTCTCAGACCCTGGACGGTCCCTCAGACTCTTGACGTTCCCTCAGACCCTGGACGGTCTCTCAGACCCTGGACGTCCCTCAGACCCTGGACGTCCCTCAGACCCTGGACGGTCACTCAGACCCTGGACGTCCCTCAGACTCTTGACGTTCCCTCAGACCCTGGACGTCCCTCAGACCCTGGACGTCCCTCAGACCCTGGACGGTCTCTCAGACCCTGGACGTCCCTCAGACCCTGGACGTCCCTCAGACACTGGACGGTCACTCAGACCCTGGACGTCCCTCAGACCCTGGACGTCCCTCAGACCCTGGACGGTCCCTCAGACCCTGGACGGTCTCTCAGACCCTGGACGTCCCTCAGACCCTGGACGGTCCCTGAGACTCTGGACGGTCCCTCAGACCCTGGACGGTCTCTCAGACCCTGGACGGTCCCTGAGACCTCTCAGACCCTGGATGGTCCCTCAGACCCTGGACGGTCCCTCAGGCCTCTCAGACCCTGGACGGTCCCTCAGACCCTGGAAGGTCTCTCAGACCCTGGACAGTCCCTCAGACCCTGGACGTCCCTCAGACCCTGGACGGTCCCTCAGACCCTGGACGGTCTCTCAGACCCTGGACTGTCTCTCAGACCCTGGACGGTCCCTCAGACCTCTCAGACCTTGGACGGTCCCTCAGACCCTGGACGGTCTCTCAGACCCTGGACAGTCCCTCAGACCCTGGACGTCCCTCAGACCCTGGACGGTCCCTCAGACCCTGGACGGTCTCTCAGACCTCTCAGACCCTGGACGGTCCCTCAGACCCTGGACAGTCTCTCAGACCTCTCAGACCCTGGACGGTCCCTCAGACCCTGGACAGTCTCTCAGACCTCTCAGACCCTGGATGGTCCCTCAGACCCTGGACAGTCTCTCAGACCTCTCAGACCCTGGACGGTCCCTCAGACCCTGGACAGTCTCTCAGACCTCTCAGACGCTGGACGGTCTCTCAGACCCTGGACGGTCCCTCAAACCCTGGACAGTCTCTAAGACCTCTCAGACCCTGGACGTCCCTCAGACCCTGGACAGTCTCTCAGACCTCTCAGACCCTGGACGGTCCCTCAGACCCTGGACGGTCTCTCAGACCTCTCAGACCCTGGACTGTCCCTCAGACCCTGGACAGTCTCTCAGACCTCTCAGACCCTGGATGGTCTCTCAGACCTCTCAGACCCTGGACGGTCCCTCAGACTCTGGACGGTCCCTCAGACCCTGGACGGTCCCTCAGGCCTCTCAGACCCTGGACGGTCCCTCAGACACTGGACGGTCTCTCAGACCCTGGACGGTCCCTCAGACCTTGGACAGTCTCTCAGACCCTGGACGGTCCCTCAGACTCTGGACGGTCCCTCAGACCTTGGACAGTCTCTCAGACCCTGGACGGTCCCTCAGACCCTGGACCTCCCTCAGACCCTAGACGGTCCCACAGACCCTGGACGGTCTCTCAGACCTCTCATACCCTGGACGTCCCTCAGACCCTGTACGGTACCTCAGACCCTGGACGGTCTCTCAGACCTCTCATACCCTGGACGTCCCTCAAACCCTGGACAGTCTCTCAGACCTCTCATACCCTGGACGTCCCTCAGACCCTGGACAGTCTCTGAGACCCTGGACGGTCCCTCAGACCCTGGACGGTACCTCAGACCCTGGACGATCCCGCAGACCCTGGACGGTCCCTCAGACCCTGGACGGTCTCTCAGACCCTGGACGGTCCCTCAGACCCTGGACGGTCCCACAGACCCTGGACGGTCCCTCAGACCCAGGACGGTCCCTCAGATCCTGGACGGTCTCTCAGACCCTGGACGGTCCCTCAGATTCTGGACGGATCCTCAGACCCTGGACAGTCTCTCAGACCCTGGACGGTCTCTCAGACCCTGGACGGTCCCTCAGACCCTGGACGGTCCCTCAGATCCTGGAAGGTCCCTCAGACCCTGGACGTCCCTCAGACCCTGGACAGTCCCTCAGACCCTGGACGGTCCCTCAGACCCTGGACGGTCCGTCAGACCCTGGACGTCCCTCAGACCCAGGACGGTCCCTCAGACCCTGGACGGTCCCTCAGACCCTGGACGGTCCCTCAGACTCTGGACGGTCCCTCAGACCTTGGACGGTCTCTCAGACCCTGGACGTCCCTCAGACCCTGGACGTCCCTAAGACCCTGGACGTCCCTCAGACCCTGGACGTCCCTCAGACCCTGGACGGTACCTCAGACCCTGGACGGTCTCTCCGACTCTGGACGGTCCCACAGACCCTGGACGGTCTCTCAGACTCTGGACGGTCCCACAGACCCTGGACGTCCCTCAGACCGAGGACGGTCTCTCAGACCCTGGACGTCCTTCAGACCCTGGACGTCCCTCAGACCCTGGACTGTCTCTCAGCCCCTGGACCGTCCTTCAGACCCTGGACAGTGTCTCAGACCATGGACAGTCCCACAGACCCTGGACGGTCCCTCAGACCCTGGACGTCCCTCAGACCCTGGACGGTCCCTCAGACCCTGGACGTCCCTCAGACTCTGGACGTCCCACAGACCCTGGACGGTCCCTCAGACCCTGGACGTCCCTCAGACCCTGGACGTCCCTCAGACCCTGGACAGTGTCTCAGACCCTGGACGGTCCCTCAGACCCTGGACGGTCTCTCAGACCCTGGACGATCCCTCAGACCCTGGACGTCCCTCAGACCCTGGACGTCCCTCAGACCCTGGACAGTGTCTCAGACCCTGGACGGTCCCTCAGACACTGGACGTCCCTCAGACCGTGGACGTCCCTCAGACCCTGGACAGTGTCTCAGACCCTGGACGGTCTCTCAGACCCTGGACGGTCCCTCAGACCCTGGACGGTCTCTCAGACCTCTCAGACCCTGGACGGTCTTTTAGACCCTGGATGGTTTCTCAGACCCTGGACGTCTCTCAGACCCTGGATGGTCTCTCAGACTCTGGACGGTCTCTCAGACCCTGGACGTCCCTCAGACCCTGGACGGTCCCTCAGATCCTGGACGGTCCCTCAGACACAGGACGGTCCCACAGACCCTGGACGGTCCCTCAGACCCAGGACAGTCCCTTAGACCCTGGACGGTCTCTCAGACCCTGGACGTCCTTCAGACCCTGGACTGTCCCTCAGACCCTGGACGGTACCTCAGACCCTGGACGATCCCGCAGACCCTGGACGGTCTCTCAGACCCTGGACGGTCCCTCAGACCCTGGACGGTCTCTCAGACCCTGGACGGTCCCTCAGACCCTGGACGGTCCCACAGACCCTGGACGGTCCCTCAGACCCAGGACGGTCCCTCAGATCCTGGACGTCCCTCAGACCCTGGACGGTCCCTCAGACCCTGGACGGTCTCTCAGACCCTGGACGGTCCCTCAGACCCTGGACAGTCTCTCAGACCTCTCAGACCCTGGACGGTCCCTCAGACCCTGGACAGTCTCTCAGACCTCTCAGACGCTGGACGGTCCCTCAGACCCTGGACGGTCTCTCAGACCTCTCAGACCCTGGACGGTCTCTCAGACCTCTCAGACCCTGGACGGTCCCTCAGACCCTGGACAGTCTCTCAGACCTCTCAGACCCTGGACGGTCCCTCAGACTCTGGACGGTCCCTCAGACCCTGGACGGTCCCTCAGGCCTCTCAGACCCTGGACGGTCCCTCAGACACTGGACGGTCCCTCAGACCCTGGACGGTCTCTCAGACCCTGGACGGTCCCTCAGACCTTGGACAGTCTCTCAGACCCTGGACGGTCCCTCAGACTCTGGACGGTCCCTCAGACCTTGGACAGTCTCTCAGACCCTGGACGGTCCCTCAGACCCTGGACCTCCCTCAGACCCTAGACGGTCCCACAGACCCTGGACGGTCTCTCAGACCTCTCATACCCTGGACGTCCCTCAGACCCTGTACAGTCTCTGAGACCCTGGACGGTCCCTCAGACCCTGGACGGTACCTCAGACCCTGGACGGTCTCTCAGACCTCTCATACCCTGGACGTCCCTCAAACCCTGGACAGTCTCTCAGACCTCTCATACCCTGGACGTCTCTCAGACCCTGGACGGTCCCTCAGACCTTGGACTGTCCCTCAGACCCAGGACGGTCTCTCAGACCCTGGACGGTCCCTCAGACTCTTGACGTTCCCTCAGACCCTGGACGGTCTCTCAGACCCTGGACGTCCCTCAGACCCTGGACGTCCCTCAGACCCTGGACGGTCACTCAGACCCTGGACGTCCCTCAGACTCTTGACGTTCCCTCAGACCCTGGACGTCCCTCAGACCCTGGACGTCCCTCAGACCCTGGACGGTCTCTCAGACCCTGGACGTCCCTCAGACCCTGGACGTCCCTCAGACACTGGACGGTCACTCAGACCCTGGACGTCCCTCAGACCCTGGACGTCCCTCAGACCCTGGACGGTCCCTCAGACCCTGGACGGTCTCTCAGACCCTGGACGTCCCTCAGACCCTGGACGGTCCCTGAGACTCTGGACGGTCCCTCAGACCCTGGACGGTCTCTCAGACCCTGGACGGTCCCTGAGACCTCTCAGACCCTGGATGGTCCCTCAGACCCTGGACGGTCCCTCAGGCCTCTCAGACCCTGGACGGTCCCTCAGACCCTGGAAGGTCTCTCAGACCCTGGACAGTCCCTCAGACCCTGGACGTCCCTCAGACCCTGGACGGTCCCTCAGACCCTGGACGGTCTCTCAGACCCTGGACTGTCTCTCAGACCCTGGACGGTCCCTCAGACCTCTCAGACCTTGGACGGTCCCTCAGACCCTGGACGGTCTCTCAGACCCTGGACAGTCCCTCAGACCCTGGACGTCCCTCAGACCCTGGACGGTCCCTCAGACCCTGGACGGTCTCTCAGACCTCTCAGACCCTGGACGGTCCCTCAGACCCTGGACAGTCTCTCAGACCTCTCAGACCCTGGACGGTCCCTCAGACCCTGGACAGTCTCTCAGACCTCTCAGACCCTGGATGGTCCCTCAGACCCTGGACAGTCTCTCAGACCTCTCAGACCCTGGACGGTCCCTCAGACCCTGGACAGTCTCTCAGACCTCTCAGACGCTGGACGGTCTCTCAGACCCTGGACGGTCCCTCAAACCCTGGACAGTCTCTAAGACCTCTCAGACCCTGGACGTCCCTCAGACCCTGGACAGTCTCTCAGACCTCTCAGACCCTGGACGGTCCCTCAGACCCTGGACGGTCTCTCAGACCTCTCAGACCCTGGACTGTCCCTCAGACCCTGGACAGTCTCTCAGACCTCTCAGACCCTGGATGGTCTCTCAGACCTCTCAGACCCTGGACGGTCCCTCAGACTCTGGACGGTCCCTCAGACCCTGGACGGTCCCTCAGGCCTCTCAGACCCTGGACGGTCCCTCAGACACTGGACGGTCTCTCAGACCCTGGACGGTCCCTCAGACCTTGGACAGTCTCTCAGACCCTGGACGGTCCCTCAGACTCTGGACGGTCCCTCAGACCTTGGACAGTCTCTCAGACCCTGGACGGTCCCTCAGACCCTGGACCTCCCTCAGACCCTAGACGGTCCCACAGACCCTGGACGGTCTCTCAGACCTCTCATACCCTGGACGTCCCTCAGACCCTGTACGGTACCTCAGACCCTGGACGGTCTCTCAGACCTCTCATACCCTGGACGTCCCTCAAACCCTGGACAGTCTCTCAGACCTCTCATACCCTGGACGTCCCTCAGACCCTGGACAGTCTCTGAGACCCTGGACGGTCCCTCAGACCCTGGACGGTACCTCAGACCCTGGACGATCCCGCAGACCCTGGACGGTCCCTCAGACCCTGGACGGTCTCTCAGACCCTGGACGGTCCCTCAGACCCTGGACGGTCCCACAGACCCTGGACGGTCCCTCAGACCCAGGACGGTCCCTCAGATCCTGGACGGTCTCTCAGACCCTGGACGGTCCCTCAGATTCTGGACGGATCCTCAGACCCTGGACAGTCTCTCAGACCCTGGACGGTCTCTCAGACCCTGGACGGTCCCTCAGACCCTGGACGGTCCCTCAGATCCTGGAAGGTCCCTCAGACCCTGGACGTCCCTCAGACCCTGGACAGTCCCTCAGACCCTGGACGGTCCCTCAGACCCTGGACGGTCCGTCAGACCCTGGACGTCCCTCAGACCCAGGACGGTCCCTCAGACCCTGGACGGTCCCTCAGACCCTGGACGGTCCCTCAGACTCTGGACGGTCCCTCAGACCTTGGACGGTCTCTCAGACCCTGGACGTCCCTCAGACCCTGGACGTCCCTAAGACCCTGGACGTCCCTCAGACCCTGGACGTCCCTCAGACCCTGGACGGTACCTCAGACCCTGGACGGTCTCTCCGACTCTGGACGGTCCCACAGACCCTGGACGGTCTCTCAGACTCTGGACGGTCCCACAGACCCTGGACGTCCCTCAGACCGAGGACGGTCTCTCAGACCCTGGACGTCCTTCAGACCCTGGACGTCCCTCAGACCCTGGACTGTCTCTCAGCCCCTGGACCGTCCTTCAGACCCTGGACAGTGTCTCAGACCATGGACAGTCCCACAGACCCTGGACGGTCCCTCAGACCCTGGACGTCCCTCAGACCCTGGACGGTCCCTCAGACCCTGGACGTCCCTCAGACTCTGGACGTCCCACAGACCCTGG
This sequence comes from Telmatherina bonti, assembly GCF_933228915.1. NCBI lineage: Eukaryota > Metazoa > Chordata > Actinopteri > Atheriniformes > Telmatherinidae > Telmatherina > Telmatherina bonti. Next base: position 1,119,802 of record NC_136617.1, read on the forward strand.
ACGGTCCCTCAGACCCTGGACGTCCCTCAGACCCTGGACGTCCCTCAGACCCTGGACAGTGTCTCAGACCCTGGACGGTCCCTCAGACCCTGGACGGTCTCTCAGACCCTGGACGATCCCTCAGACCCTGGACGTCCCTCAGACCCTGGACGTCCCTCAGACCCTGGACAGTGTCTCAGACCCTGGACGGTCCCTCAGACACTGGACGTCCCTCAGACCGTGGACGTCCCTCAGACCCTGGACAGTGTCTCAGACCCTGGACGGTCTCTCAGACCCTGGACGGTCCCTCAGACCCTGGACGGTCTCTCAGACCTCTCAGACCCTGGACGGTCTTTTAGACCCTGGATGGTTTCTCAGACCCTGGACGTCTCTCAGACCCTGGATGGTCTCTCAGACTCTGGACGGTCTCTCAGACCCTGGACGTCCCTCAGACCCTGGACGGTCCCTCAGATCCTGGACGGTCCCTCAGACACAGGACGGTCCCACAGACCCTGGACGGTCCCTCAGACCCAGGACAGTCCCTTAGACCCTGGACGGTCTCTCAGACCCTGGACGTCCTTCAGACCCTGGACTGTCCCTCAGACCCTGGACGGTACCTCAGACCCTGGACGATCCCGCAGACCCTGGACGGTCTCTCAGACCCTGGACGGTCCCTCAGACCCTGGACGGTCTCTCAGACCCTGGACGGTCCCTCAGACCCTGGACGGTCCCACAGACCCTGGACGGTCCCTCAGACCCAGGACGGTCCCTCAGATCCTGGACGTCCCTCAGACCCTGGACGGTCCCTCAGACCCTGGACGGTCTCTCAGACCCTGGACGGTCCCTCAGACCCTGGACAGTCTCTCAGACCTCTCAGACCCTGGACGGTCCCTCAGACCCTGGACAGTCTCTCAGACCTCTCAGACGCTGGACGGTCCCTCAGACCCTGGACGGTCTCTCAGACCTCTCAGACCCTGGACGGTCTCTCAGACCTCTCAGACCCTGGACGGTCCCTCAGACCCTGGACAGTCTCTCAGACCTCTCAGACCCTGGACGGTCCCTCAGACTCTGGACGGTCCCTCAGACCCTGGACGGTCCCTCAGGCCTCTCAGACCCTGGACGGTCCCTCAGACACTGGACGGTCCCTCAGACCCTGGACGGTCTCTCAGACCCTGGACGGTCCCTCAGACCTTGGACAGTCTCTCAGACCCTGGACGGTCCCTCAGACTCTGGACGGTCCCTCAGACCTTGGACAGTCTCTCAGACCCTGGACGGTCCCTCAGACCCTGGACCTCCCTCAGACCCTAGACGGTCCCACAGACCCTGGACGGTCCCTCAGACCCTGTACAGTCTCTGAGACCCTGGACGGTCCCTCAGACCCTGGACGGTACCTCAGACCCTGGACGGTCTCTCAGACCTCTCATACCCTGGACGTCCCTCAGACCCTGTACAGTCTCTGAGACCCTGGACGGTCCCTCAGACCCTGGACGGTACCTCAGACCCTGGACGGTCTCTCAGACCTCTCATACCCTGGACGTCCCTCAAACCCTGGACAGTCTCTCAGACCTCTCATACCCTGGACGTCCCTCAGACCCTGGACAGTCTCTGAGACCCTGGACGGTCCCTCAGACCCTGGACGGTACCTCAGACCCTGGACGGTCTCTGAGACCCTGGACGGTCCCTCAGACCCTGGACGGTCTCTCAGACCCTGGACGGTCCCTCAAACCCTGGACGGTCTCTCAGACCTCTCAGACCCTGGACAGTCTGTGAGACCCTGGACGGTCCCTCAGACCCTGGACGGTACCTCAGACCCTGGACGGTCCCTCAGACCCTGGACGGTCCCTCAAACCCTGGACGGTACCTCAGACCCTGGACGGTACCTCAGACCCTGGACGGTCTCTCAGACCCTGGACGGTCCCTCAAACCCTGGACGGTACCTCAGACCCTGGACGGTCCCTCAGACCCTGGACGGTCCCTCAGACCCTGGACGGTACCTCAGACCCTGGACGGTACCTCAGACCCTGGACGGTCTCTCAGACCCTGGACGGTCCCTCAAACCCTGGACAGTCTCTCAGACCTCTCAGACCCTGGACGTCCCTCAGACCCTGGACAGTCTCTCAGACCTCTCAGACCCTGGACGGTCCCTCAGACCTCTCAGACCCTGGACGGTCTCTCAGACCTCTCAGACCCTGGACGATCCCTCAGACCCTGGACGGTCTCTCAGACCTCTCAGACCCTGGACGGTCCCTCAGACCCTGGACGATCCCGCAGACCCTGGACGGTCTCTCAGACCCTGGACGGTCCCTCAGACCCTGGACGGTCTCTCAGACCCTGGACGGTCCCTCAGACCCTGGACGGTCCCACAGACCCTGGACGGTCCCTCAGACCCAGGACGGTCCCTCAGATCCTGGACGGTCTCTCAGACCCTGGACGGTCCCTCAGATTCTGGACGGATCCTCAGACCCTGGACAGTCTCTCAGACCCTGGACGGTCCCTCAGACCCTGGACGGTCCCTCAGATCCTGGAAGGTCCCTCAGACCCTGGACGTCCCTCAGACCCTGGACAGTCCCTCAGACCCTGGACGGTCCCTCAGACCCTGGACGGTCCGTCAGACCCTGGACGTCCCTCAGACCCAGGACGGTCCCTCAGACCCTGGACGGTCCCTCAGACCCTGGACGGTCCCTCAGACTCTGGACGGTCCCTCAGACCTTGGACGGTCTCTCAGACCCTGGACGTCCCTAAGACCCTGGACGTCCCTCAGACCCTGGACGTCCCTCAGACCCTGGACGGTACCTCAGACCCTGGACGGTCTCTCAGACTCTGGACGGTCCCACAGACCCTGGACGGTCTCTCAGACTCTGGACGGTCCCACAGACCCTGGACGTCCCTCAGACCGAGGACGGTCTCTCAGACCCTGGACGTCCTTCAGACCCTGGACGTCCCTCAGACCCTGGACGGTCTCTCAGCCCCTGGACCGTCCTTCAGACCCTGGACAGTGTCTCAGACCATGGACAGTCCCACAGACCCTGGACGGTCCCTCAGACCCTGGACGTCCCTCAGACCCTGGACGGTCCCTCAGACCCTGGACGGTCCTTCAGACCCTGGACGTCCCTCAGACCCTGGACGGTCTCTCAGCCCCTGGACCGTCCTTCAGACCCTGGACAGTGTCTCAGACCATGGACAGTCCCACAGACCCTGGACGGTCCCTCAGACTCTGGACGTCCCACAGACCCTGGACGGTCCCTCAGACCCTGGACGTCCCTCAGACCCTGGACGTCCCTCAGACCCTGGACAGTGTCTCAGACCCTGGACGGTCCCTCAGACCCTGGACGGTCTCTCAGACCCTGGACAGTCCCACAGACCCTGGACGGTCTCTCAGACCCTGGACGTCCTTCAGACCCTGGACGTCCCTCAGACCCTGGACGGTCTCTCAGCCCCTGGACCGTGCTTCAGACCCTGGACAGTGTCTCAGACCCTGGACAGTCCCACAGACCCTGGACGGTCCCTCAGACCCTGGACGTCCCTCAGACCCTGGACGGTCCCTCAGACCCTGGACGTCCCTCAGACTCTGGACGTCCCACAGACCCTGGACGGTCCCTCAGACCCTGGACGTCCCTCAGACCCTGGACGTCCCTCAGACCCTGGACAGTGTCTCAGACCCTGGACGGTCCCTCAGACCCTGGACGGTCTCTCAGACCCTGGACGATCCCTCAGACCCTGGACGTCCCTCAGACCCTGGACGTCCCTCAGACCCTGGACAGTGTCTCAGACCCTGGACGGTCCCTCAGACACTGGACGTCCCTCAGACCGTGGACGTCCCTCAGACCCTGGACAGTGTCTCAGACCCTGGACGGTCTCTCAGACCCTGGACGGTCCCTCAGACCCTGGACGGTCCCACAGACTCTGGACGGTCCCTCAGACCCTGGACGGTCTTTTAGACCCTGGATGGTTTCTCAGACCCTGGACGTCTCTCAGACCCTGGATGGTCTCTCAGACTCTGGACGGTCTCTCAGACCCTGGACGTCCCTCAGACCCTGGACGGTCCCTCAGATCCTGGACGGTCCCTCAGACACAGGACGGTCCCACAGACCCTGGACGGTCCCTCAGACCCAGGACAGTCCCTTAGACCCTGGACGGTCTCTCAGACCCTGGACGTCCTTCAGACCCTGGACTGTCCCTCAGACCCTGGACGGTACCTCAGACCCTGGACAGTCTGTGAGACCCTGGACGGTCCCTCAGACCCTGGACGGTACCTCAGACCCTGGACGGTCCCTCAGACCCTGGACGGTCTCTCAGACCCTGGACGGTCCCTCAAACCCTGGACAGTCTCTCAGACCTCTCAGACCCTGGACGTCCCTCAGACCCTGGACAGTCTCTCAGACCTCTCAGACCCTGGACGGTCTCTCAGACCCTGGACGGTCCCTCAAACCCTGGACAGTCTCTAAGACCTCTCAGACCCTGGACGTCCCTCAGACCCTGGACGGTCCCTAAGGCCTTGGACGGTCCCTCAGACCCTGGACGGTCCCACAGACCCTGGACGGTCTCTCAGACCTCTCATACCCTGCACGTCCCTCAGACCCTGGACAGTCTCTGAGACCCTGGACGGTCCCTCAGACCCTGGACGGTACCTCAGACCCTGGACGGTCTCTCAGACCTCTCATACCCTGGACGTCCCTCAAACCCTGGACAGTCTCTCAGACCTCTCATACCCTGGACGTCCCTCAGACCCTGGACGGTCCCTCAAACCCTGGACGGTCCCTCAGACCCTGGACAGTCTCTCAGACCTCTCAGACCCTGGACGGTCTCTCAGACCCTGGACGGTCCCTCAGACCCTGGACGGTCCCACAGACCCTGGACGGTCTCTCAGACCTCTCATACCCTGCACGTCCCTCAGACCCTGAACAGTCTCTGAGACCCTGGACGGTCCCTCAGACCCTGGACGGTACCTCAGACCCTGGACGGTCTCTCAGACCTCTCATACCCTGGACGTCCCTCAAACCCTGGACAGTCTCTCAGACCTCTCATACCCTGGACGTCCCTCAGACCCTGGACGGTCTCTGAGACCCTGGACGGTCCCTCAGACCCTGGACAGTCTCTCAGACCTCTCAGACCCTGGACGGTCTCTCAGACCCTGGACGGTCCCTCAAACCCTGGACAGTCTCTAAGACCTCTCAGACCCTGGACGTACCTCAGACCCTGGACAGTCTCTCAGACCTCTCAGACCCTGGACGGTCTCTCAGACCCTGGACGGTCTCTCAGACCTCTCAGACCCTGGACGGTCTCTCAGACCTCTCAGACCCTGGACGGTCTCTCAGACCCTGGACAGTCTCTCAGACCTCTCAGACCCTGGACGGTCTCTCAGACCTCTCAGACCCTGGACGATCCCTCAGACCCTGGACGGTCCCTCAGACCCTGGACAGTCTCTCAGACCTCTCAGACCCTGGACGGTCTCTCAGACCTCTCAGACCCTGGACGGTCCCTCAGACCCTGGACGGTCCCTCAGACCCTGGACGGTCTCTCAGACCTCTCAGACCCTGGACGGTCTCTCAGACCTCTCAGACCCTGGACGGTCCCTCAGACCCTGGACGGTCCCTCAGACCCTGGACGGTCTCTCAGACCTCTCAGACCCTGGACGGTCTCTCAGACCTCTCAGACCCTGGACGGTCTCTCAGACCTCTCAGACCCTGGACGGTCCCTCAGACCCTGGACGATCCCGCAGACCCTGGACGGTCTCTCAGACCCTGGACGGTCCCTCAGACCCTGGACGGTCTCTCAGACCCTGGACGGTCCCTCAGACCCTGGACGGTCCCACAGACCCTGGACGGTCCCACAGACCCTGGACGGTCCCTCAGACCCAGGACGGTCCCTCAGATCCTGGACGGTCTCTCAGACCCTGGACGGTCCCTCAGATTCTGGACGGATCCTCAGACCCTGGACAGTCTCTCAGACCCTGGACGGTCCCTCAGACCCTGGACGGTCCCTCAGATCCTGGAAGGTCCCTCAGACACAGGACGGTCCCTCAGACCCTGGACAGTCCCTCAGACCCTGGACGGTCCGTCAGACCCTGGACGTCCCTCAGACCCAGGACGGTCCCTCAGACCCTGGACGGTCCCTCAGACTCTGGACGGTCCCTCAGACCTTGGACGGTCTCTCAGACCCTGGACGTCCCTCAGACCCTGGACGTCCCTAAGACCCTGGACGTCCCTCAGACCCTGGACGTCCCTCAGACCCTGGACGGTACCTCAGACCCTGGACGGTCTCTCAGACTCTGGACGGTCCCACAGACCCTGGACGGTCTCTCAGACTCTGGACGGTCCCACAGACCCTGGACGTCCCTCAGACCGAGGACGGTCTCTCAGACCCTGGACGTCCTTCAGACCCTGGACGTCCCTCAGACCCTGGACGGTCTCTCAGCCCCTGGACCGTCCTTCAGACCCTGGACAGTGTCTCAGACCATGGACGGTCCCTCAGACCCTGGACGGTCTCTCAGACCCTGGACAGTCCCACAGACCCTGGACGGTCTCTCAGCCCCTGGACAGTCCCACAGACCCTGGACGGTCCCTCAGACCCTGGACGTCCCTCAGACCCTGGACGGTCCCTCAGACCCTGGACGTCCCTCAGACTCTGGACGTCCCACAGACCCTGGACGGTCCTCAGACCCTGGACGTCCCTCAGACCCTGGACGTCCCTCAGACCCTGGACAGTGTCTCAGACCCTGGACGGTCCCTCAGACCCTGGACGGTCTCTCAGACCCTGGACAGTCCCACAGACCCTGGACGGTCTCTCAGACTCTGGACGGTCCCACAGACCCTGGACGGTCTCTCAGACTCTGGACGGTCCCTCAGACCGAGGACGGTCTCTCAGACCCTGGACGTCCTTCAGACCCTGGACGTCCCTCAGACCCTGGACGGTCTCTCAGACCCTGGACGGTCCCTCAGACCCTGGACGTCCCTCAGACCCTGGACAGTGTCTCAGACTCTGGACGTCCCACAGACCCTGGACGGTCCCTCAGACACTGGACGTCCCTCAGACCGTGGACGTCCCTCAGACCCTGGACAGTGTCTCAGACCCTGGACGGTCTCTCAGACACTGGACGGTCCCTCAGACCCTGGACGGTCCCACAGACTCTGGACGGTCCCTCAGACCCTGGACGGTCTTTTAGACCCTGGATGGTTTCTCAGACCCTGGACGTCCCTCAGACCCTGGATGGTCTCTCAGACTCTGGACGGTCTCTCAGACCCTGGACGTCCCTCAGACCCTGGACGGTCCCTCAGATCCTGGACGGTCCCTCAGACACAGGACGGTCCCACAGACCCTGGACGGTCCCTCAGACCCAGGACAGTCCCTTAGACCCTGGACGGTCTCTCAGACCCTGGACGTCCTTCAGACCCTGGACTGTCCCTCAGACCCTGGACGGTACCTCAGACCCTGGACGGTCTCTGAGACCCTGGACGGTCTCTCAGACCCTGGACGGTCCCTCAAACCCTGGACGGTCTCTCAGACCCTGGACAGTCTGTGAGACCCTGGACGGTCCCTCAGACCCTGGACGGTACCTCAGACCCTGGACGGTCCCTCAGACCCTGGACGGTCTCTCAGACCCTGGACGGTCCCTCAAACCCTGGACAGTCTCTCAGACCTCTCAGACCCTGGACGTCCCTCAGACCCTGGACAGTCTCTCAGACCTCTCAGACCCTGGACGGTCTCTCAGACCCTGGACGGTCCCTCAAACCCTGGACAGTCTCTAAGACCTCTCAGACCCTGGACGTCCCTCAGACCCTGGACGGTCCCTAAGGCCTTGGACGGTCCCTCAGACCCTGGACGGTCCCTCAGACTCTGGACGGTCCCTCAGACCCTGGAAGGTCCCTCAAACCCTGGACAGTCTCTAAGACCTCTCAGACCCTGGACGTCCCTCAGACCCTGGACGGTCTCTCAGACCCTGGACGGTCCCTCAAACCCTGGACAGTCTCTAAGACCTCTCAGACCCTGGACGTCCCTCAGACCCTGGACAGTCTCTCAGACCTCTCAGACCCTGGACGGTCTCTCAGACCCTGGACGGTCTCTCAGACCTCTCAGACCCTGGACGGTCCCTCAAACCCTGGACAGTCTCTAAGACCTCTCAGACCCTGGACGTCCCTCAGACCCTGGACAGTCTCTCAGACCTCTCAGACCCTGGACGGTCCCTCAGACCCTGGACGGTCTCTCAGACCTCTCAGACCCTGGACGGTCTCTCAGACCCTGGACAGTCTCTCAGACCTCTCAGACCCTGGACGGTCTCTCAGACCCCTCAGACCCTGGACGATCCCTCAGACCCTGGACGGTCCCTCAGACCCTGGACAGTCTCTCAGACCTCTCAGACCCTGGACGGTCCCTCAGACCCTGGACGGTCCCTCAGACCCTGGACAGTCTCTCAGACCTCTCAGACCCTGGACGGTCCCTCAGACCCTGGACGGTCCCTCAGACCTCTCAGACCCTGGACGGTCCCTCAGACCCTGGACAGTCTCTCAGACCTCTCAGACCCTGGACGGTCCCTCAGACCCTGGACGGTCTCTCAGACCTCTCAGACCCTGGACGGTCCCTCAGACCCTGGACGGTCCCTCAGACCCTGGACGGTCTCTCAGACCTCTCAGACCCTTGACGGTCCCTCAGACCCTGGACGGTCCCTCAGACCTCTCAGACCCTGGACGGTCCCTCAGACCTCTCAGACCCTGGACGGTCTCTCAGACCTCTCAGACCCTGGACGGTCCCTCAGACCTCTCAGACCCTGGACGGTCTCTCAGACCTCTCAGACCCTGGACGGTCCCTCAGACCCTGGACGGTCTCTCAGACCTCTCAGACCCTGGACGGTCCCTCAGACCCTGGACGGTCTCTCAGACCCTGGACGGTCCCTCAGACCCTGGACGGTCCCACAGACCCTGGACGGTCCCACAGACCCTGGACGGTCCCTCAGACCCAGGACGGTCCCTCAGATCCTGGACGGTCTCTCAGACCCTGGACGGTCCCTCAGATTCTGGACGGATCCTCAGACCCTGGACAGTCTCTCAGACCCTGGACGGTCCCTCAGACCCTGGACGGTCCCTCAGATCCTGGAAGGTCCCTCAGACACAGGACGGTCCCTCAGACCCTGGACAGTCCCTCAGACCCTGGACGGTCCCTCAGACCCTGGACGGTCCGTCAGACCCTGGACGTCCCTCAGACCCAGGACGGTCCCTCAGACCCTGGACAGTCCCTCAGACTCTGGACGGTCCCTCAGACCTTGGACGGTCTCTCAGACCCTGGACGTCCCTCAGACCCTGGACGTCCCTAAGACCCTGGACGTCCCTCAGACCCTGGACGTCCCTCAGACCCTGGACGGTACCTCAGACCCTGGACGGTCTCTCAGACTCTGGACGGTCCCACAGACCCTGGACGTCCCTCAGACCGAGGACGGTCTCTCAGACCCTGGACGTCCTTCAGACCCTGGACGTCCCTCAGACCCTGGACGGTCTCTCAGCCCCTGGACCGTCCTTCAGACCCTGGACAGTGTCTCAGACCATGGACAGTCCCACAGACCCTGGACGGTCCCTCAGACCCTGGACGTCCCTCAGACCCTGGACGGTCCCTCAGACCCTGGACGTCCCTCAGACTCTGGACGTCCCACAGACCCTGGACGGTCCTCAGACCCTGGACGTCCCTCAGACCCTGGACAGTGTCTCAGACCCTGGACAGTGTCTCAGACCCTGGACGGTCCCTCAGACCCTGGACGGTCTCTCAGACCCTGGACAGTCCCACAGACCCTGGACGGTCTCTCAGACTCTGGACGGTCCCACAGACCCTGGACGGTCTCTCAGACTCTGGACGGTCCCTCAGACCGAGGACGGTCTCTCAGACCCTGGACGTCCTTCAGACCCTGGACGTCCCTCAGACCCTGGACGGTCCCTCAGACCCTGGACGGTCTCTCAGACCCTGGACAGTCCCACAGACCCTGGACGGTCTCTCAGACTCTGGACAGTCCCACAGATCCTGGACGGTCCCTCAGACCCTGGACGTCCCTCAGACCCTGGACAGTGTCTCAGACCCTGGACGGTCCCTCAGACCCTGGACGTCCCTCAGACCCTGGACAGTGTCTCAGACCCTGGACGGTCCCTCAGACCCTGGACGGTCTCTCAGACCCTGGACGGTCTCTCAGACCCTGGACGGTCCCTCAGACCCTGGACGTCCCTCAGACCCTGGACGTCCCTCAGACCCTGGACAGTGTCTCAGACTCTGGACGTCCCACAGACCCTGGACGGTCCCTCAGACACTGGACGTCCCTCAGACCGTGGACGTCCCTCAGACCCTGGACAGTGTCTCAGACCCTGGACGGTCTCTCAGACCCTGGACGGTCCCTCAGACCCTGGACGGTCCCACAGACCCTGGACGGTCCCTCAGACCCTGGACGGTCTTTTAGACCCTGGATGGTTTCTCAGACCCTGGACGTCCCTCAGACCCTGGATGGTCTCTCAGACTCTGGACGGTCTCTCAGACCCTGGACGTCCCTCAGACCCTGGACGGTCCCTCAGATCCTGGACGGTCCCTCAGACACAGGACGGTCCCACAGACCCTGGACGGTCCCTCAGACCCAGGACAGTCCCTTAGACCCTGGACGGTCTCTCAGACCCTGGACGTCCTTCAGACCCTGGACTGTCCCTCAGACCCTGGACGGTACCTCAGACCCTGGACGGTCTCTGAGACCCTGGACGGTCCCTCAGACCCTGGACGGTCTCTCAGACCCTGGACGGTCCCTCAAACCCTGGACGGTCTCTCAGACCTCTCAGACCCTAAACAGTCTGTGAGAACATGGACGGTCCCTCAGACCCTGGACGGTACCTCAGACCCTGGACGGTCCCTCAGACCCTGGACGGTCTCTCAGACCCTGGACGGTCCCTCAAACCCTGGACAATCTCTCAGACCTCTCAGACCCTGGACGTCCCTCAGACCCTGGACAGTCTCTCAGACCTCTCAGACCCTGGACGGTCTCTCAGACCCTGGACGGTCCCTCAAACCCTGGACAGTCTCTAAGACCTCTCAGACCCTGGACGTCCCTCAGACCCTGGACGGTCCCTAAGGCCTTGGACGGTCCCTCAGACCCTGGACGGTCCCTCAGACTCTGGACGGTCCCTCAGACCCTGGAAGGTCCCTCAAACCCTGGACAGTCTCTAAGACCTCTCAGACCCTGGACGTCCCTCAGACCCTGGACAGTCTCTCAGACCTCTCAGACCCTGGACGGTCTCTCAGACCCTGGACGGTCCCTCAAACCCTGGACAGTCTCTAAGACCTCTCAGACCCTGGACGTCCCTCAGACCCTGGACAGTCTCTCAGACCTCTCAGACCCTGGACGGTCTCTCAGACCCTGGACGGTCTCTCAGACCTCTCAGACCCTGGACGGTCTCTCAGACCCTGGACAGTCTCTCAGACCTCTCAGACCCTGGACGGTCTCTCAGACCTCTCAGACCCTGGACGATCCCTCAGACCCTGGACGGTCCCTCAGACCCTGGACAGTCTCTCAGACCTCTCAGACCCTGGACGGTCCCTCAGACCCTGGACGGTCCCTCAGACCCTGGACAGTCTCTCAGACCTCTCAGACCCTGGACGGTCCCTCAGACCCTGGACGGTCCCTCAGACCTCTCAGACCCTGGACGGTCCCTCAGACTCTGGACGGTCCCACAGACCCTGGACGGTCCCTCAGACCCAGCACGGTCCGTCAGACCCTGGACAGTCCCTCAGACTCTGGACAGTCCCTCAGACCCAGGACGGTCTCTCAGCCCCTGGACGGTCCCTCAGACCGTGGACGGTCCCTCAGACCCTGGACAGTCCCACAGACCCTGGACGGTCCCTCAGACCCTGGACGTCCCTCAGACCCTGGACGGTCCCTCAGACCCTGGACGGTGTCTCAGACCATGGACGGTCCCTCAGACTCTGGACGGTCCTTCAGACCCCTGACGTCCCTCAGACCCTGGACGGTCTCTCAGACCCTGGACAGTCCCACAGACCCTGGACGGTCCCTCAGACCCTGGACGTCCCTCAGACCCTGGACGGTACCTCTGACTCTGGACGTCCCTCAGACCCTGGACGTCCCTCAGACCCTGGACGGTACCTCAGACCCTGGACGTCCCTCAGACCCTGGACGTCCCTCAGACCCTGGACAGTGTCTAAGACCCTGGACGGTCTCTCAGACCCTGGACGGTCCCTCAGACCCTGGACGGTCTTTTAGACCCTGGATGGTCTCTCAGACCATGGACGGTCCCTCAGACCCTGGACAGTCTCTCAGACCGTGGACAGTCTCTCAGACCTCTCAGACCCTGGACGGTCTCTCAGACCTCTCAGACCCTGGACGGTCCCTCAGACCCTGGACGGTCTCTCAGACCTGGACGGTCCCTCAGACCCAGGACGGTCTCTCAGATCCTGGACGGTCCCACAGACCCTGGACGGTCCCTCAGACCCAGGACGGTCCCTCAGACCCTGGACGGTCCCTCAGACCCTGGACGGTCCCTGAGACTCTGGACGGTCCCTCAGACCCAGGACGGTCCCTCAGACCCTGGACGGTACCTCAGACTCTGGACGGTCCCTCAAACCTTGGACGTCCCTCAGACCCTGGACGTCCCTCAGACCCTGGAAGTCCTTCAGACCCTGGACGTCCCTCAGACCCTGGACAGTCCCTCAGACCCTGGACCGTACCTCAGACTCTGGACGGTCCCTCAAACCTTGGACGTCCCTCAGACCCTGGACGTCCCTCAGACTCTGGACGTTCCCTCAGACCCTGGACGGTCCCTCAGACCCTGGACGGTCTTTTAGACCCTGGACGGTCCCTCAGACCCTGGTCGGTTTATCAGACCCTGGACCGTCCTTCAGACCCTGGACAGTGTCTCAGACCATGGACAGTCCCACAGTCCCTGGACGGTCCCTCAGACCCTGGACATCCCTCAGACCCTGGATGGTCTCTCGGACCCTAGACGGTCCCTCAGACCCTGGACGGTCCCTCAGACCCTGGACGGTCCCTCAGACCCTGGACGGTCTCTCAGACCCTGGACGGTCCCTCAGACCCTGGACGGTCTCTCAGACCCTGGACTGTCCCTCAGACCCTGGACTGTACCTCAGACCCTGGACGGTCTCTCAGACCCTGGACGGTCCCTCAGACCCTGGACGGTCTCTCAGACCCTGGATGGTCCCTCAGAACGTGGACAGTCTCTCAGACCTCTCAGACCCAGGACGGTCTCTCAGACCTGGACGGTCCCTCAGACCCAGGACGGTCTCTCAGATCCTGGACGGTCCCACAGACCCTGGACGGTCCCTCAGACCCAGGACGGTCCCTCAGACCCTGGACGGTCCCTGAGACTCTGGACGGTCCCTCAGACCCTGGACGGTCCCTCAGACCCTGGACAGTCCCTCAGACCCTGGACGGTCCCTCAGACTCTGGACGGTCCCTCAAACCTTGGACGTCCCTCAGACCCTGGACGTCCCTCAGGCCCTGGACGGTCTCTCAGACCTTGGACGTCCCTCAGACCCTGGACGGTCTCTCAGACCTTGGACGTCCCTCAGACCCTGGACAGTCCCTAAGACCCTGGACGGTCCCTCAGACTCTGGACGGTCCCTCAAACCTTGGACGTCCCTCAGGCCCTGGACGGTCTCTCAGACCCTGGACGTCCCTCAGACCCTGGACGGTCCCTCATACCCTGGACGGTCCCTCAGACTCTGGACGGTCCCTCAGACCTTGGACGGTCTCTAAGACCCTGGACGTCCCTCAGACCCTGGACGGTCCCTCAGACCCTGGACGGTCTCTCAGACCCTGGACGTCCCTCAGACCCGGGACGGTCCGTCAGACAATGGACGGTCCCTCAGACTCTGGACGGTCCCACAGACCCTGGACGGTCCCTCAGACCCAGGACGGTCTCTCAGACCCTGGACCGTCCTTCAGACCCTGGACGGTCCCTCAGACCCTGGACGGTCCCTCAGACTCTGGACGGTCCCTCAGACCATGGACGGTCTCTCAAACACTGGACGGTCCTTCAGACTCTGGACGGTCCCTCAGACCCTGGACGGTCCCTCAGACTCTGGACGGTCCCTCAGACCCAGGACGGTCTCTCAGACCCTGGACCGTCCTTCAGACCCTGGACCGTCCTTCAGACCCTGGACGGTCCCTCAGACTCTGGACGGTCCCTCAGACCCTGGACGGTCCCTCAGACTCTGGACGGTCCCTCAGACCCTGGACGGTACCTCAGACCCAGGACGGTCCCTCAGACTCTGGACGGTCCCTCAGACCCTGGACGGTCCCTCAGACCCTGGACGGTCTCTCAGACCCTGGACGTCCCTCAGACCCGGGACGGTCCGTCAGACCCTGGACGGTCCCTCAGACTCTGGACGGTCCCACATACCCTGGACGGTCCCTCAGACCCTGGACCGTCCTTCAGACCCTGGACGGTCTCTCAGACCCTGGACCGTCCTTCAGACCCTGGACAGTCCCTCAGACTCTGGACGGTCCCTCAGACCCTGGACGGTCCCACAGACCCCGGACGGTCCCTCAGACCCTGGACGGTCCCACAGACCCTTGACGGTCCCTCCTACTCTGGACGGTCCCACAGACTCTGGACGGTCCCTCAGACTCTGGACGGTCCCTCAGACTCTGGACTGTCCCACAGACCCTGGACGGTCCCTCAGACTCTGGACGCTCACTCAGACTCTGGACGGTCCCTCAGACCCAGGACGGTCACTCCGACCCTGGACGGTCCCTCAGACCCTGGACGGTCCCTCAGACCCTGGACGGTCTCTCAGACCTCTCAGACCCTGGACGGTCCCTCAGACCCTGGACGGTCCCTCAGACTCTGTACGGTCACTCCAACTCTGGACGGTCCCACAGACCCAGGACGGTCACTCAGACCCTGGACGGTCCCTCAGACCCTGGACGGTCCCTCAGACCCTGGACAGTCTCTCAGACCTCTCAGACCCTGGACGGTCCCTCAGACCCTGGACGGTCCCTCAGACCCTGGACGGTCTCTCAGACCTCTCAGACCCTGGACGGTCCCTCAGACCCTGGACGGTCCCTCAGACCTCTCAGACCCTGGACGGTCTCTCAGACCTCTCAGACCCTGGACGATCCCTCAGACCCTGGAAAGTCTCTCAGACCTCTCAGACCCTGGACGGTCCCTCAGACCTCTCAGACCCTGGACGGTCTCTCAGACCTCTCAGACCCTGGACGGTCCCTCAGACCTCTCAGACCCTGGACGATCCCTCAGACCCTGGACGATCCCTCAGACCCTGGACGGTCTCGCAGACCTCTCAGACCCTGGACGGTCTCTCAGACCTCTCAGACCCTGGACGATCCCTCAGACCCTGGACGATCCCTCAGACCCTGGACGGTCTCTCAGACCTCTCAGACCCTGGACGGTCCCTCAGACCTCTCAGACCCTGGACGGTCTCTCAGACCTCTCAGACCCTGGACGGTCTCTCAGACCCTGGACGGTCTCTCAGACCTCTCAGACCCTGGACGGTCCCTCAGACCCTGGACGGTCTCTCAGACCTCTCAGACCCTGGACGGTCTCTCAGACCTCTCAGACCCTGGACGGTCTCTCAGACCCTGGACGATCCCGCAGACCCTGGACGGTCTCTCAGACCCTGGACGGTCCCTCAGACCCTGGACGGTCTCTCAGACCCTGGACGGTCCCTCAGACCCTGGACGGTCCCACAGACCCTGGACGGTCCCACAGACCCTGGACGGTCCCTCAGACCCAGGACGGTCCCACAGACCCTGGACGGTCCCTCAGACCCTGGACGGTCTCTCAGACCTCTCAGACCCTGGACTGTCCCTCAGACCCTGGACGGTCTCTACGACCCTGGACGGTCCCTCAGACCCTGGACGGTCTCTCAGACCCTGGACGGTCCCTCAGACCCTGGACGGTCCCACAGACCCTGGACGGTCCCACAGACCCTGGACGGTCCCTCAGATCCTGGACGGTCTCTCAGACCCTGGACGGTCCAACCGACCCTGGACGGTCTCTCAGACCCTGGACGGTCCCTCAGACCCTGGACGATCCCGCAGACCCTGGACGGTCTCTCAGACCCTGGACGGTCCCTCAGACCCTGGACGATCCCGCAGACCCTGGACGGTCTCTCAGACCCTGGACGATCCCGCAGACCCTGGACGGTCCCACAGACCCTGGACGATCCCGCAGACCCTGGACGGTCTCTCAGACCCTGGACGGTCCCTCAGACCCTGGACGATCCCGCAGACCCTGGACGGTCTCTCAGACCCTGGACGGTCCCACAGACCCTGGACGGTCCCACAGACCCAGGACGGTCCCTCAGATCCTGGACGGTCTCTCAGACCCTGGACGGTCCCTCAGATTCTGGACGGATCCTCAGACCCTGGACAGTCTCTCAGACCCTGGACGGTCCCTCAGACCCTGGACGGTCCCTCAGATCCTGGACGGTCCCTCAGACACAGGACGGTCCCTCAGACCCTGGACGGTCCCTCAGATCCTGGACGGTCCCTCAGACACAGGACGGTCCCTCAGGCCTCTCAGACCCTGGACGGTCCCTCAGACCCTGGACGGTCCCTCAGACCCTGGACGGTCCCTCAGACCCTGGACGGTCTCTCAGACCTCTCAGACCCTGGACGGTCTCTCAGACCCTGGACGGTCCCTCAGACCCTGGACGGTCCCTCAGACCCTGGACGGTCTCTCTGACCTCTCAGACCCTGGACGGTCTCTCAGACCCTGGACGGTCTCTCAGACCTCTAAGAGCCTGGAATATCTCTGAGACCCTGGACGGTCCCTCAGACCCTGGACGGTCCCTCAGACCCTGGACGGTCCCTCAGACCCTGGACGGTCTCTCAGACCTCTCAGACCCTGGACGGTCCCTCAGACCCAGGACGGTCCCTCAGACCCTGGACGGTCGCTCAGACCCTGGACGGTACCTCAGACTCTGGACGGTCCCTCAGACCTTGGACGGTCTCTCAGACCCTGGACGTCCCTCAGACCCTGGACGTCCCTCAGACCCTGGACGGTACCTCAGACCCTGGACGGTCTCTCAGACTCTGGACGGTCCCACAGACCCTGGACGTCCCTCAGACCGAGGACGGTCTCTCAGCCCCTGGACCGTCCTTCAGACCCTGGACAGTGTCTCAGACCATGGACAGTCCCACAGACCCTGGACGGTCCCTCAGACCCTGGACGTCCCTCAGACCCTGGACGGTCCCTCAGACCCTGGACGTCCCTCAGACTCTGGACGTCCCACAGACCCTGGACGGTCCCTCAGACCCTGGACGTCCCTCAGACCCTGGACGTCCCTTAGACCCTGGACAGTGTCTCAGACCCTGGACGGTCCCTCAGACCCTGGACGGTCTCTCAGACCCTGGACAGTCCCACAGACCCTGGACGGTCCCTGAGACCCTGGACGTCCCTCAGACCCTGGACGGTCCCTCAGACCCTGGACGTCCCTCAGACACTGGACGTCCCTCAGACCGTGGACGTCCCTCAGACCCTGGACGGTCCCTCAGACCCTGGACGGTCTCTCAGACCCTGGACGGTCTTTTAGACCCTGGATGGTCTCTCAGACCCTGGACGTCCCTCAGACCCTGGACAGTCCCTCAGACTCTGGACAGTCCCTCAGACCCGGGACGGTCCGTCAGACCCTGGACGGTCCCTCAGACTCTGGACGGTCCCACAGACCCTGGACGGTCCCTCAGACCCTGGACGTCCCTCAGACCCTGGACGTCCCTCAGACCCTGGACAGTGTCTCAGACCCTGGACGGTCCCTCAGACCCTGGACGGTCTCTCAGACCCTGGACAGTCCCACAGACCCTGGACGGTCCCTGAGACCCTGGACGTCCCTCAGACCCTGGACGGTCCCTCAGACCCTGGACGGTCCCTCAGACCCTGGACGGTCTCTCAGACCCTGGACAGTCCCACAGACCCTGGACGGTCCCTGAGACCCTGGACGTCCCTCAGACCCTGGACGTCCCTCAGACACTGGACGTCCCTCAGACCGTGGACGTCCCTCAGACCCTGGACAGTGTCTCAGACCCTGGACGGTCTCTCAGACCCTGGACGGTCCCTCAGACCCTGGACGGTCTTTTAGACCCTGGATGGTCTCTCAGACCCTGGACGTCCCTCAGACCCTGGACAGTCCCTCAGACTCTGGACAGTCCCTCAGACCCGGGACGGTCCGTCAGACCCTGGACGGTCCCTCAGACTCTGGACGGTCCCACAGACCCTGGACGGTCCCTCAGACCCAGCACGGTCCGTCAGACCCTGGACAGTCCCTCAGACTCTGGACAGTCCCTCAGACCCAGGACGGTCTCTCAGCCCCTGGACGGTCCCTCAGACCCTGGACGGTCCTTCAGACCCCTGACGTCCCTCAGACCCTGGACGGTCCCTCAGACCCTGGACAGTTCCACAGACCCTGGACGGTCCCTCAGACCCTGGACGGTACCTCAGACTCTGGACGTCCCTCAGACCCTGGACGGTACCTCAGACCCTGGACGTCCCTCAGACCCTGGACGTCCCTCAGACCCTGGACAGTGTCTAAGACCCTGGACGGTCTCTCAGACCCTGGACGGTCTTTTAGACCCTGGATGGTCTCTCAGACCCTGGACGGTCTATCAGGCTCTGGACGGTCCCTCAGACCCTGGACGGTCTATCAGACCCTGGACGGTCCCTCAGACCCTGGACGGTCTATCAGACCCTGGACGGTCCCTCAGACCCTGGACGGTCTATCAGACCCTGGACGGTCTCTCAGACCCTGGACGGTCTATCAGACCCTGGACGGTCCCTCAGACCCTGGACGGTCTATCAGGCTCTGGACGGTCCCTCAGACCCTGGACAGTCTCTCAGACCGTGGACAGTCTCTCAGACCTCTCAGACCCTGGACGGTCTCTCAGACCTCTCAGACCCTGGACGGTCCCTCAGACCCTGGACGGTCTCTCAGACCTGGACGGTCCCTCAGACCCAGGACGGTCCCTCAGACCCTGGACGGTCCCTCAGACCCTGGACGGTCCCTGAGACTCTGGACGGTCCCTCAGACCCAGGACGGTCCCTCAGACCCTGGACGGTACCTCAGACTCTGGACGGTCCCTCAAACCTTGGACGTCCCTCAGACCCTGGACGTCCCTCAGACCCTGGAAGTCCTTCAGACCCTGGACGTCCCTCAGACCCTGGACAGTCCCTCAGACCCTGGATGGTACCTCAGACTCTGGACGGTCCCTCAAACCTTGGACGTCCCTCAGACCCTGGACGGTCTCTCAGACCCTGGACGGTCCCTCAGACCCTGGACGGTCTTTTAGACCCTGGACGGTCTCTCAGACCCTGGACGGTCCCTCAGACCCTGGACGGTTTATCAGGCTCTGGACGGTCTATCAGACCCTGGACGGTCTCTAAGACCTGGACGGTCCCTCAGACACTGGATGGTCTCTCAGACCCTGGACGTCCCTCAGACCCTGGATGGTCTCTCAGACCTTAGACGGTCCCTCAGACAATGGATGGTCTCTCGGACCCTAGACGTCCCTCAGACCCTGGACGTCCCTCAGACCCTGGATTGTCTCTCAGACCCTGGATGGTCTCTCAGACCCTGGACGGTCTCTCAGACCCTGGATGGTCTCTCAGACCCTGGATGGTCTCTCAGACCCTGGATGGTCTCTCGGACCCTAGACGGTCCCTCAGACCCTGGATGGTCTCTCGGACCCTAGACGTCCCTCAGACCCTGGACGTCCCTCAGACCCTGGACGGTCCCTCAGACACTGGACAGTCCCTCAGACCCTGGACTGTCCCTCAGACCCTGGACTGTCCCTCAGACCCTGGACGGTCTCTCAGACTCTGGACAGTCCCTCAGACCCAGGACGGTCCCTCAGACCCTGGACGGTCCCTCAGACTCTGGACGGTCCCTCAGACCCAGGACGGTCTCTCAGACCCTGGACCGTCCTTCAGACCCTGGACCGTCCTTCAGACCCTGGACGGTCCCTCAGACTCTGGACGGTCCCTCAGACCCTGGACGGTCCTTCAGACTCTGGACGATCCCTCAGACCCTGGACGGTCCCTCAGACTCTGGACGGTCTCTCAAACACTGGACGGTCCCTCAGACCCAGGACGGTCCCTCAGACCCTGGACGGTACCTCAGACCCAGGACGGTCCCTCAGACTCTGGACGGTCCCTCAGACCCTGGACGGTCCCTCAGACCCTGGACGGTCTCTCAGACCCTGGACGTCCCTCAGACCCGGGACGGTCCGTCAGACCCTGGACGGTCCCTCAGACTCTGGACGGTCCCACATACCCTGGACGGTCCCTCAGACCCTGGACCGTCCTTCAGACCCTGGACGGTCTCTCAGACCCAGGACGGTCCCTCAGACCCTGGACGGTCCCTGAGACTCTGGACGGTCCCTCAGACTCTGGACGGTCCCTCAGACCCAGGACGGTCTCTCAGACCCTGGACCGTCCTTCAGACCCTGGACCGTCCTTCAGACCCTGGACGGTCCCTCAGACTCTGGACGGTCCCTCAGACCCTGGACGGTCCCACAGACCCCGGACGGTCCCTCAGACCCTGGACGGTCCCACAGACCCCGGACAGTCCCTCAGACCCTGGACGGTCCCTCAGACCTCTCAGACCCTGGACGGTCTCTCAGACCTCTCAGACCCTGGACGATCCCTCAGACCCTGGAAAGTCTCTCAGACCTCTCAGACCCTGGACGGTCTCTCAGACCTCTCAGACCCTGGACGATCCCTCAGACCCTGGACGGTCTCTCAGACCTCTCAGACCCTGGACGATCCCTCAGACCCTGGACGATCCCTCAGACCCTGGACGGTCTCTCAGACCTCTCAGACCCTGGACGGTCCCTCAGACCTCTCAGACCCTGGACGGTCTCTCAGACCTCTCAGACCCTGGACGGTCTCTCAGACCCTGGACGGTCTCTCAGACCTCTCAGACCCTGGACGGTCCCTCAGACCCTGGACGGTCTCTCAGACCTCTCAGACCCTGGACGGTCTCTCAGACCTCTCAGACCCTGGACGGTCTCTCAGACCCTGGACGATCCCGCAGACCCTGGACGGTCTCTCAGACCCTGGACGGTCCCTCAGACCCTGGACGGTCTCTCAGACCCTGGACGGTCCCTCAGACCCTGGACGGTCCCACAGACCCTGGACGGTCCCACAGACCCTGGACGGTCCCTCAGACCCAGGACGGTCCCACAGACCCTGGACGGTCCCTCAGACCCTGGACGGTCTCTCAGACCTCTCAGACCCTGGACTGTCCCTCAGACCCTGGACGGTCTCTCAGACCCTGGACGGTCCCTCAGACCCTGGACGGTCTCTCAGACCCTGGACGGTCCCTCAGACCCTGGACGGTCCCACAGACCCTGGACGGTCCCACAGACCCTGGACGGTCCCTCAGATCCTGGACGGTCTCTCAGACCCTGGACGGTCCAACCGACCCTGGACGGTCTCTCAGACCCTGGACGGTCCCTCAGACCCTGGACGATCCCGCAGACCCTGGACGGTCTCTCAGACCCTGGACGGTCCCTCAGACCCTGGACGATCCCGCAGACCCTGGACGGTCTCTCAGACCCTGGACGGTCTCTCAGACCCTGGACGGTCCCTCAGACCCTGGACGATCCCGCAGACCCTGGACGGTCTCTCAGACCCTGGACTGTCCCTCAGACCCTGGACGGTCTCTCAGACCCTGGACGGTCCCTCAGACCCTGGACGGTCCCACAGACCCTGGACGGTCCCACAGACCCAGGACGGTCCCTCAGATCCTGGACGGTCTCTCAGACCCTGGACGGTCCCTCAGATTCTGGACGGATCCTCAGACCCTGGACAGTCTCTCAGACCCTGGACGGTCCCTCAGACCCTGGACGGTCCCTCAGATCCTGGACGGTCCCTCAGACACAGGACGGTCCCTCAGACCCTGGACGGTCCCTCAGATCCTGGACGGTCCCTCAGACACAGGACGGTCCCTCAGGCCTCTCAGACCCTGGACGGTCCCTCAGACCCTGGACGGTCCCTCAGACCCTGGACGGTCCCTCAGACCCTGGACGGTCTCTCAGACCTCTCAGACCCTGGACGGTCTCTCAGACCCTGGACGGTCCCTCAGACCCTGGACGGTCCCTCAGACCCTGGACGGTCTCTCTGACCTCTCAGACCCTGGACGGTCTCTCTGACCTCTCAGACCCTGGACGGTCTCTCAGACCTCTAAGAGCCTGGAATATCTCTGAGACCCTGGACGGTCCCTCAGACCCTGGACGGTCCCTCAGACCCTGGACGGTCTCTCAGACCTCTCAGACCCTGGACGGTCCCTCAGACCCAGGACGGTCCCTCAGACCCTGGACGGTCGCTCAGACCCTGGACGGTACCTCAGACTCTGGACGGTCCCTCAGACCTTGGACGGTCTCTCAGACCCTGGACGTCCCTCAGACCCTGGACGTCCCTCAGACCCTGGACGGTACCTCAGACCCTGGACGGTCTCTCAGACTCTGGACGGTCCCACAGACCCTGGACGTCCCTCAGACCGAGGACGGTCTCTCAGCCCCTGGACCGTCCTTCAGACCCTGGACAGTGTCTCAGACCATGGACAGTCCCACAGACCCTGGACGGTCCCTCAGACCCTGGACGTCCCTCAGACCCTGGACGGTCCCTCAGACCCTGGACGCCCCTCAGACTCTGGACGTCCCACAGACCCTGGACGGTCCCTCAGACCCTGGACGTCCCTCAGACCCTGGACGTCCCTCAGACCCTGGACAGTGTCTCAGACCCTGGACGGTCCCTCAGACCCTGGACGGTCTCTCAGACCCTGGACAGTCCCACAGACCCTGGACGGTCCCTGAGACCCTGGACGTCCCTCAGACCCTGGACGGTCCCTCAGACCCTGGACGTCCCTCAGACACTGGACGTCCCTCAGACCGTGGACGTCCCTCAGACCCTGGACAGTGTCTCAGACCCTGGACGGTCTCTCAGACCCTGGACGGTCCCTCAGACCCTGGACGGTCTTTTAGACCCTGGATGGTCTCTCAGACCCTGGACGTCCCTCAGACCCTGGACAGTCCCTCAGACTCTGGACAGTCCCTCAGACCCGGGACGGTCCGTCAGACCCTGGACGGTCCCTCAGACTCTGGACGGTCCCACAGACCCTGGACGGTCCCTCAGACCCAGCACGGTCCGTCAGACCCTGGACAGTCCCTCAGACTCTGGACAGTCCCTCAGACCCAGGACGGTCTCTCAGCCCCTGGACGGTCCCTCAGACCCTGGACGGTCCTTCAGACCCCTGACGTCCCTCAGACCCTGGACGGTCCCTCAGACCCTGGACAGTCCCACAGACCCTGGACGGTCCCTCAGACCCTGGACGGTACCTCAGACTCTGGATGTCCCTCAGACCCTGGACGTCCCTCAGACCCTGGACGGTACCTCAGACCCTGGACGGTCCCTCAGACCCTGGACGGTGTCTCAGACCATGGACGGTCCCTCAGACTCTGGACGGTCCTTCAGACCCCTGACGTCCCTCAGACCCTGGACAGTCCCACAGACCCTGGACGGTCCCTCAGACCCTGGACGTCCCTCAGACCCTGGACGTCCCTCAGACCCTGGACGGTACCTCAGACCCTGGACGTCCCTCAGACCCTGGACGTCCCTCAGACCCTGGACAGTGTCTAAGACCCTGGACGGTCTCTCAGACCCTGGACGGTCTTTTAGACCCTGGATGGTCTCTCAGACCCTGGACGGTCTATCAGGCTCTGGACGGTCCCTCAGACCCTGGACGGTCTATCAGACCCTGGACGGTCCCTCAGACCCTGGACGGTCTATCAGACCCTGGACGGTCCCTCAGACCCTGGACGGTCTATCAGACCCTGGACGGTCTCTCAGACCCTGGACGGTCTATCAGACCCTGGACGGTCCCTCAGACCCTGGACGGTCTATCAGGCTCTGGACGGTCCCTCAGACCCTGGACAGTCTCTCAGACCGTGGACAGTCTCTCAGACCTCTCAGACCCTGGACGGTCTCTCAGACCTGGACGGTCCCTCAGACCCAGGACGGTCCCTCAGACCCTGGACGGTCCCTCAGACCCTGGACGGTCCCTGAGACTCTGGACGGTCCCTCAGACCCAGGACGGTCCCTCAGACCCTGGACGGTACCTCAGACTCTGGACGGTCCCTCAAACCTTGGACGTCCCTCAGACCCTGGACGTCCCTCAGACCCTGGAAGTCCTTCAGACCCTGGACGTCCCTCAGACCCTGGACAGTCCCTCAGACCCTGGATGGTACCTCAGACTCTGGACGGTCCCTCAAACCTTGGACGTCCCTCAGACCCTGGACGGTCTCTCAGACCCTGGACGGTCCCTCAGACCCTGGACGGTCTTTTAGACCCTGGACTGTCTCTCAGACCCTGGACGGTCCCTCAGACCCTGGACGGTTTATCAGACTCTGGACGGTCTATCAGACCCTGGACGGTCTCTAAGACCTGGACGGTCCCTCAGACACTGGATGGTCTCTCAGACCCTGGACGTCCCTCAGACCCTGGATTGTCTCTCAGACCCTGGATGGTCTCTCAGACCCTGGACGGTCTCTCAGACCCTGGATGGTCTCTCAGACCCTGGATGGTCTCTCGGACCCTAGACGGTCCCTCAGACCCTGGATGGTCTCTCGGACCCTAGACGTCCCTCAGACCCTAGACGGTCCCTCAGACCCTGGATGGTCTCTCGGACCCTAGATGTCCCTCAGACTCTGGACGGTCCCTCAGACACTGGACAGTCCCTCAGACCCTGGACTGTCCCTCAGACCCTGGACTGTCCCTCAGACCCTGGACGGTCTCTCAGACTCTGGACAGTCCCTCAGACCCAGGACGGTCCCTCAGACCCTGGACGGTCCCTGAGACTCTGGACGGTCCCTCAGACCCTGGACAGTCCCTCAGACCCTGGACGGTCCCTCAGACTCTGGACGGTCCCTCAAACCTTGGACGTCCCTCAGACCCTGGACGTCCCTCAGGCCCTGGACGGTCTCTCAGACCTTGGACGTCCCTCAGACCCTGGACGGTCTCTCAGACCTTGGACGTCCCTCAGACTCTGGACGGTCTCTCAGACCCTGGACGTCCCTCAGACCCTGGACGGTCCCTCAGACCCAAGACGGTCCCTCAGACCCTGGACGGTCCCTCAGACCCTGGACGGTCCCTCAGACCCTGGACGTCCCTCAGACCCGGGACGGTCCGTCAGACCCTGGACGGTCCCTCAGACTCTGGACGGTCCCACAGACCCTGGACGGTCCCTCAGACCCAGGACGGTCTCTCAGACCCTGGACCGTCCTTCAGACCCTGGACGGTCCCTCAGACCCTGGACGGTCCCTCCGACTCTGGACGGTCCCACAGACTCTGGACGGTCCCTCAGACTCTGGACGGTCCCTCAGACTCTGGACGGTCCCACAGACCCAGGACGGTCACTCAGACCCTGGACGGTCCCACAGACCCTGGACGGTCTCTCAGACCCTGGACGTCCCTCAGACCCTGGACGGTCTCTCAGACCCTGGAAGTCCCTCAGACCCAAGACGGTCCCTCAGACCCTGGACGGTCCCTCAGACCCTGGACGGTTCCTCAGACTCTGGACGGTCCCTCAGACCTTGGACGGTCTCTCAGACCCTGGACGTCCCTCAGACCCTGGACGGTCCCTCAGACCCTGGACGGTCTCTCAGACCCTGGACGTCCCTCAGACCCTGGACGGTCTCTCAGACCCTGGACGTCCCTCAGACCCTGGACGGTCTCTCAGACCCTGGACGTCCCTCAGACCCGGGACGGTCCGTCAGACCCTGGACGGTCCCTCAGACTCTGGACGGTCCCACAGACCCTGGACGGTCCCTCAGACCCAGGACGGTCTCTCAGACCCTGGACCGTCCTTCAGACCCTGGACGGTCCCTCAGACCCTGGACGGTCCCTCAGACTCTGGACGGTCCTTCAGACTCTGGACGGTCCTTCAGACCCTGGACGGTCCCTCAGACCCTGGACGGTCCCTCAGACTCTGGACGGTCCTTCAGACCCTGGACGGTCCCTCAGACCCTGGACGGTCCCTCAGACCCTGGACGGTCCCTCAGACGCTGGACGGTCCCTCAGACCCTGGACGGTCCCTCAGACTCTGGACGGTCCCTCAGACCCTGGACGGTCCCTCAGACCCTGGA
The DNA here is from genome assembly GCF_933228915.1 of Telmatherina bonti. Taxonomy (NCBI): domain Eukaryota; kingdom Metazoa; phylum Chordata; class Actinopteri; order Atheriniformes; family Telmatherinidae; genus Telmatherina; species Telmatherina bonti. Next base: position 1,145,927 of record NC_136617.1, read on the forward strand.
CGGTCCTTCAGACTCTCGACGGTCCCTCAGACCCTGGACGGTCCCTCAGACCCTGGACGGTCCCTCAGACTCTGGACGGTCCCTCAGACCCAGGACGGTCTCTCAGACCCTGGACCGTCCTTCAGACCCTGGACCGTCCCTCAGACCCTGGACGGTCCCTCAGACTATGGACGGTCCCTCAGACCCTGGACGGTCCTTCAGACTCTGGACGGTCCCTCAGACCCTGGACGGTCCCTCAGACTCTGGACGGTCCCTCAGACCCTGGACGGTCTCTCAAACACTGGACGGTCCCTCAGACCCAGGACGGTCCCTCAGACCCTGGACGGTCCCTCAGACCCTGGACGGTCCCTCAGACTCTGGACGGTCCCTCAGACCTTGGACGGTCCCTCAGACCCTGGACGGTCCCTCAGACCCTGGACGGTCTCTCAGACCCTGGACGTCCCTCAGACCCGGGACGGTCCGTAGGACCCTGGACGGTCCCTCAGACTCTGGACGGTCCCACATACCCTGGACGGTCCCTCAGACCCAGGACGGTCTCTCAGACCCTGGACCGTCCTTCAGACCCTGGACAGTCCCTCAGACTCTGGACGGTCCCTCAGACCCTGGACGGTCCCACAGACCCTGGACAGTCCCACAGACTCTGGACGGTCCCTCAGACTCTGGACGGTCCCTCAGACTCTGGACGGTCCCTCAGACCCTGGACGGTCCCACAGACCCTGGACGGTCCCTCAGACCCTGGACGGTCCCTCAGACTCTGGACGGTCCCTCAGACCCTGGACGGTCCCTCAGACCCTGGACGGTCCCTCAGACCCTGGACGGTCCCTCAGACTCTGGACGGTCCCTCAGACCCAGGACGGTCCCACAGACCCTGGACGGTCCCACAGACCCTGGACGGTCCCACAGACCCTGGACGGTCCCTCAGTCCCTGGACGGTCCCTCAGACCCTGGACGGTCCCTCCGACTCTGGACGGTCCCACAGACTCTGGACGGTCCCTCAGACTCTGGACGGTCCCTCAGACTCTGGACGGTCCCACAGACCCAGGACGGTCACTCAGACTCTGGACGGTCCCTCAGACCCTGGACGGTCCCTCAGACTCTGGACGGTCCCTCAGACCCTGGACGGTCCCTCAGACCCTGGACGGTCCCACAGACCCTGGACGGTCCCACAGACGCTGGACGGTCCCTCAGACCCTGGACGGTCCCTCAGACCCTGGACGGTCCCACAGACGCTGGACGGTCCCACAGACGCTGGACGGTCCCACAGACTCTGGACGGTCCCACAGACCCTGGACGGTCCCACAGACCCTGGACGGTCCCTCAGACCCTGGACGGTCCCTCAGACCCTGGACGGTCCCACAGACGCTGGACGGTCCCACAGACTCTGGACGGTCCCACAGACCCTGGACGGTCCCACAGACCCTGGACGGTCCCACAGACGCTGGACGGTCCCTCAGACCCTGGACGGTCCCACAGACCCTGGACGGTCCCACAGACGCTGGACGGTCCCTCAGACCCTGGACGGTCTCTCAGACCCTGGACGGTCCCACAAACCCTGGACGGTCCCTCCGACTCTGGACGGTGCCAAAGACCCAGGACGGTCACTCAGACTCTGGACGGTCCCTCAGACCCTGGACGGTCCCTCAGACTCTGGACGGTCACTCCGACTCTGGACGGTCCCACAGACCCAGGACGGTCACTCAGACCCTGGACGGTCCCTCAGACCCTGGACGGTCCCTCAGACCCTGGACGGTCCCACAGACGCTGGACCGTCCCTCAGACCCTGGACGGTCCCTCAGACCCTGGACGGTCCCTCAGACCCTGGACGGTCCCTCAGACCCTGGACGGTCCCACAGACCCTGGACGGTCACTCAGACCCTGGACGGTCCCTCAGACCCTGGACGGTCCCTCAGACCCTGGACGGTCCCTCAGACCCTGGACGGTCTCTCAGACCCTGGACGTCCCTCAGACCCGGGACGGTCCGTCAGACTCTGGACGGTCCCACATACCCTGGACGGTCCCTCAGACCCAGGACGGTCTCTCAGACCCTGGACGGTCCCTCAGACCCTGGACGGTCTCTCAGACCCTGGACGTCCCTCAGACCCTGGACGGTCCCTCAGACTCTGGACGGTCCCACATACCCTGGACGGTCCCTCAGACCCAGGACGGTCTCTCAGACCCTGGACCGTCCTTCAGACGCTGGACGGTCCCACAGACTCTGGACGGTCCCACAGACCCTGGACGGTCCCACAGACCCTGGACGGTCCCACAGACGCTGGACGGTCCCTCAGACCCTGGACGGTCCCACAGACCCTGGACGGTCCCACAGACGCTGGACGGTCCCTCAGACCCTGGACGGTCCCTCAGACCCTGGACAGTCCCACAGACGCCGTACGGTCCCTCAGACCCTGGACGGTCTCTCAGACCCTGGACGGTCCCACAAACCCTGGACGGTCCCTCCGACTCTGGACGGTCCCACAGACTCTGGACGGTCCCTCAGACTCTGGACGGTCCCTCAGACTCTGGACGGTGCCAAAGACCCAGGACGGTCACTCAGACTCTGGACGGTCCCTCAGACCCTGGACGGTCCCTCAGACTCTGGACGGTCACTCCGACTCTGGACGGTCCCACAGACCCTGGACGGTCCCTCAGACCCTGGACGGTCCCTCAGACCCTGGACGGTCCCACAGACCCTGGACGGTCCCTCAGACCCTGGACGGTCCCTCAGACCCTGGACGGTCCCTCAGACCCTGGACGGTCTCTCAGACCCGGGACGGTCCGTCAGACCCTGGACGGTCCCTCAGACTCTGGACGGTCCCACATACCCTGGACGGTCCCTCAGACCCAGGACGGTCTCTCAGACCCTGGACCGTCCTTCAGACCCTGGACAGTCCCTCAGACTCTGGACGGTCCCTCAGACCCTGGACGGTCCCACAGACCCTGGACAGTCCCACAGACTCTGGACGGTCCCTCAGACTCTGGACGGTCCCTCAGACCCTGGACGGTCCCTCAGACCCTGGACGGTCCCTCAGACCCTGGACGGTCCCTCAGACTCTGGACGGTCCCTCAGACCCAGGACGGTCCCACAGACCCTGGACGGTCCCACAGACCCTGGACGGTCCCTCAGACCCTGGACGGTCCCTCAGACTCTGGACGGTCCCTCAGACCCAGGACGGTCCCACAGACCCTGGACGGTCCCACAGACCCTGGACGGTCCCTCAGTCCCTGGACGGTCCCTCAGACCCTGGACGGTCCCTCCGACTCTGGACTGTCCCTCAGACCCTGGACGGTCCCTCAGACCCTGGACAGTCCCACAGACGCCGGACGGTCCCTCAGACCCTGGACGGTCCCACAGACCCAGGACGGTCCCAAAGACGCTGGACGGTCCCTCAGACTCTGGACGGTCCCTCAGACCCTGGACGGTCCCTCAGACCCTGGACGGTCCCTCAGACTCTGGACGGTCCCCCAGACTCTGGACGGTCCCCCAGACCCAGGACGGTCCCTCAGACTCTGGATGGTCACTCCGACTCTGGACGGTCCCACAGACCCAGGACGGTCACTCAGACCCTGGACGGTCCCTCAGACGCTGGACGGTCCCACAGACTCTGGACGGTCCCACAGACCCTGGACGGTCCCACAGACCCTGGACGGTCCCTCAGACCCTGGACGGTCCCACAGACGCTGGACGGTCCCAAAGACTCTGGACGGTCCCACAGACCCTGGACGGTCCCACAGACCCAGGACAGTCCAACAGACCCTGGACGGTCTCTCAGACCCTGGACGGTCCCACAGACGCTGGACGGTCCCACAGACCCTGGACGGTCCCTCAGACTCTGGACGGTCCCACAGACCCTGGACGGTCCCTCAGACCCTGGACGGTCCCACAGACGCTGGACGGTCCCTCAGACCCTGGACGGTCCCACAGACGCTGGACGGTCCCACAGACCCTGGACGGTCCCACAGACCCTGGACGGTCTCTCAGACCCTGGACGGTCCCACAGACGCTGGACGGTCCCACAGACCCTGGACGGTCCCACAGACGCTGGACGGTCCCTCAGACCCTGGACGGTCCCTCAGACCCTGGACGGTCCCTCAGACCCTGGACGGTCCCACAGACGCTGGACGGTCCCACAGACCCTGGACGGTCCCACAGACGCTGGACGGTCCCTCAGACCCTGGACGGTCCCTCAGACCCTGGACAGTCCCACAGACGCCGGACGGTCCCTAAGACCCTGGACGGTCCCTCAGACCCTGGACAGTCCCACAGACGCCGGACGGTCCCTCAGACTCTGGACGGTCCCACAGACCCAGGACGGTCCCACAGACCCTGGACGGTCCCAAAGACGCTGGACGGTCCCTCAGACTCTGGACGGTCCCTCAGACCCTGGACGGTCTCTCAAACACTGGACGGTCCCTCAGACCCAGGAGGGTCCCTCAGACCCTGGACGGTCCCTCAGACCCTGGACGGTCCCTCAGACTCTGGACGGTCCCTCAGACCTTGGACGGTCTCTCAGACCCTTGACGTCCCTCAGACCCTGGACGGTCCCTCAGACCCTGGACGGTCTCTCAGACCCTGGACGTCCCTCAGACCCGGGACGGTCCGTCAGACCCTGGACGGTCCCTCAGACTCTGGACGGTCCCACATACCCTGGACGGTCCCTCAGACCCAGGACGGTCTCTCAGACCCTGGACCGTCCTTCAGACCCTGGACAGTCCCTCAGACTCTGGACGGTCCCACAGACGCTGGACGGTCCCTCAGACTCTGGACGGTCCCACAGACCCTGGACAGTCCCACAGACCCTGGACGGTCCCTCAGACCCTGGACGGTCCCTCAGACCCTGGACGGTCTCTCAGACCCGGGACGGTCCGTCAGACCCTGGACGGTCCCTCAGACTCTGGACGGTCCCACATACCCTGGACGGTCCCTCAGACCCAGGACGGTCTCTCAGACCCTGGACCGTCCTTCAGACCCTGGACAGTCCCTCAGACTCTGGACGGTCCCTCAGACCCTGGACGGTCCCACAGACCCTGGACAGTCCCACAGACTCTGGACGGTCCCTCAGACTCTGGACGGTCCCTCAGACCCTGGACGGTCCCTCAGACCCTGGACGGTCCCTCAGACCCTGGACGGTCCCTCAGACTCTGGACGGTCCCTCAGACCCAGGACGGTCCCACAGACCCTGGACGGTCCCACAGACCCTGGACGGTCCCTCAGACCCTGGACGGTCCCTCAGACTCTGGACGGTCCCTCAGACCCAGGACGGTCCCACAGACCCTGGACGGTCCCACAGACCCTGGACGGTCCCTCAGTCCCTGGACGGTCCCTCAGACCCTGGACGGTCCCTCCGACTCTGGACTGTCCCTCAGACCCTGGACAGTCCCACAGACGCCGGACGGTCCCTCAGACCCTGGACGGTCCCTCAGACCCTGGACAGTCCCACAGACGCCGGACGGTCCCTCAGACCCTGGACGGTCCCACAGACCCAGGACGGTCCCAAAGACGCTGGACGGTCCCTCAGACTCTGGACGGTCCCTCAGACCCTGGACGGTCCCTCAGACCCTGGACGGTCCCTCAGACTCTGGACGGTCCCCCAGACTCTGGACGGTCCCCCAGACCCAGGACGGTCCCTCAGACTCTGGATGGTCACTCCGACTCTGGACGGTCCCACAGACCCAGGACGGTCACTCAGACCCTGGACGGTCCCTCAGACGCTGGACGGTCCCACAGACTCTGGACGGTCCCACAGACCCTGGACGGTCCCACAGACCCTGGACGGTCCCTCAGACCCTGGACGGTCCCACAGACGCTGGACGGTCCCAAAGACTCTGGACGGTCCCACAGACCCTGGACGGTCCCACAGACCCAGGACAGTCCCACAGACCCTGGACGGTCTCTCAGACCCTGGACGGTCCCACAGACGCTGGACGGTCCCACAGACCCTGGACGGTCCCTCAGACTCTGGACGGTCCCACAGACCCTGGACGGTCCCTCAGACCCTGGACGGTCCCTCAGACCCTGGACGGTCCCACAGACGCTGGACGGTCCCTCAGACCCTGGACGGTCCCACAGACGCTGGACGGTCCCTCAGACCCTGGACGGTCCCTCAGACTCTGGACAGTCCCTCAGACCCTGGACGGTCCCACAGACGCTGGACGGTCCCTCAGACCCTGGACGGTCCCTCAGACCCTGGACGGTCCCACAGACGCTGGACGGTCCCAAAGACCCTGGACGGTCCCACAGACCCTGGACGGTCCCACAGACCCTGGACGGTCTCTCAGACCCTGGACGGTCCCACAGACGCTGGACGGTCCCACAGACCCTGGACGGTCCCACAGACGCTGGACGGTCCCTCAGACCCTGGACGGTCCCTCAGACCCTGGACGGTCCCACAGACGCTGGACGGTCCCACAGACCCTGGACGGTCCCACAGACGCTGGACGGTCCCTCAGACCCTGGACGGTCCCTCAGACCCTGGACAGTCCCACAGACGCCGGACGGTCCCTAAGACCCTGGACGGTCCCTCAGACCCTGGACAGTCCCACAGACGCCGGACGGTCCCTCAGACTCTGGACGGTCCCTCAGACCCTGGACGGTCTCTCAAACACTGGACGGTCCCTCAGACCCAGGAGGGTCCCTCAGACCCTGGACGGTCCCTCAGACCCTGGACGGTCCCTCAGACTCTGGACGGTCCCTCAGACCTTGGACGGTCTCTCAGACCCTTGACGTCCCTCAGACCCTGGACGGTCCCTCAGACCCTGGACGGTCTCTCAGACCCTGGACGTCCCTCAGACCCGGGACGGTCCGTCAGACCCTGGACGGTCCCTCAGACTCTGGACGGTCCCACATACCCTGGACGGTCCCTCAGACCCAGGACGGTCTCTCAGACCCTGGACCGTCCTTCAGACCCTGGACAGTCCCTCAGACTCTGGACGGTCCCACAGACGCTGGACGGTCCCTCAGACTCTGGACGGTCCCACAGACCCTGGACAGTCCCACAGACCCTGGACGGTCCCTCAGACCCTGGACGGTCCCTCAGACCCTGGACGGTACCACAGACCCTGGACGGTCCCACAGACCCTGGACGGTCCCTCAGACCCTGGACGGTCCCACAGACCCTGGACGGTCCCTCCGACTCTGGACGGTCCCACAGACTCTGGACGGTCCCTCAGACCCTGGACGGTCCCTCAGACTCTGGACGGTCCCTCAGACCCTGGACGGTCCCTCAGACTCTGGACGGTCACTCCGACTCTGGACGGTCCCACAGACCCAGGACGGTCACTCAGACCCTGGACGGTCCCTCAGACCCTGGACGGTCCCTCAGACCCAGGACGGTCCCTCAGACCCTGGACAGTCCCACAGACCCTGGACAGTCCCTCAGACCCTGGACAGTCCCTCAGACTCTGGACGGTCCCTCAGACCCTGGACAGTCCCACAGACGCTGGACGGTCCCTCAGACTCTGGACGGTCCCACAGACCCTGGACGGTCCCACAGACTCTGGACGGTCCCACAGACCCTGGACGGTCCCACAGACGCTGGACGGTCCCTCAGACTCTGGACGGTCCCACAGACCCTGGACGGTCCCACAGATGCTGGACGGTCCCTCAGACGCTGGACGGTCCCTCAGACGCTGGACGGTCCCACAGACCCTGGACGGTCCCACAGATGCTGGACGGTCCCTCAGACTCTGGACGGTCCCACAGACCCTGGACGGTCCCACAGACTCTGGACGGTCCCACAGACCCTGGACGGTCCCACAGACCCTGGACGGTCCCACAGACGCTGGACGGTCCCACAGACTCTGGACGGTCCCACAGACCCTGGACGGTCCCACAGACCCTGGACGGTCCCACAGACGCTGGACGGTCCCTCAGACCCTGGACGGTCCCACAGACGCTGGACGGTCCCACAGACCCTGGACGGTCCCACAGACGCTGGACGGTACCACAGACTCTGGACGGTCCCACAGACCCTGGACGGTCCCACAGACCCTGGACGGTCCCACAGACCCTGGACGGTCCCACAGACGCTGGACGGTCCCACAGACCCTGGACGGTCTCTCAGACCCTGGACGGTCCCACAGACGCTGGACGGTCCCTCAGACCCTGGACGGTCCCACAGACGCTGGACGGTCCCACAGACTCTGGACGGTCCCACAGACCCTGGACGGTCCCTCAGACCCTGGACGGTCCCTCAGACTCTGGACGGTCCCACAGACCCTGGACGGTCCCACAGACCCAGGACGGTCCCACAGACGCTGGACGGTCCCTCAGATCCTGGACGGTCCCTCAGACCCTGGACGGTCCCACAGACCCTGGACGGTCCCACAGACGCTGGACGGTCCCTCAGACCCTGGACGGTCCCTCAGTCCCTGGACAGTCCCACAGACGCCGGACGGTCCCTCAGACCCTGGACGGTCCCTCAGTCCCTGGACAGTCCCACAGACGCCGGACGGTCCCTCAGACCCTGGACGGTCCCTCAGACCCTGGACGGTCCCAAAGATGCTGGACGGTCCCTCAGACTCTGGACAGTCCCACAGACCCAGGACGGTCACTCAGACGCCGGAGGGTCCCTCAGACCCTGGACGGTCCCTCAGAGTCTGGACGGTCCCTCAGACTCTTGACGGTCCCACAGACCCTGGACGGTCCCTCAGACTCTGGACGGTCCCTCAGACTCTGGACGGTCCCACAGACCCAGGACGGTCACTCAGACTCTGGACGGTCCCTCAGACTCTGGACGGTCCCACAGACCCAGGACGGTCACTCAGACTCTGGACGGTCCCTCAGACCCTGGACGTCCCTCAGACACTGGACGGTCTCTCAGACCCTGGACGGTCCCTCAGACTCTGGACAGTCCCTCAGACCCAGGACGGTCCCTCAGACCCTGGACAGTCCCTCAGACCCTGGACAGTCCCTCAGCCCCTGGACCGTGCTTCAGACCCTGGACAGTGTCTCAGACCCTGGACGGTCCCTCAGACCCCGGACGGTCCCTCAGACTCTGGACGGTCCCACAGACCCAGGACGGTCCCACAGACCCTGGACGGTCCCAAAGACGCTGGACGGTCCCTCAGACTCTGGACAGTCCCACAGACCCAGGACGGTCACTCAGACGCTGGAGGGTCCCTCAGACCCTGGACGGTCCCTCAGACTCTTGACGGTCCCACAGACCCTGGACGGTCCCTCAGACTCTGGACGGTCCCTCAGACTCTGGACGGTCCCACAGACCCAGGACGGTCACTCAGACTCTGGACGGTCCCTCAGACTCTGGACGGTCCCTCAGACTCTTGACGGTCCCCACAGACCCTGGACGGTCCCTCAGACTCTGGACGGTCCCTCAGACTCTGGACGGTCCCTCAGACTCTGGACGGTCCCACAGACCCTGGACGGTCCCTCAGACTCTGGACGGTCCCTCAGACTCTTGACGGTCCCACAGACCCTGGACGGTCCCTCAGACTCTGGACGGTCCCTCAGACTCTGGACGGTCCCTCAGACTCTTGACGGTCCCTCAGACTCTGGACGGTCCCTCAGACTCTGGACGGTCCCACAGACCAAGGACGGTCACTCAGACTCTGGACGGTCCCTCAGACTCTGGACGGTCCCTCAGACTCTGGACGGTCCCACAGACCCAGGACGGTCATTCAGACCCTGGACGGTCCCTCAGACTCTGGACGGTCCCTCAGACTCTGGACAGTCCCTCAGACCCAGGACGGTCCCTCAGACCCTGGACAGTCCCTCAGCCCCTGGACCGTGCTTCAGACCCTGGACAGTGTCTCAGACCCTGGACGGTCCCTCAGACCCCGGACGGTCCCTCAGACTCTGGACGGTCCCACAGACCCAGGACGGTCCCACAGACCCTGGACGGTCCCAAAGACGCTGGACGGTCCCTCAGACTCTGGACAGTCCCACAGACCCAGGACGGTCATTCAGACCCTGGACGGTCCCTCAGACTCTGGACGGTCCCTCAGACTCTGGACAGTCCCTCAGACCCTGGACAGTCCCTCAGACCCTGGACAGTCCCTCAGCCCCTGGACCGTGCTTCAGACCCTGGACAGTGTCTCAGACCCTGGACGGTCCCTCAGACCCCGGACGGTCCCTCAGACTCTGGACGGTCCCACAGACCCAGGACGGTCCCACAGACCCTGGACGGTCCCAAAGACGCTGGACGGTCCCTCAGACTCTGGACAGTCCCACAGACCCAGGACGGTCACTCAGACGCTGGAGGGTCCCTCAGACCCTGGACGGTCCCTCAGACTCTTGACGGTCCCACAGACCCTGGACGGTCCCTCAGACTCTGGACGGTCCCTCAGACTCTGGACGGTCCCACAGACCCAGGACGGTCACTCAGACTCTGGACGGTCCCTCAGACTCTGGACGGTCCCTCAGACTCTTGACGGTCCCACAGACCCTGGACGGTCCCTCAGACTCTGGACGGTCCCTCAGACTCTGGACGGTCCCTCAGACTCTGGACGGTCCCACAGACCCTGGACGGTCCCTCAGACTCTGGACGGTCCCTCAGACTCTTGACGGTCCCACAGACCCTGGACGGTCCCTCAGACTCTGGACGGTCCCTCAGACTCTGGACGGTCCCTCAGACTCTTGACGGTCCCTCAGACTCTGGACGGTCCCTCAGACTCTGGACGGTCCCACAGACCAAGGACGGTCACTCAGACTCTGGACGGTCCCTCAGACTCTGGACGGTCCCTCAGACTCTGGACGGTCCCACCGACCCAGGACGGTCATTCAGACCCTGGACGGTCCCACAGACCAAGGACGGTCACTCAGACTCTGGACGGTCACTCAGACCCTGGACGGTCCCTCAGACTCTGGACGGTCCCTCAGACACTGGACGTCCCTCAGACCCTGGACGGTCCCTCAGACCCTGGACGGTACCTCAGACCCTGGACGGTCTCTCAGACCCTGGACGTCCCTCAGACCCTGGACGGTCTCTCAGACCCTGGACGTCCCTCAGACCCTGGACGGTCTCTCAGACCCTGGACGTCCCTCAGACCCTGGACGTCCCTCAGACACTGGACGGTCTCTCAGACCCTGGACAGTCCCTCAGCCCCTGGACCGTGCTTCAGACCCTGGACAGTGTCTCAGACCCTGGACGGTCTCTCAGACCCTGGACGGTCTTTTAGACCCTGGATGGTCTCTCAGACCCTGGACGGTCCCTCAGACCCTGGACGGTCCCTCAGACCCTGGACGGTCCCTAAGACCCTGGACGGTCCCTCAGACCCTGGACGGTCCCTAAGACCCTGGACGGTCCCTCAGACTCTGGACGGTCTATCAGACTCTGGACGGTCTCTCAGACCCTGGACGGTCTATCAGGCTCTGGACGGTCCCTCAGACTCTGGACGGTCTATCAGACCCTGGACGGTCCCTCAGACCCTGGACGGTCTCTCAGACCCTGGATGGTCTTTCAGACCCTGGACGTCCCTCAGACCCTGGATGGTCTCTTTGACCCTGGATGGTCTCTCAGACCCTGGACGGTCTCTCAGACCCGGGACGTCCCTCAGACCCTGGACGGTCTCTCAGACCCTGGACAGTCGTTCAGACCCTGGACGTTCCCTCAGATCCTGGACGGTCTCTCAGGCCCTGGACGTCCCTCAGACCCTGGACGGTCCCTCAGACCCTGGACAGTCGTTCAGACCCTGGACGTTCCCTCAGATCCTGGACGGTCTCTCAGGCCCTGGACGTCCCTCAGACCCTGGACGGTCCCTCAGACCCTGGATGGTCTGTCAGACTCTGGACGGTCCCTCAGACCCTGGACGGTCCCTCAGACCCTGGACGTCCCTCAGACCCTGGACGGTCCCTCAGACCCTGGACGTCCCTCAGACCCTGGATGGTCTGTCAGACTCTGGACGGTCCCTCAGACCCTGGACGGTCCCTCAGACCCTGGATGGTCTGTCAGACTCTGGACGGTCCCTCAGACGCTGGACGGTCCCTCAGACCCTGGACGGTCCCTCAGACCCTGGACGTCCCTCAGACCCTGTACGGTCCCTCAGACCCTGGACGGTCTCTCAGACCCTGGACGTCCCTCAGACCCTGGACGGTCCCACAGACCCTGGACGTCCCTCAGACCCTGTACGGTCCCTCAGACCCTGGACGGTCTCTCAGACCCTGGACGTCCCTCAGACCCTGGACGGTCCCTCAGACCCTGGATGGTCTCTCAGACTCTGGACGGTCTCTCAGACCCTGGACGTCCCTCAGACCCTGGACGGTCCCTCAGACCCTGGACGTCCCTCAGACCCTGGACGGTCCCTCAGACCCTGGACGGTCTCTCAGACCCTGGACGTCCCTCAGACCCTGGACGGTCCCTCAGACTCTGGACGGTCCCTCAGACCCTGGACGGTCCCTCAGACCCTGGACGTCCCTCAGACCCTGGACGGTCCCTCAGACCCTGGACGGTCTCTCAGACCCTGGACGTCCCTCAGACCCTGGACGGTCCCTCAGACTCTGGACGGTCCCTCAGACCCTGGACGGTCCCTCAGACCCTGGACGTCCCTCAGACCCTGGACGGTCCCTAAGACCCTGGACGTCCCTCAGACCCTGGACGTCCCTCAGACCCTGGACGTCCCGCAGACCCTGGACGGTCCCTCAGACCCTGGACGGTCTCTCAGACCCTGGACGTCCCTCAGACCCTGGACGGTCCCTCAGACCCTGGACGTCCCTCAGACCCTGGACGTCCCTCAGACCCTGGATGGTCTCTCAGACCCTGGACGTCCCTCAGACCCTGGACGGTCCCTCAGACTCTGGACGGTCCCTCAGACCCTGGACGTCCCTCAGACCCTGGACGGTCTCTCAGACCCTGGACGTCCCTCAGACCCTGGACGGTCCCTCAGACCCTGGACGGTCTCTCAGACCCTGGACGTCCCTCAGACCCTGGACGGTCCCTCAGACTCTGGACTGTCCCTCAGACCCTGGACGGTCCCTCAGACCCTGGACGTCCCTCAGACTCTGGACGTTCCTTTAGACCCTGGACGGTCCCTCAGACTCTGGACGGTCCCTCAGACCCTGGACGTCCCTCAGACCCTGGACGGTCCCTCAGACCCTGGACGGTCTCTCAGACCCTGGACGTCCCTCAGACCCTGGACGGTCCCTCAGACTCTGGACGGTCCCTCAGACCCTGGACGGTCCCTCAGACCCTGGACGTCCCTCAGACCCTGGACGGTCCCTCAGACCCTGGACGTCCCTCAGACCCTGGACGTCCCGCAGACCCTGGACGGTCCCTCAGACCCTGGACGGTCTCTCAGACCCTGGACGTCCCTCAGACCCTGGACGGTCCCTCAGACCCTGGACGTCCCTCAGACCCTGGACGTCCCTCAGACCCTGGATGGTCTCTCAGACTCTGGACGGTCTCTCAGACCCTGGACGTTCCTTTAGACCCTGGACGGTACCTCAGACTCTGGACAGTCCCTCAGACCCTGGACGGTCTCTCAGACCCTGGATGGTCTGTCAGACTCTGGACGGTCTCTCAGACCCTGGACGTTCCTTTAGACCCTGGACGGTCTCTCAGACCCTGGACGGTCCCTCAGACCCTGGACGGTCTCTCAGACCCTGGACGTCCCTCAGACCCTGGACGTCCCTCAGACCCTGGATGGTCTCTCAGACCCTGGACGGTCTCTCAGACCCTGGACAGTCCCTAAGACCCTGGACGTCCCTCAGACCCTGGACGTCCCTCAGACTCTTGACGTTCCCTCAGACCCTGGACGTCCCTCAGACCCTGGACGTCCCTCAGACCCTGGACGTCCCGCAGACCCTGGACGGTCCCTCAGACCCTGGACGTCCCTCAGACCCTGGACGTCCCTCAGACCCTGGACGTCCCGCAGACCCTGGACGGTCCCTCAGACCCTGGACGGTCTCTCAGACCCTGGACGTCCCTCAGACCCTGGACGTCCCTCAGACCCTGGACGGTCACTCAGACCCTGGACGTCCCTCAGACCCTGGACGGTCTCTCAGACCCTGGACGTCCCTCAGACCCTGGACGTCCCTCAGACCCTGGACGGTCACTCAGACCCTGGACGTCCCTCAGACCCTGGACGGTCCCTCAGACCCTGGACGGTCTCTCAGACCCTGGACGTCCCTCAGACCCTGGACGTCCCTCAGACCCTGGACGGTCTCTCAGACCCTGGACGTCCCTCAGACCCTGGACGTCCCTCAGACCCTGGACGTTCCCTCAGACCCTGGACGGTCTCTCAGACCCTGGACGTCCCTCAGACCCTGGACGTCCCTCAGACCCTGGACGGTCACTCAGACCCTGGACGTCCCTCAGACCCTGGACATCCCTCAGACTCTTGACGTTCCCTCAGACCCTGGACGTCCCTCAGACCCTGGACGTCCCTCAGACCCTGGACGTCCCTCAGACCCTGGACGGTCTCTCAGACCCTGGACGTCCCTCAGACCCTGGACGTCCCTCAGACTCTTGACGTTCCCTCAGACCCTGGACGGTCTCTCAGACCCTGGACGTCCCTCAGACCCTGGACGGTCCCTCAGACCCTGGACGGTCTCTCAGACCCTGGACGTCCCTCAGACCCTGGACGTCCCTCAGACCCTGGACGGTCACTCAGACCCTGGACGTCCCTCAGACCCTGGACGTCCCTCAGACCCTGGACAGTCCCACAGACCCTGGACAGTCCCTCAGACCCTGGACGTCCCTCAGACCCTGGACGGTCCCTCAGACTCTTGACGTTCCCTCAGACCCTGGACGGTCTCTCAGACCCTGGACGTCCCTCAGACCCTGGACGTCCCTCAGACCCTGGATGGTCCCTCAGACTCTGGACGGTCCCTCAGACTCTGGACGGTCCCTCAGACACTGGACGGTCCCTCAGACCCTGGACGGTCTCTCAGACCCTGGACGGTCCCTCAGACCTCTCAGACCCTGGACGGTCCCTCAGACCCTGGACGGTCTCTCAGACCCTGGACAGTCCCTCAGACCCTGGACGTCCCTCAGACCCTGAACGGTCCCTCAGACCCTGGACGGTCTCTCAGACCCTGGACGGTCCCTCAGACCCTGGACGGTCTCTCAGACCCTGGACGGTCCCACAGACCCTGGACGGTCTCTCAGACCCTGGACGGTCCCTCAGACCTTGGACGGTCCCTCAGACCCTTGACGGTCTCTCAGACCCTGGACGGTACCTCAGACCCTGGACGTCCCTCAGACCCTGGACGGTCCCTCAGACCCTGAACGGTCTCTCAGACCCTGGACGTCCCTCAGACCCTGGATGGTCACTCAGACTCTGGACGGTCCCTCAGACCCTGGACAGTCCCTCAGACCCTGGACGGTCTCTCAGCCTCTGCACGGTCTCTCAGACTCTGGACGGTCTCTCAGACTCTGGACGGTCTCTCAGACCCTGGACGGTCCCTCAGACCCTGGACGTCTCTCAGACCCTGGACGGTCCCTCAGACCCTGGACGGTCCCTCAGACCCTGGACGGTCTCTCAGACTCTGGACGGTCTCTCAGACCCTGGACGGTACCTCAGACTCTGGACGGTCCCTCAGACCCTGGACGGTCTCTCAGACTCTGGACGGTCCCTCAGACCCTGGACGGTCTCTCAGACTCTGGACGGTCTCTCAGACCCTGGACGGTCCCTCAGACCCTGGACGGTCCCTCAGACCCTGGACGTCTCTCAGACCCTGGACGGTCCCTCAGACCCTGGACGGTCCCTCAGACCCTGGATGGTCTGTCAGACTCTGGACGGTCTCTCAGACCCTGGACGGTACCTCAGACCCTGGACGGTCCCTCAGACCCTGGACGGTCTCTCAGACTCTGGACGGTCTCTCAGACCCTGGACGGTCTCTCAGACCCTGGACGGTCCCTCAGACCCTGGACGGTCCCTCAGACCCTGGACGGTCCCTCAGACCCTGGACGGTCCCTCAGACCCTGGACGGTCCCTCAGACCCTGGACGGTCCCTCAGACCCTGGACGGTCTCTCAGACTCTGGACGGTCTCTCAGACCCTGGACGGTCCCTCAGACCCTGGACGGTCTCTCAGACCCTGGACGGTCCCTCAGACCCTGGACGGTCCCTCAGACCCTGGATGGTCTGTCAGACTCTGGACGGTCTCTCAGACCCTGGACGGTCCCTCAGACCCTGGACGGTCCCTCAGACCCTGGATGGTCTCTCAGACCCTGGACGGTCTCTCAGACCCGGGACGGTCCCTCAGACCCTGGACGGTCTCTCAGACCCTGGACGTCCCTCAGACCCTGGACGTCCCTCAGACCCTGGACGGTCTCTCAGACCCTGGACGTCCCTCAGACCCTGGATGGTCTCTCAGACCCTGGACAGTCCCTCAGACCCTGGACGGTCTCTCAGACCCTGGACGTCCCTCAGACCCTGGACGTCCCTCAGACTCTTGACGTTCCCTCAGACCCTGGACGTCCCTCAGACCCTGGACGTCCCTCAGACCCTGGACGTCCCGCAGACCCTGGACGGTCCCTCAGACCCTGGACGTCCCTCAGACCCTGGACGGTCCCTCAGACCCTGGACGGTCTCTCAGACCCTGGACGTCCCGCAGACCCTGGACGGTCCCTCAGACCCTGGACGGTCTCTCAGACGCTGGACGGTCCCTCAGACCCTGGACGTCCCTCAGACCCTGGACGGTCCCTCAGACCCTGGACGTCCCTCAGACCCTGGACGGTCCCTCAGACCCTGGACGTCCCTCAGACCCAGGACGGTCTCTCAGACCCTCGATGATCCCACAGACCCTGGACGGTCCCTCAGACCTCTCAGACCTGGACGGTCCCTCAGACCTTGGACTGTCCCTCAGACCCTGGACGTTCTCTCAGACCTCTCAGACCCTGGACGGTCCCTCAGACCTTGGACGGTCCCTCAGACCCTGGACGGTCTCTCAGACCCTGGACGGTCCCTCAGACCTCTCAGACCCTGGACGGTCTCTCAGACCTCTCAGACCTGGACGGTCCCTCAGACCTTGGACGGTCCCTCAGACCCTGGACGGTCTCTCAGACCCTGGACGGTCCCTCAGACCCTGGACGGTCCCTCAGACCCTGGACGGTCTCTCAGACCCTGGACGGTCCCTCAGACCCTGGACGGTCCCTCAGACCCTGGACGGTCACTCAGACCCTGGACGTCCCTCAGACCCTGGACGGTCCCTGAGACTCTGGACGGTCCCTCAGACCCTGGACGGTCCCTCAGACCTCTCAGACCCTGGACGGTCCCTCAGACTCTGGACGGTCCCTCAGACACTGGACGGTCCCTCAGACCCTGGACGGTCCCTCAGACCCTGGACGGTCCCTCAGACCTCTCAGACCCTGGACGGTCCCTCAGACTCTGGACGGTCCCTCAGACCCTGGACGTTCCCTCAGACCTCTCAGACCCTGGACGGTCCCTCAGACTCTGGACGGTCCCTCAGACCCTGGACGGATCCTCAGACACTGGACGGTCCCTCAGACCCTGGACGGTCTCTCAGACCCTGGACGGTCCCTCAGACCTCTCAGACCCTGGACGGTCCCTCAGACTCTGGACGGTCCCTCAGACCCTGGACGGATCCTCAGACCCTGGACGGATCCTCAGACACTGGACGGTCTCTCAGACCCTGGACGGTCCCTCAGACTCTGGACGGTCCCTCAGACCTTGGACAGTCTCTCAGACCCTGGACGGTCCCTCAGACCCTGGACGTCCCTCAGACTCTGGACGGTCCCTCAGACCTTGGACAGTCTCTCAGACCCTGGACGGTCCCTCAGACCCTGGACGGTCCCACAGACCCTGGACGGTCTCTCAGACCCTGGACGTCCCTCAGACCCTGGACGGTCCCTCAGACTCTGGACGGTCCCTCAGACCCTGGACGGTCTCTCAGACCCTGGACGTCCCTCAGACCCTGGACGGTCTCTCAGACCCTGGACGGTCCCTCAGACCCTGGACGATCCCTCAGACCCTGGACGTCCCTCCGACCCTGGACGGTCCCTCAGACCCTGGATTGTCCCTCAGACCCTGGACGGTCCCTCAGACCTCTCAGACCCTGGACGGTCTCTCAGACCTGGACGGTCCCTCAGACCTTGGACAGTCCCTCAGACCCTGGACGTTCTCTCAGACCTCTCAGACCCTGGACGTTCTCTCAGACCTAGGACTGTCCCTCAGACCCTGGACGTTCTCTCAGACCTCTCAGACCTTGGACAGTCTCTCAGACCCTGGACGTTCTCTCAGACCTCTCAGACCCTGGACGGTCTGTCAGACCTGGACGGTCCCTCAGACCTTGGACGGTCCCTCAGACCCTGGACAGTCTCTCAGACCCTGGACAGTCCCTCAGACTCTTGACGTTCCCTCAGACCCTGGACGGTCTCTCAGACCCTGGACCGTCCCTCAGACCCTGGACGGTCCCTCAGACCCTGGACGGTCACTCAGACCCTGGACGTCCCTCAGACCCTGGACGTCCCTCAGACTCTTGACGTTCCCTCAGACCCTGGACCGTCCCTCAGACCCTGGACGGTCCCTCAGACCCTGGACGGTCACTCAGACCCTGGACGTCCCTCAGACCCTGGACGTCCCTCAGACTCTTGACGTTCCCTCAGACCCTGGACGGTCTCTCAGACCCTGGACGTCCCTCAGACCCTGGACGGTCCCTGAGACTCTGTACGGTCCCTCAGACCCTGGACGGTCTCTCAGACCCTGGACGGTCCCTCAGACCTCTCAGACCCTGGACGGTCCCTCAGACTCTGGACGGTCCCTCAGACACTGGACGGTCCCTCAGACCCTGGACGGTCTCTCAGACCTCTCAGACCCTGGACGGTCCCTCAGACTCTGGACGGTCCCTCAGACCTTGGACGGTCCCTCAGACCTCTCAGACCCTGGACGGTCCCTCAGACCTTGGACGGTCCCTCAGACCTCTCAGACCCTGGACGTCCCTCAGACCCTGGACGGTCCCTCAGACCTCTCAGACCCTGGACGGTCCCTCAGACTCTGGACGGTCCCTCAGACACTGGACGGTCCCTCAGACTCTGGACGGTCCCTCAGACCTTGGACAGTCTCTCAGACCCTGGACGGTCCCTCAGACCCTGGACGTCCCTCAGACCCTGGACGGTCCCACAGACCCTGGACGGTCTCTCAGACCCTGGACGTCCCTCAGACCCTGGACGGTCCCTCAGACTCTGGACGGTCCTTCAGACCCTGGACGGTCCCTCGGACCCTGGACGGTCTCTCAGACCCTGGACGTCCCTCAGACCCTGGACGGTCTCTCAGACCCTGGACGGTCCCTCAGACCCTGGACGGTCCCTCAGACCCTGGACGGTCTCTCAGAATCTGGACGTTCCCTCAGACCCTGGACGTCTCTCAGACCCTGGACGGTCCCTCAGACCTTGGACGGTCCCTCAGACCTTGGACGGTCTCTCAGACCCTGGATGATCCCTCAGACCCTGGACGGTCCCTCAGACCTTGGACGGTCTCTCAGACCCTGGACGGTCCCTCAGACCTCTCAGACCCTGGACGGTCTCTCAGACCTGGACGGTCCCTCAGACCTTGGACTTTCCCTCAGACCCTGGACGGTCCCTCAGACCTCTCAGACCCTGGACGGTCCCTCAGACCCTGGACGGTCCCTCAGACCCTGGACAGTCCCTCAGACCCTGGACGTCCCTCAGACCCTGGACGGTCCCTCAGACCCTGGACGGTCTCTCAGACCCTGGACGGTCCCTCAGACCCTGGACGTCCCTCAGACCCTGGACGGTCCCTCAGACCCTGGACGGTCTCTCAGACCCTGGACGGTCCCTCAGACCCTGGACGGTCTCTCAGACCCTGGACCGTCCCTCAGACCCTGGACGGTCCCTCAGACCCTGGACGGTCACTCAGACCCTGGACGGTCTCTCAGACCCTGGACGTCCCTCAGACCCTGGACGGTCCCTCAGACCCTGGACGTCCCTCAGACCCTGGACGGTCCCTCAGACCCTGGACGGTCTCTCAGACCCTGGACGGTCCCTCAGACACTGGACGGTCCCACAGACCCTGGACTGTCTCTCAGACCCTGGACGGTCCCTCAGACCTTGGACGGTCCCTCAGACCCTGGACGGTCTCTCAGACCCTGGACGGTCCCTCAGACCCTGGACGTCCCTCAGACCCTGGACGGTCCCTCAGACCCTGGACGGTCTCTCAGACCCTGGACGTCCCTCAGACCCTGGACGGTCCCTCAGACTCTGGACGGTCCCTCAGACCCTGGACGGTCCCTCAGACCCTGGACGTCCCTCAGACCCTGGACGGTCCCTCAGACCCTGGACGTCCCTCAGACCCTGGACGGTCTCTCAGACCCTGGACGGTACCTCAGACTCTGGACGGTCTCTCAGACCCTGGATGGTCTGTCAGACTCTGGACGGTCTCTCAGACCCTGGACGGTCCCTCAGACCCTGGACGGTCCCTCAGACCCTGGACGTCCCTCAGACCCTGGACGGTCCCTCAGACCCTGGATGGTCTCTCAGACCCTGGACAGTCCCTAAGACCCTGGATGGTCTCTCAGACCCTGGACGGTCTCTCAGACCCTGGACGTCCCTCAGACCCTGGACGGTCCCTCAGACCCTGGATGGTCTCTCAGACCCTGGACAGTCCCTAAGACCCTGGACGGTCCCTCAGACCCTGGACGGTCCCTCAGACCCTGGATGGTCTCTCAGACCCTGGACGGTCCCTCAGACCCTGGACGTCCCTCAGACCCTGGACGGTCCCTCAGACCCTGGATGGTCTCTCAGACCCTGGACAGTCCCTAAGACCCTGGATGGTCTCTCAGACCCTGGACGTCCCTCAGACCCTGGACGGTCCCTCAGACCCTGGATGGTCTCTCAGACCCTGGACAGTCCCTAAGACCCTGGATGGTCTCTCAGACCCTGGACGGTCCCTCAGACCCTGGATGGTCTCTCAGACTCTGGACGGTCTCTCAGACCCTGGACGGTACCTCAGACTCTGGACGGTCTCTCAGACCCTGGATGGTCTTTCAGACTCTGGACGGTCCCTCAGACCCTGGACGGTCCCTCAGACCCTGGACGGTCCCTCAGACCCTGGACGGTCTCTCAGACCCTGGACGTCTCTCAGACCCTGGACGGTCTCTCAGACCCTGGACGTCCCTCAGATCCTGGACGGTCCCTCAGACCCTGGACGGTCCCTCAGACCTCTCAGACACTGGACGGTCCCTCAGACTCTGGACGGTCCCTCAGACCTTGGACGGTCCCTCAGGCCTTGGACGGTCCCTCAGACCCTGGACGGTCCCTCAGACTCTGGACGGTCCCTCAGACCCTGGACGGTCTCTCAGACCCTGGACGTCTCTCAGACCCTGGACGGTCTCTCAGACCCTGGACGTCCCTCAGACCCTGGACGGTCCCTCAGACCCTGGACGGTCTCTCAGACGCTGGACGGTCCCTCGGACCCTGGACGTCCCTCAGACCCTGGACGGTCCCTGAGATTCTGGACGGTCCCTCAGACCCAGGACGGTCCCTCAGACCCTGGACGTCCCTCAAACCCTGGACGTCCCTCAGACCCAGGACGGTCTCTCAGACCCTCGATGATCCCACAGACCCTGGACGGTCCCTCAGACCTCTCAGACCCTGGACGGTCTCTCAGACCTGGACGGTCCCTCAGACCTTGGACGTTCTCTCAGACCTCTCAGACCCTGGACGGTCCCTCAGACCCTGGACAGTCTCTCAGACCCTGGACGTCCCTCAGACCCTGGATGGTCTCTCAGACCCCTCAGACCTGGACGGTCCCTCAGACCTTGGACGGTCCCTCAGACCCTGGACAGTCTCTCAGACCCTGGACGTCCCTCAGACCCTGGATGGTCTCTCAGACCTCTCAGACCTGGACGGTCCCTCAGACCTGGACGGTCCCTCAGACCCTGGACAGTCTCTCAGACCCTGGACGGTCCCTCAGACTCTTGACGTTCCCTCAGACCCTGGACGGTCTCTCAGACCCTGGACGTCCCTCAGACCCTGGACGGTCTCACAGACCCTGGACGTCCCTCAGACCCTGGACGGTCCCTGAGACTCTGGACGGTCCCTCAGACCCTGGACGGTCCCTCAGACCCTGGACGGTCCCTCAGACTCTGGACGGTCCCTCAGACACTGGACGGTCCCTCAGACCCTGGACGGTCCCTCAGACCTCTCAGACCCTGGACGGTCCCTCAGACTCTGTACGGTCCCTCAGACCCTGGACAGTCTCTCAGACCCTGGACGTCCCTCAGACCCTGGACGTCCCTCAGACCCTGGATGGTCTCTCAGACCTCTCAGACCTGGACGGTCCCTCAGACCTGGACGGTCTCTCATACCCTGGACAGTCTCTCAGACCCTGGACGGTCCCTCAGACTCTTGACGTTCCCTCAGACCCTGGACGGTCCCTCAGACCCTGGACGGTCACTCAGACCCTGGACAGTCTCTCAGACCCTGGACGGTCCCTCAGACTCTTGACGTTCCCTCAGACCCTGGATGGTCTCTCAGACCCTGGACGTCCCTCAGACCCTGGACGTCCCTCAGACCCTGGACGGTCACTCAGACCCTGGACGTCCCTCAGACCCTGGACGTCCCTCAGACTCTTGACGTTCCCTCAGACCCTGGACGGTCTCTCAGACCCTGGACGTCCCTCAGACCCTGGACGGTCCCTGAGACTCTGGACGGTCCCTCAGACCCTGGACGGTCCCTCAGACCTCTCAGACCCTGGACGGTCCCTCAGACTCTGGACGGTCCCTCAGACCCTGGACGGTCACTCAGACCCTGGACGTCCCTCAGACCCTGGACGTCCCTCAGACTCTTGACGTTCCCTCAGACCCTGGACGGTCTCTCAGACCCTGGACGTCCCTCAGACCCTGGACGGTCCCTCAGACTCTGGACGGTCCCTCAGACCTTGGACGGTCCCTCAGACCCTGGACTGTCTCTCAGACCCTGGACGTCCCTCAGACCCTGGACGGTCCCTCAGACTCTGGACGGTCCCTCAGACCTTGGACGGTCCCTCAGACCCTGGACTGTCTCTCAGACCCTGGACGTCCCTCAGACCCTCGACGGTCCCTCAGACCCTTGACGGTCCCTCAGACCCTGGACGTCCCTCAGACCCTGGACGGTCCCTCAGACCCTGGACGTCCCTCAGACCCTGGACGGTCCCTCAGACCCTGGACGGTCTCTCAGACCCTGGACGTCCCTCAGACCCTGGACGGTCCCTCAGACTCTGGACGGTCCCTCAGACCCTGGACGGTCCCTCAGACCCTGGACGGTCTCTCAGACCCTGGACGTCCCTCAGACCCTGGACGTCCCTCAGACCCTGGACGGTCTCTCAGACCCTGGACGTCCCTCAGACCCTGGACGGTCCCTCAGACCCTGGACGGTCCCTCAGACCCTGGACGGTCCCTCAGACCCTGGACGTCCCTCAGACCCTGGACGTCCCTCAGACCCTGGACGGTCCCTCAGACTCTGGACGGTCCCTCAGACCCTGGACGGTCCCTCAGACCCTGGACGGTCCCTCAGACCCTGGACGGTCCCTCAGACCTTGGACGGTCCCTCAGACCCTGGACGTCCCTCAGACCCTGGACGGTCTCTAAGACCCTGGACGTCCCTCAGACGCTGGACGGTCCCTCAGACCCTGGACGGTCTCTCAGACCCTGGACGGTCTCTCAGACCCTGGACGTCCCTCAGATCCTGGACGGTCCCTCAGACCCTGGACGGTCCCTCAGACCCTGGACGGTCCCTCAGACCTTGGACGGTCCCTCAGACTCTGGACGGTCCCTCAGACCCTGGACGGTCCCTCAGACCTTGGACGGTCCCTCAGGCCTTGGACGGTCCCTCAGACCTTGGACGGTCCCTCAGACCCTGGACGGTCCCTCAGACTCTGGACGGTCCCTCAGACCCTGGACGGTCTCTCAGACCCTGGACAGTCCCTCAGACCCTGGACAGTCCCTCAGACACTGGACGGTCCCTCAGACCCTGGACGTCCCTCAGACCCTGGACGGTCCCTGAGACTCTGGACGGTCCCTCAGACCCAGGACGGTCCCTCAGACCCTGGACGGTCCCTCAGACCCTGGACGTCCCTCAGACCCTGGACGGTCCCTGAGACTCTGGACGGTCTCTCAGACCCAGGACGGTCCCTCAGACCCTGGATGGTCCCTCAGACCTTGGACGGTCCCTCAGACCTTGGACGGTCTCTCAGACCCTGGATGATCCCTCAGACCCTGGACGGTCCCTCAGACCTTGGACGGTCTCTCAGACCCTGGACGGTCTCTCAGACCTGGACGGTCCCTCAGACCTTGGACTGTCCCTCAGACCCTGGACGGTCCCTCAGACCTCTCAGACCCTGGACGGTCCCTCAGACCCTGGACGGTCCCACAGACCTCTCAGACCCTGGACGGTCTCTCAGACCTGGACGGTCCCTCAGACCTTGGACTGTCCCTCAGACCCTGGACGTTCTCTCAGACCTCTCAGACCTTGGACAGTCTCTCAGACCCTGGACGTTCTCTCAGACCTCTCAGACCTTGGACAGTCTCTCAGACCCTGGACGTTCTCTCAGACCTAGGACTGTCCCTCAGACCCTGGACGTTCTCTCAGACCTCTCAGACCTTGGACAGTCTCTCAGACCCTGGACGTTCTCTCAGACCTCTCAGACCTTGGACAGTCTCTCAGACCCTGGACGTTCTCTCAGACCTAGGACTGTCCCTCAGACCCTGGACGTTCTCTCAGACCTCTCAGACCTTGGACGGTCTCTCAGACCTGGACGGTCCCTCAGACCTTGGACGGTCCCTCAGACCCTGGACAGTCTCTCAGACCCTGGACGTTCTCTCAGACCTCTCAGACCCTGGACGGTCTCTCAGACCTGGACGGTCACTCAGACCTTGGACGGTCCCTCAGACCCTGGACAGTCTCTCAGACCCTGGACGGTCCCTCAGACTCTTGACGTTCCCTCAGACCCTGGATGGTCTCTCAGACCCTGGACGTCCCTCAGACCCTGGACGTCCCTCAGACCCTGGATGGTCTCTCAGACCCTGGACGTCCCTCAGACCCTGGACGTCCCTCAGACCCTGGACGGTCACTCAGACCCTGGACGTCCCTCAGACTCTTGACGTTCCCTCAGACCCTGGACGTCCCTCAGACCCTGGACGGTCCCTGAGACTCTGGACGGTCCCTCAGACCCTGGACGGTCCCTCAGACCTCTCAGACCCTGGACGGTCCCTCAGACTCTGGACGGTCCCTCAGACCCTGGACGGTCCCTCAGACCTCTCAGACCCTGGACGGTCCCTCAGACTCTGGACGGTCCCTCAGACCTTGGACGGTCCCTCAGACCCTGGACTGTCTCTCAGACCCTGGACGTCCCTCAGACCCTCGACGGTCCCTCAGACCCTTGACGGTCCCTCAGACCCTGGACAGTCCCTCAGACCCTGGACGATCCCTCAGACCCTGGACGTCCCTCAGACCCTGGACGGTCCCTCAGACCCTGGACGTCCCTCAGACCCTGGACGGTCCCTCAGACACTGTACGATCCCTCAGACCCTGGACGGTCTCTCAGACCCTGGACGGTCTCTCAGACCCTGGACGGTCCCTCAGACCCTGGACGGTCCCTCAGACCCTGGACGTCCCTCAGACCCTGGACGGTCTCTCAGACCCTGGACGGTCTCTCAGACCCTGGACGGTCTCTCAGACTCTTGACGTTCCCTCAGACCCTGGACGGTCTCTCAGAATCTGGACGTTCCCTCAGACCCTGGACGTCCCTCAGACCCTGGATGGTCTCTCAGACCCTAGACGGTCCCTCAGACCCTGGACGTCCCTCAGACCCTGGACGGTCCATGAGACTCTGGACAGTCCCACAGACCCTGGACAACCCTCAGACCCTGGACGGTCTCTAAGACCCTGGACGTCCCTCAGACCCTGGACGGTCTCTCAGACCCTGGACGGTCTCTCAGACCCTGGACGTCCCTCAGACCCTGGACGTCCCTCAGACCCTGGACGGTCACTCAGACCCTGGACGTCCCTCAGACTCTTGACGTTCCCTCAGACCCTGGACGTCCCTCAGACCCTGGACGTCCCTCAGACCCTGGACGTCCCGCAGACCCTGGACGGTCCCTCAGACCTTGGACGTCCCTCAGACCCAGGACGGTCCCTCAGACCCTGGACGTCCCTCAAACCCTGGACGTCCCTCAGACCCTGGACGGTCCCTCAGACCTCTCAGACCCTGGACGGTCTCTCAGACCTGGACGGTCCCTCAGACCCTGGACGTTCTCTCAGACCTCTCAGACCCTGGACGGTCCCTCAGACCCTGGACGGTCCCTCAGACCCTGGACGGTCTCTCAGACCCTGGACGTCCCTCAGACCCTGGACGGTCCCTCAGACACTGTACGATCCCTCAGACCCTGGACGGTCTCTCAGACACTGGACGGTCTCTCAGACCCTGGACGGTCCCTCAGACCCTGGACGGTCCCTCAGACCCTGGACGTCCCTCAGACCCTGGACGGTCTCTCAGACCCTGGACGGTCTCTCAGACCCTGGACGGTCCCTCAGACACTGTACGATCCCTCAGACCCTGGACGGTCTCTCAGACACTGGACGGTCTCTCAGACCCTGGACGGTCCCTCAGACCCTGGACGGTCCCTCAGACCCTGGACGTCCCTCAGACTCTTGACGTTCCCTCAGACCCTGGACGGTCTCTCAGAATCTGGACGTTCCCTCAGACCCTGGACGTCCCTCAGACCCTGGATGGTCTCTCAGACCCTAGACGGTCCCTCAGACCCTGGACGTCCCTCAGACCCTGGACGGTCCATGAGACTCTGGACAGTCCCACAGACCCTGGACAACCCTCAGACCCTGGACGGTCCCTCAGACCCTGGACGGTCCCTCAGACCTTGGACGGTGTCTCAGACCCTGGACGGTCCCTCAGACCTTGGACGGTGTCTCAGACCCTGGACGGTCTCTAAGACCCTGGACGTCCCTCAGACGCTGGACGGTCCCTCAGACCCTGGACGGTCTCTCAGAATCTGGACGTCTCTCAGACCCTGGACGGTCTCTAAGACCCTGGACGTCCCTCAGACCCTGGACGGTCTCTCAGACCCTGGACGGTCCCTCAGACCCTGGACGTCCCTCAGACCCTGGACGTCCCTCAGACCCTGGACGGTCACTCAGACCCTGGACGTCCCTCAGACTCTTGACGTTCCCTCAGACCCTGGACGTCCCTCAGACCCTGGACGTCCCTCAGACCCTGGACGTCCCGCAGACCCTGGACGGTCCCTCAGACCCTGGACGTCCCTCAGACCCTGGACGTCCCTCAGACCCTGGACGTCCCGCAAACCCTGGACGGTCCCTCAGACCCTGGACGGTCTCTCAGACCCGGGACGGTCCCTCAGACCCTGGACGGTCTCTCAGACCCTGGACGTCCCTCAGACCCTGGACGTCCCTCAGACCCTGGATGGTCTCTCAGACCCTGGACAGTCCCTCAGACCCTGGACGGTCTCTCAGACCCTGGACAGTCCCTCAGACCCTGGACGTCCCTCAGACTCTTGACGTTCCCTCAGACCCTGGACGTCCCTCAGACCCTGGACGTCCCTCAGACCCTGGACGTCCCGCAGACCCTGGACGGTCCCTCAGACCCTGGACGTCCCTCAGACCCTGGACGTCCCTCAGACCCTGGACGTCCCGCAGACCCTGGACGGTCCCTCAGACCCTGGACGGTCTCTCAGACGCTGGACGGTCCCTAAGACCCTGGACGTCCCTCAGACCCTGGACGGTCCCTGAGATTCTGGACGGTCCCTCAGACCTCTCAGACCCTGGACGGTCTCTCAGACCTGGACGGTCCCTCAGACCTTGGACTGTCTCTCAGACCCTGGACGTTCTCTCAGACCCTGGACGTCCCTCAGACCCTGGATGGTCTCTCAGACCCCTCAGACCTGGACGGTCCCTCAGACCCTGGACAGTCTCTCAGACCCTGGACGGTACCTCAGACCTTGGACGGTCCCTCAGACCCTGGACAGTCTCTCAGACCCTGGACGTCCCTCAGACCCTGGATGGTCTCTCAGACCCCTCAGACCTGGACGGTCCCTCAGACCCTGGACAGTCTCTCAGACCCTGGACGTCCCTAAGACACTGGATGGTCTCTCAGACCTCTCAGACCTGGACGGTCCCTCAGACCTGGACGGTCCCTCAGACCCTGGACAGTCTCTCAGACCCTGGACGGTCCCTCAGACTCTTGACGTTCCCTCAGACCCTGGACGGTCTCTCAGACCCTGGACGGTCCCTCAGACCCTGGACGGTCCCTCAGACCCTGGACGGTCACTCAGACCCTGGACGTCCCTCAGACCCTGGACGTCCCTCAGACTCTTGACGTTCCCTCAGACCCTGGACGGTCTCTCAGACCCTGGACGTCCCTCAGACCCTGGACGGTCCCTGAGACTCTGGACGGTCCCTCAGACCCTGGACGGTCCCTCAGACCTGTCAGACCCTGGACGGTCCCTCAGACTCTGGACGGTCCCTCAGACTCTGGACGGTCCCTATGACCCTGGACGGTCTCTCAGACCCTGGACGGTCCCTATGACCCTGGACGGTCCCTCAGACCCTGGACGGTCCCTCAGACCTCTCAGACCCTGGACGGTCCCTCAGACTCTGGACGGTCCCTCAGACTCTGGACGGTCCCTCAGACTCTGGACGGTCCCTCAGACCTTGGACGGTCCCTCAGACCCTGGACGGTCCCTCAGACCTCTCAGACCCTGGACGGTCCCTCAGACTCTGGACGGTCCCTCAGACCCTGGACGGTCCCTCAGGCCTCTCAGACCCTGGACGGTCCCTCAGACACTGGACGGTCCCTCAGACCCTGGACGGTCTCTCAGACCTCTCAGACCCTGGACGGTCCCTCAGACTCTGGACGGTCCCTCAGACCTTGGACAGTCTCTCAGACCCTGGACGGTCCCTCAGACCCTGGACGTCCCTCAGACCCTGGACGGTCCCACAGACCCTGGACGGTCTCTCAGACCCTGGACGTCCCTCAGACCCTGGACGGTCCCTCAGACTCTGGACGGTCCCTCAGACCCTGGACGTTCTCTCAGACCTCTCAGACCTTGGACAGTCTCTCAGACCCTGGACGTTCTCTCAGACCTAGGACTGTCCCTCAGACCCTGGACGTTCTCTCAGACCTCTCAGACCCTGGACGGTCTCTCAGACCTGGACGGTCTCTCAGACCTGGACGGTCCCTCAGACCCTGGACGTTCTCTCAGACCTAGGACTGTCCCTCAGACCCTGGACGTTCTCTCAGACCTCTCAGACCCTGGACGGTCTCTCAGACCCTGGACGTTCTCTCAGACCTAGGACAGTCTCTCAGACCCTGGACGTTCTCTCAGACCTCTCAGACCCTGGACGGTCTCTCAGACCTGGACGGTCCCTCAGACCTTGGACAGTCCCTCAGACCCTGGACAGTCTCTCAGACCCTGGACGGTCCCTCAGACTCTTGACGTTCCCTCAGACCCTGGACGGTCTCTCAGACCCTGGACGTCCCTCAGACCCTGGACGTCCCTCAGACCCTGGACGGTCACTCAGACCCTGGACGTCCCTCAGACCCTGGACGTCCCTCAGACTCTTGACGTTCCCTCAGACCCTGGACGGTCTCTCAGACCCTGGACGTCCCTCAGACCCTGGACGGTCCCTGAGACTCTGGACGGTCCCTCAGACCCTGGACGGTCCCTCAGACCTCTCAGACCCTGGACGGTCCCTCAGACTCTGGACGGTCCCTCAGACACTGGACGGTCCCTCAGACCTCTCAGACCCTGGACGGTCCCTCAGACTCTGGACGGTCCCTCAGACCTTGGACGGTCCCTCAGACCCTGGACTGTCTCTCAGACCCTGGACGTCCCTCAGACCCTCGACGGTCCCTCAGACCCTTGACGGTCCCTCAGACCCTGGACGTCCCTCAGACCCTGGACGGTCCCTCAGACCCTGGACGTCCCTCAGACCCTGGACGGTCCCTCAGACCCTGGACGGTCTCTCAGACCCTGGACGTCCCTCAGACCCTGGACGGTCCCTCAGACTCTGGACGGTCCCTCAGACCCTGGACGGTCCCTCAGACCCTGGACGGTCTCTCAGACCCTGGACGTCCCTCAGACCCTGGACGGTCCCTCAGACCCTGGACGGTCTCTCAGACCCTGGACGGTCTCTCAGACCCTGGACGGTCCCTCAGACCCTGGACGGTCCCTCAGACCCTGGACGTCCCTCAGACGCTGGACGGTCCCTGAGACTCTGGACGGTCCCTCAGACCCAGGACGGTCCCTCAGACCCTGGACGGTCCCTCAGACCCTGGACGTCTCTCAGACCCTGGACGGTCCCTCAGACCTTGGACGGTCCCTCAGACCTTGGACGGTCTCTCAGACCCTGGATGATCCCTCAGACCCTGGACGGTCTCTCAGACCCTGGACGGTCCCTCAGACCTCTCAGACCCTGGACGGTCTCTCAGACCTGGACGGTCCCTCAGACCTTGGACTGTCCCTCAGACCCTGGACGGTCCCTCAGACCTCTCAGACCCTGGACGGTCCCTCAGACCCTGGACGGTCCCTCAGACCCTGGACGGTCCCTCAGACCTCTCAGACCCTGGACGGTCTCTCAGACCTGGACGGTCCCTCAGACCTTGGACTGTCCCTCAGACCCTGGACGGTCCCTCAGACCTCTCAGACCCTGGACGGTCCCTCAGACCCTGGACGGTCCCTCAGACCCTGGACGGTCCCTCAGACCTCTCAGACCCTGGACGGTCTCTCAGACCTGGACGGTCCCTCAGACCTTGGACTGTCCCTCAGACCCTGGACGTTCTCTCAGACCTCTCAGACCCTGGACGTTCTCTCAGACCTAGGACTGTCCCTCAGACCCTGGACGTTCTCTCAGACCTCTCAGACCTTGGACAGTCTCTCAGACCTCTCAGACCCTGGACGGTCTCTCAGACCTGGACGGTCCCTCAGACCTTGGACGGTCCCTCAGACCCTGGACGGTCCCTCAGACCCTCGACGGTCACTCAGACCCTGGACGTCCCTCAGACCCTGGACGTCCCTCAGACTCTTGACGTTCCCTCAGACCCTGGACGGTCTCTCAGACCCTGGACGTCCCTCAGACCCTGGACGGTCCCTCAGACCCTGGACGTCCCTCAGACTCTTGACGTTCCCTCAGACCCTGGACGGTCTCTCAGACCCTGGACGTCCCTCAGACCCTGGACGGTCCCTGA
The DNA here is from genome assembly GCF_933228915.1 of Telmatherina bonti. Lineage (NCBI taxonomy): Eukaryota > Metazoa > Chordata > Actinopteri > Atheriniformes > Telmatherinidae > Telmatherina > Telmatherina bonti. The sequence continues at coordinate 1,177,053 of NC_136617.1, forward strand.
GACTCTGGACGGTCCCTCAGACCCTGGACGGTCCCTCAGACCTCTCAGACCCTGGACGGTCCCTCAGACTCTGGACGGTCCCTCAGACACTGGACGGTCCCTCAGACCCTGGACGGTCTCTCAGACCCTGGACGGTCCCTCAGACCTCTCAGACCCTGGACGGTCCCTCAGACTCTGGATGGTCCCTCAGACCTTGGACGGTCCCTCAGACCCTGGACGTTCCCTCAGACCTCTCAGACCCTGGACGGTCCCTCAGACTCTGGACGGTCCCTCAGACCCTGGACGGTCCCTCAGGCCTCTCAGACCCTGGACGGTCCCTCAGACACTGGACGGTCCCTCAGACCTTGGACGGTCTCTCAGACCCTGGACGGTCCCTGAGACCTCTCAGACCCTGGACGGTCCCTCAGACTCTGGACGGTCCCTCAGACCTTGGACAGTCTCTCAGACCCTGGACGGTCCCTCAGACCCTGGACGTCCCTCAGACCCTGGACGGTCCCACAGACCCTGGACGGTCTCTCAGACCCTGGACGTCCCTCAGACCCTGGACGGTCCCTCAGACTCTGGACGGTCCCTCAGACCCTGGACGGTCCCTCAGACCTTGGACGGTCTCTCAGACCCTGGACGTCCCTCAGACCCTGGACGGTCTCTCAGACCCTGGACGGTCCCTCAGACCCTGGACGGTCCCTCAGACCCTGGACGTCCCTCAGACCCTGGACGGTCCCTCAGACCCTGGACGGTCTCTCAGAATCTGGACGTTCCCTCAGACCCTGGACGTCTCTCAGACCCTGGACGGTCCCTCAGACCTTGGACGGTCCCTCAGACCTTGGACGGTCTCTCAGACCCTGGATGATCCCTCAGACCCTGGACGGTCCCTCAGACCTTTGACGGTCTCTCAGACCCTGGACGGTCCCTCAGACCTCTCAGACCCTGGACGGTCTCTCAGACCTGGACGGTCCCTCAGACCTTGGACTGTCCCTCAGACCCTGGACGGTCCCTCAGACCTCTCAGACCCTGGACGGTCCCTCAGACCCTGGACGGTCCCTCAGACCCTGGACGGTCCCTCAGACCTCTCAGACCCTGGACGGTCTCTCAGACCTGGACGGTCCCTCAGACCTTGGACTGTCCCTCAGACCCTGGACGTTCTCTCAGACCTCTCAGACCCTGGACGTTCTCTCAGACCTAGGACTGTCCCTCAGACCCTGGACGTTCTCTCAGACCTCTCAGACCTTGGACAGTCTCTCAGACCCTGGACGTTCTCTCAGACCTCTCAGACCCTGGACGGTCTCTCAGACCTGGACGGTCCCTCAGACCTTGGACGGTCCCTCAGACCCTGGACAGTCTCTCAGACCCTGGACGCTCTCTCAGACCTCTCAGACCCTGGACGGTCTCTCAGACCTGGACGGTCCCTCAGACCTTGGACGGTCCCTCAGACCCTGGACAGTCTCTCAGACCCTGGACGGTCCCTCAGACTCTTGACGGTCCCTGAGACTCTGGACGGTCCCTCAGACCCAGGACGGTCCCTCAGACCCTGGACGGTCCCTCAGACCCTGGACGTCCCTCAGACCCTGGACGGTCCCTGAGACTCTGGACGGTCCCTCAGACCCTGGATGGTCCCTCAGACCTTGGACGGTCCCTCAGACCTTGGACGGTCTCTCAGACCCTGGACGGTCCCTCAGACCTCTCAGACCCTGGACGGTCTCTCAGACCTGGACGGTCCCTCAGACCTTGGACTGTCCCTCAGACCCTGGACGGTCCCTCAGACCTCTCAGACCCTGGACGGTCCCTCAGACCCTGGACGGTCCCTCAGACCTCTCAGACCCTGGACGTTCTCTCAGACCTCTCAGACCTTGGACGGTCTCTCAGACCTTGGACGGTCTCTCAGACCCTGGACGGTCCCTCAGACCTCTCAGACCCTGGACGATCTCTCAGACCTGGACGGTCCCTCAGACCTTGGACTGTCCCTCAGACCCTGGACGGTCCCTCAGACCTCTCAGACCCTGGACGGTCTCTCAGACCTGGACGGTCCCTCAGACCTTGGACGGTCCCTCAGACCCTGGACAATCTCTCAGACCCTGGACGTTCTTTCAGACCTCTCAGACCCTGGACGGTCTCTCAGACCTGGACGGTCCCTCAGACCTTGGACGGTCCCTCAGACCCTGGACAGTCTCTCAGACCCTGGACGGTCCCTCAGACTCTTGACGTTCCCTCAGACCCTGGACGGTCTCTCAGACCCTGGACGTCCCTCAGACCCTGGACGTCCCTCAGACCCTCGACGGTCACTCAGACCCTGGACGTCCCTCAGACCCTGGACGTCCCTCAGACTCTTGACGTTCCCTCAGACCCTGGACGGTCTCTCAGACCCTGGACGTCCCTCAGACCCTGGACGGTCCCTGAGACTCTGGACGGTCCCTCAGACCCTGGACGGTCCCTCAGACCTCTCAGACCCTGGACGGTCCCTCAGACTCTGGACGGTCCCTCAGACTCTGGACGGTCCCTCAGACCTTGGACGGTCCCTCAGACCCTGGACTGTCTCTCAGACCCTGGACGTCCCTCAGACCCTGGACGGTCCCTCAGACCCTGGACGGTCCCTCAGACCCTGGACGTCCCTCAGACCCTGGACGGTCCCTCAGACCCTGGACGTCCCTCAGACCCTGGACGGTCCCTCAGACCCTGGACGGTCTCTCAGACCCTGGACGTCCCTCAGACCCTGGACGGTCCCTCAGACCCTGGACGGTCTCTCAGACCCTGGACGGTCCCTCAGACCCTGGACGTCCCTCAGACTCTGGACGGTCCCTCAGACCCTGGACGGTCCCTCAGACCCTGGACGGTCTATCAGACCCTGGACGTCCCTCAGACCCTGGACGGTCCCTCAGACACTGTACGATCCCTCAGACCCTGGACGGTCTCTCAGACCCTGGACGGTCTCTCAGACCCTGGACGATCCCTCAGACACTGGACGGTCCCTCAGACCCTGGACGGTCCCTCAGACCCTGGACGGTCTCTCAGACCCTGGACGGTCTCTCAGACCCTGGACGGTCCCTCAGACCCTGGACGGTCTCTCAGACCCTGGACGGTCTCTCAGACCCTGGACGGTCTCTCAGACCCTGGACGGTCCCTCAGACCCTGGACGGTCTCTCAGACCCTGGACGATCCCTCAGACCCTGGACGGTCCCTCAGACCCTGGACGGTCTCTCAGACTCTGGACGGTCCCTCAGACCCTGGACGGTCCCTCAGACCCTGGACGGTCTATCAGACCCTGGACGTCCCTCAGACCCTGGACGGTCCCTCAGACACTGTACGATCCCTCAGACCCTGGACGGTCTCTCAGACCCTGGACGGTCTCTCAGACCCTGGACGATCCCTCAGACACTGGACGGTCCCTCAGACCCTGGACGGTCCCTCAGACCCTGGACGGTCTCTCAGACCCTGGACGGTCTCTCAGACCCTGGACGGTCTCTCAGACCCTGGACGATCCCTCAGACCCTGGACGTCCCTCAGACCCTGGACGGTCTCTCAGACCCTGGACGGTCTCTCAGAATCTGGACGTTCCCTCAGACCCTGGACGTCCCTCAGACCCTGGACGGTCTCTCAGACCCTAGACGGTCCCTCAGACCCTGGACGATCCCTCAGACCCTGGACGTCCCTCAGACCCTGGACGGTCTCTCAGACCCTGGACGGTCTCTCAGAATCTGGACGTTCCCTCAGACCCTGGACGTCCCTCAGACCCTGGATGGTCTCTCAGACCCTAGACGGTCCCTCAGACCCTGGACGTCCCTCAGACCCTGGACGGTCCATGAGACTCTGGACAGTCCCACAGACCCTGGACAACCCTCAGACCCTGGACGGTCCCTCAGACCCTGGACGGTCCCTCAGACCTTGGACGGTGTCTCAGACCCTGGACGGTCCCTCAGACCCTGGACGTCCCTCAGACCCTGGACGGTCCCTCAGACCCTGGACGTCCCTCAGACCCTGGACGGTCCCTCAGACCCTGGACGATCCCTCAGACCTTGGACGGTGTCTCAGACCCTGGACGATCCCTCAGACACTGGACGGTCCCTCAGACCCTGGACGGTCCCTCAGACCCTGGACGGTCTCTCAGACCCTGGACGGTCTCTCAGACCCTGGACGGTCTCTCAGACCCTGGACGATCCCTCAGACCCTGGACGTCCCTCAGACCCTGGACGGTCTCTCAGACCCTGGACGGTCTCTCAGAATCTGGACGTTCCCTCAGACCCTGGACGTCCCTCAGACCCTGGATGGTCTCTCAGACCCTAGACGGTCCCTCAGACCCTGGACGTCCCTCAGACCCTGGACGGTCCATGAGACTCTGGACAGTCCCACAGACCCTGGACAACCCTCAGACCCTGGACGGTCCCTCAGACCCTGGACGGTCCCTCAGACCTTGGACGGTGTCTCAGACCCTGGACGGTCCCTCAGACCCTGGACGTCCCTCAGACCCTGGACGGTCCCTCAGACCCTGGACGTCCCTCAGACCCTGGACGGTCCCTCAGACCCTGGACGATCCCTCAGACCTTGGACGGTGTCTCAGACCCTGGACGTCCCTCAGACCCTGGACGGTCTCTAAGACCCTGGACGTCGCTCAGACGCTGGACGGTCCCTCAGACCCTGGACGTCCCTCAGACCCTGGACGGTCCCTCAGACCCTGGACGTCCCTCAGACCCTGGACGGTCCCTCAGACCTTGGACGGTGTCTCAGACCCTGGACGTCCCTCAGACCCTGGACGGTCTCTAAGACCCTGGACGTCGCTCAGACGCTGGACGGTCCCTCAGACCCTGGACGGTCTCTCAGAATCTGGACGTCTCTCAGACCCTGGACGGTCTCTAAGACCCTGGACGTCCCTCAGACCCTGGACGTCCCTCAGACCCTGGACGGTCCCTCAGACCCTGGACGTCCCTCAGACCCTGGACGGTCCCTCAGACTCTTGACGTTCCCTCAGACCCTGGACGGTCTCTCAGAATCTGGACGTTCCCTCAGACCCTGGACGTCCCTCAGACCCTGGATGGTCTCTCAGACCCTAGACGGTCCCTCAGACCCTGGACGTCCCTCAGACCCTGGACGGTCCATGAGACTCTGGACAGTCCCTCAGACCCTGGACGGTCCCTCAGACCCTAGACGGTCCCTCAGACCCTGGACGTCCCTCAGACCCTGGACAGTCCCACAGACCCTGGACAACCCTCAGACCCTGGACGGTCCCTCAGACCCTGGACGGTCCCTCAGACCTTGGACGGTGTCTCAGACCCTGGACGTCCCTAAGACCCTGGACGGTCCCTCAGCCCCTGGACAGTCCCTCAGACCCTGGACGGTCCCTCAGACCCTGGACGTCCCTCAGACCCTGGACGGTCCCTCAGACCCTGGACGTCCCTCAGACCCAGGACGGTCCCACAGACCCTGGACGGTCCCTCAGACCCTGGACCGTCCCTCAGACCCTGGACAGTTCCTCAGACCCTGGACGGTCTCTCAGACCCTGGACAGTCCCTCAGACCCTGGACAGTCCCTCAGACCCTGGACGGTCTCTCAGACCCTGGACAGTCCCTCAGACCCTGGACAGTCCCTCAGACCCTGGACGGTCTCTCAGACCCTGGACAGTCCCTCATACCCTGGACGGTCTCTCAGACCCTGGACGTCCCTCAGACCCTGGACGGTCCCTCAGACCCTGGACGGTCTCTCAGACCCTGGACAGTCCCTCAGACCCTGGACGGTCCCTCAGACCCTGGACCGTCCCTCAGACCCTGGACAGTTCCTCAGACCCTGGACGGCCTCTCAGACCCTGGACAGTCCCTCAGACCCTGGACGGTCCCTCAGACCCTGGACGGTCTCTCAGACCCTGGACGGTCCCTCAGACCCTGGACGGTCTCTCAGACCCTGGACAGTCCCTCAGACCATTGACAGTCTCTCAGACCCTGGACGGTCTCTCAGACCCTGGACGGTCCCTCAGACCCTGGACCGTCCCTCAGACCCTGGACAGTCTCTCAGACCCTGGACAGTCCCTCAGACCCTGGACGGTCTCTCAGACCCTGGACGTCCCTCAGACCCTGGACAGTCCCTCAGACCCTGGACGGTCTCTCAGACCCTGGACGTCCCTCAGACCCTGGACGGTCCCTCAGACCCTGGACGGTCCCTCAGACCCTGGACGGTCTCTCAGACCCTGGACAGTCCCTCAGACCCTGGACGGTCTCTCAGACCCTGGACAGTCCCTCAGACCCTGGACGGTCTCTCAGACCCTGGACGTCCCTCAGACCCTGGACGGTCTCTCAGACCCTGGACAGTCCCTCAGACCCTGGACGGTCCCTCAGACCCTGGACAGTTCCTCAGACCCTGGACGGTCTCTCAGACCCTGGACAGTTCCTCAGACCCTGGACGGTCTCTCAGACCCTGGACGGTCCCTCAGACCCTGGACCGTCCCTCAGACCCTGGACAGTCCCTCAGACCCTGGACGGTCTCTCAGACCCTGGACGTCCCTCAGACCCTGGACGGTCCCTCAGACCCTGGACGGTCTCTCAGACCCTGGACGGTCCCTCAGACCCTGGACGGTCTCTCAGACCCTGGACAGTCCCTCAGACCCTGGACGGTCTCTCAGACCCTGGACAGTCCCTCAGACCCTGGACGGTCCCTCAGACCCTGGACGGTCTCTCAGACCCTGGACAGTCCCTCAGACCCTGGACGGTCTCTCAGACCCTGGACGTCCCTCAGACCCTGGACAGTCCCTCAGACCCTGGACGGTCTCTCAGACCCTGGACAGTCCCTCAGACCCTGGACGGTCTCTCAGACCCTGGACAGTCCCTCAGACCCTGGACGGTCTCTCAGACCCTGGACGTCCCTCAGACCCTGGACGGTCCCTCAGACCCTGGACGGCCGTTCAGACCATGGACGGTCTCTCAGACCCTGGACGGTCCCTCAGACCATGGACGGTCTCTCAGACCCTGGACGGTCGTTCAGACTCTGGACGTTCCCTCAGACCCTGGACGGTCTCTCAGACCCTGGACGTCCCTCAGACCCTGGACGGTCCCTCAGACCCTGGACGGTCTCTCAGACCCTGGACGGTCTCTCAGACCCTGGACAGTCCCTCAGACCCTGGACGGTCTCTCAGACCCTGGACGGTCTCTCAGACCCTGGACGGTCCCTCAGACCCTGGACGGTCTCTCAGACCCTGGACGGTCCCTCAGACCCTGGACGGTCCCGCAGACCCTGGACAGTCTCTCAGACCCTGGACAGTCTCTCAGACCCTGGACGGTCTCTCAGACCCTGGACGGTCCCTCAGACCCTGGACGTTCCCTCAGACCCTGGACGGTCTCTCAGACCCTGAACGGTCCCGCAGACCCTGGACGGTCCCTCAGACCCTGGACGGTCTCTCAGACCCTGGACGGTCCCTCAGACCCTGGACTGTCTCTCAGACCCTGGACGGTCTCTCAGACCCTGGACGGTCTCTCAGACCCTGGACGGTCTCTCAGACCCTGGACAGTCCCTCAGACCCTGGACGTCCCTCAGACCCTGGACGGTCCCTCAGACCCTGAACGGTCCCGCAGACCCTGGACGGTCCCTCAGACCCTGGACGGTCCCGCAGACCCTGGACGGTCTCTCAGACCCTGGACGGTCCCTCAGACCCTGGACTGTCTCTCAGACCCTGGACGGTCCCTCAGACCCTGGACAGTCTCTCAGACCCTGGACGGTCCCTCAGACCCTGGACGTTCCCTCAGACCCTGGACGGTCCCTCAGACCCTGAACGGTCCCGCAGACCCTGGACGGTCCCTCAGACCCTGGACGGTCCCGCAGACCCTGGACGGTCTCTCAGACCCTGGACGGTCCCGCAGACCCTGGACTGTCTCTCAGACCCTGGACGGTCTCTCAGACCCTGGACGGTCCCTCAGACCCTGGACAGTCTCTCAGACCCTGGACGGTCCCGCAGACCCTGGACGGTCTCTCAGACCCTGGACGGTCCCTCAGACCCTGGACAGTCTCTCAGACCCTGGACGGTCTCTCAGACCCTGGACGGTCTCTCAGACCCTGGACGGTCCCTCAGACCCTGGACGGTCTCTCAGACCCTGGACAGTCCCTCAGACCCTGGACGGTCTCTCAGACCCTGGACGTCCCTCAGACCCTGGACGGTCTCTCAGACCCTGGACGGTCCCTCAGGCGGTTTTGGTTTGGTGGGGCTCGTCCTGCGGTTGCGGTTCTGTCTGACGGTGACGGTCTGACCCCTGCTGGTGGATCTGATGATGGACGGTTGGACAGAGACGTCTTCTCCGCTTGGCGGACCTGCTTCCTGTGGCGATGACGTCTCCCTGCAGGAAGCCTCGGCCGGTTTGCGGCTGAGGGCGGAGGAGACAGACGCAGTGAGGAAGAGGAGCTGAAAGAGGATGAGGGATGGATGGTGGGTGGATCAACATGTCGCTAATTGTTTCCTCCTCCCCGCTGAAGAGCCTCCATCACTCTTCCACCTCACGGCCGCCATCGCTCTGACCAATCAGCTCGTCCTCATTGTGCTCATTTCACGTCTCACTTCACTTTCCTGTTTTGCTCATTGTGTTTTCTGACCTTGTGGGGGAGTTTTGGCCATCAGGGCCACCGTACGGACCGCTGGGTCAGGCTCCACCCCCTGCAGACAAGGCGGAGCCATCCTGCCCTGATTTAATTTCCACAGCTCTAAATGAATTATTCGTCCTGCGGAGAGGAGTTTATTTATTTATTTGTTGCTGCAACATTTCAGAAATGTCATTAGAAGCGAGGAGGAGGTTTTCCCACGGGAGCGCCGCTCCTTTGTTCCCAACATCATCCCTGCTGCTCTGCTTTCATTAGCAGGCCTCATTCAGGCAGTGTCTCAGAGACAGGACGGTGTCCACCAAGACGTGTCGGTGACGTTCTGTCAACATGTTGGGAGGGACGTTAAGCGTGTTTGTCGGGGAATCCATAAAGTTTGGTGGGTTTGAAAGTGATCCATTCGTTGTGCTGTGGACAGACATGAAACTGGAGAACAGCTGATTCCTGCGTTTCACAGAAACATGTTTACTTCTGAACTGCAAGCTTTCCATTTTCAGCTCTGGCCAATCAGACGGCTGCGTTTCTTCTTCTTCATGTGGCTGCTGATGTCCAGCCAGTTGAGAGAACCCGAGGTGCAACGTGTCCGCTGGTCTGTCCTGGTGGGAATGTTGTCCATTAGTTCCATGTTGTTCAACGAGCCGGGCTTCCAGCTGCCACCTTCTTTTCCCGACGGATCCGGGTTCTAACATCTAGACGGACAGATTCCCAAACAACTTCCATCTTTAGAGAAATAGCAGGTTTTTCAGATTCTCCTGGTTCTCCAGAGTTCATCCTGGTTATCTCACTCCGTCTGAAGCTGGGAACTGTCTTCATCGGGAGAACCGGGATCCACCGGTGTGGCGGTTCTCCTCCTGAAACGAACTCCGCTTGCCGGGCAGCGGTCGGGTTCGCTGGAAAAGCAGCAGCCATAACTTCCTCCTGGAATACTGGGTTGTAAAATTCATTTTGCTCCGTTTGTAGCGAGTCTCGTTGTCCTCTCACGGAGATTTGTTTCTGTCCCACAACCAGAAGACAGACGTCTCCCAGAGTTTACATGTTACATGTTGGCCTTGCTGCTATGCTACATGTTAGCATTGTGGTGCTACATGTTAGCATTGTTGCTGTGCTACTTGTTTGCGCAGCTGCTATGTACATGTTAGTATTGCTGCAATGTACATGTTAGCATTCCTGCTATGCTACATATTAGCATTCCTTTCCATGCTACATGTTAGCATTGCTCCTGTGCTACCTGTTAGCATTGATGCTATGCTACATGTTAGCATTACTGCTATGCTACATGTTGGCATTGCTGCTATGCTACATGTTAGCATTGCTGCTATGCTACATGTTGGCATTGCTGCTATGCTACATGTTGGCATTGCTGCTATGCTACAGGTTAGTATCACTGCTTCCTGCAAACATCGTCTGGACTGTAGGACCTCATGCTGGAGACTGTACAGGGATCTGGTCGAGAACAGGTTAATAAAAAATAAGTGAGCTTTTTTTTAACTTTTTAGCGAGGTCAGTGTGTCAGATAATGTTTTATTGGTCAACGTTTGGCTCCAGTTTTAGCCATGCTGGCTGAACATCAGACGGCGGACATGTTTTGGCGTGTGTCTGTGTTGTCCTTGTGACTGAACGCAATTCGGAGGATTTATAAGTGTCTCTGGCGCATGGCCACCGTTATCATGTCATAAATTAGCACTGGAGCAGAGATGAGCTCAGACGGAAGGGAGCTGCTGCTGGTTTATCAGAGGCAGGTCTTCATCCACCGACTCCCCCATTTCCTCTCTCTTACCCCGTCCTTGACATTCCTGCTTTGTGTCTTTTTCCTTCCCCCTTCCCGCCCCTCCTCCTCCACACTGAACTCGATGTTTGAAGCTGTGGCATTGACCCAGCTCACCTGAAGTATTTTTATTGGCTTTGATTCAGGGTAACGACGGCAGCAGCAGGGGGTGTGTTTGCATCCTAAAACAGATAAAGCAAATGCAGCGTGGCATCCCAGCTGAAGTCAGGAGGGTTCAGCGTAATAACCTTTCTCTCTGATAAAAGCCCTTCAGCTCCCATCTAACGTGCAGCTGCAGTGTTTCTAATTTAATCACAAATCCTCACTCTGTTGTTTCTACCATCAGCTTTCTGAGTTCAACTGAATTTAGACATGCTCTACTTCAATCACAGCAACACACTCCCTCTACTTATTCACTGTGAATGCTGGGTAATAATAACTCCACCACAAGTGGAGCAAAATATGATGGTTTTCCTGATATCTCCAGATACAACAGTGTGTAAATTATAAGTGTAAGTAAATCTCATCATCTACTTTTATTTCTCACAGCAAGCTCCACTGCACCATGCTGGTTTATGCATTTATGACTGGTGATTGTGAGGTTTTCATTTCTAAGAGGTCCGTATTGGGTTGACAGGAAAAGCAGCAGCCATAACAGCTCCACAGCTGGTTTGTAAAATTCCAAATGTGTAGCAACGCTGATGCCCCACATAAGAAGAAGAGTGTTTTTCTGTGTAAGTCTGCCCAGATTCCAGCAACAGCTGTCATTTTAGCATCCCATTCCCAGTCAGAGCAGTGACGTTAGCGTCCCGTTCCCAGTCAGAGCAGGGACGTTAGCGTCCCGTTCCCAGTCAGAGCAGGGACATTAGCGTCCCGTTCCCAGTCAGAGCAGGGACATTAGCGTCCCATTCCCAGTCAGAGCAGGGACGTTAGCGTCCCGTTCCCAGTCAAAGCAGTGACGTTAGCGTCCCGTTCCCAGTCAGAGCAGGGACGTTAGCGTCCCGTTCCCAGTCAAAGCCGTGACATTAGCGTCCCGTTCCCAGTCTGAGCGGTGACGTTAGCGTCCCGTTCCCAGTCAGAGCAGTGACGTTAGCATCCCGTTCCCAGTCAGAGCAGGGACGTTAGCGTCCCGTTCCCAGTCAGAGCAGGGACATTAGCGTCCCGTTCCCAGTCAGAGCAGTGACGTTAGCGTCCCGTTCCCAGTAAGAGCAGGGACATTAGCGTCCCGTTCATAGTCAGAGCAGTGACGTTAGCGTCCCGTTCCCAGGCAGAGCAGGGACGTTAGCGTCCCGTTCCCAGTCAAAGCAGTGACGTTAGCGTCCCGTTCCCAGTCAGAGCAGTGATGTTAGCGTCCCATTCCCAGTCAGAACAGTGACGTTAGCGTCCCGTTCCCAGTCAGAGCAGGGACATTTGCATAAAGTTCCCAGTCGAAGAGGTGATGTTAGCGTCCCGTTCCCAGTCAGAGCAGTGATGTTAGCGTCCCGTTCCCAGTCAGAGCGGTGACGTTAGCGTCCCGTTCCCAGTCAAAGCAGTGACGTTAACGTGCCGTTCCCAGTCAAAACGGTGACGTTAGCGTCCCGTTCCCAGTCAGAGCAGTGACGTTAGCGTCCCGTTCCCAGTCAAAGCAGTGACGTTAGCGTCCCGTTCCCAGTCAAAACGGTGACGTTAGCATAAAGTTCCCAGTCGAAGTGGTGATGTTAGCGTCCCGTTCCCAGTCAGAGCAGTGACGTTAGCATCCCGTTCCCAGTCAAAGCGGTGACGTTAGCGTCCCGTTCCCAGTCAAAGCGGTGATGTTAGCGTCCCGTTCCCAGTCAGAGCAGTGACGTTAGCGTCCCGTTCCCAGTCAGAGCAGTGACGTTAGCGTCCCGTTCCCAGTCAGAGCAGTGACGTTAGCGTCCCGTTCCCAGTCAAAGCAGTGACGTTAGCGTCCCGTTCCCAGTCAGAGCAGTGACGTTAGCGTCCCATTCCCAGTCAGAACAGTGACGTTAGCGTCCCGTTCCCAGTCAGAGCAGGGACATTAGCATAAAGTTCCCAGTCGAAGTGGTGATGTTAGCGTCCCGTTCCTAGTCAGAGCAGTGACGTTAGCGTCCCGTTCCCAGTCAGAGCAGTGACGTTAGCGTCCCGTTCCCAGTCAGAGCGGTGACGTTAGCGTCCCGTTCCCAGTCAAAGCAGTGACGTTAGCGTCCCGTTCCCAGTCAAAACGGTGACGTTAGCATCCCTTTCCCAGTCAAACCCGTGACGTTAGCATCCCGTTCCCAGTCAAAGCGGTGACGTTAGCATCCCGTTCCCAGTCAAAGCGGTGACGTTAGCATCCCGTTCCCAGTCGAAGTGGTGATGTTAGCGTCCCGTTCCCAGTCAGAGCAGTGACATTAGCGTCCCGTTCCCAGTCAGAGCAGTGACGTTAGCGTCCCGTTCCCAGTCAAAGCAGTGACGTTAGCGTCAAGTTCCCAGTCAAAGCAGTGACGTTAGCATCCCGTTCCCAGTCAAAGCAGTGACGTTGGCGTCCCGTTCCCAGTCAAAGCGGTGACGTTAGCATCCCGTTCCCAGTCAAAGCAGTGACGTTAGCCTTAAGTTCCCAGTCAAAGCGGTGACGTTAGCATCCCGTTCCCAGTCAAAGCGGTGACGTTAACGTCCCGTTCCCAGTCAGAGCAGTGACGTTAGCGTCCCGTTCCCAGTCAAAGCGGTGATGTTAGCGTGCCGTTCCCAGTCAAAGCGGTGACATTAAAGTCCCGTTCCCAGTCCAAGCGGTGACGTAGGCATCCCATTCCCAATGTGACGTTAGCGTCCTGTTCCCAGTCAAAACAGTGACGTGAGCGTCTCGTTCCTAGTCCAAGCGGTGATGTTAGCGTCCCGTTCCCAATGTGACGTTAGCGTCCCGTTCCCAGTCAGAGCGGTGACATTAGCGTCCCGTTCCCATTCAAAGCGGTGACGTTAGCATCCCGTTCCCAGTCAAAGCAGTTACCTTAGTGTAAAGTTCCCAGTCAAAGCAGTGACGTTAGCATCCCGTTCCCAGTCAAAGCAGTGACGTTAGCGTCAAGTTCCGAGTCAAAGCGGTGATGTTAGCATCCCGTTCCCAGTCAAAGCAGTGACGTTAGCGTCCCATTCCCAGTCAAAGCGGTCACGTTAGCATCCCGTTCCTAGTCAAAGCAGTGACGTTAGCATCCCGTTCCCAGTCAAAGCAGTGACGTTAGCGTCCCGTTCCCAGTCAAAGCAGTGACGTCAGTGTCCCGTTCCCATTCAAAGCGGTGACGTTAGCATCCCGTTCCCAGTCAAAGCAGTCACGTTAGCGTCCCGTTCCCAGTCAAAGGAATGACGTTAGCATCCCGTTCCCAGTCAAAGCAGTGACGTTAGCATCCCGTTCCCAGTCAAAGCAGTGACGTTAGCGTCAAGTTCCGAGTCAAAGCGGTGATGTTAGCATCCCGTTCCCAGTCAAAGCAGTGACGTTAGCGTCCCATTCCCAGTCAAAGCGGTCACGTTAGCATCCCGTTCCTAGTCAAAGCAGTGACGTTAGCATCCCGTTCCCAGTCAAAGCAGTGACGTTAGCGTCCCGTTCCCAGTCAAAGCAGTGACGTCAGTGTCCCGTTCCCATTCAAAGCTGTGACGTTAGCATCCCGTTCCCAGTCAAAGCAGTCACGTCAGTGTCCCGTTCCCATTCAAAGCGGTGACGTTAGCATCCCGTTCCTAGTCAAAGCCGTGACGTTAGCATCCCGTTCCCAGTCAAAGCGGTGACCTTAGCGTCCCGTTCCCAGTCAAAGCGGTGACGTTAGCGTCCCGTTCCCAGTCAAAGCGGTGACGTTAGTGTCCCGTTCCCAGTCAAAGCGGTGATGTTAGCATCACGTTCCCAGTCGAAGTGGTGATGTTAGCGTCCGGTTCCCAGTCAGAGCAGTGACATTAGCGTCCCGTTCCCAGTCAAAGCAGTTACCTTAGTGTAAAGTTCCCAGTCAAAGCAGTGACGTTAGCATCCCGTTCCCAGTCAGAGCAGTGACGTTAGCGTCCCGTTCCCAGTCAGAGCAGGGACGTTAGCGTCCCGTTCCCAGTCAGAGCAGGGACATTAGCGTCCCGTTCCCAGTCAGAGCAGTGACGTTAGCGTCCCGTTCCCAGTAAGAGCAGGGACATTAGCGTCCCGTTCCCAGTCAGAGCAGTGACGTTAGCGTCCCGTTCCCAGGCAGAGCAGGGACGTTAGCGTCCCGTTCCCAGTCAAAGCAGTGACGTTAGCGTCCCGTTCCCAGTCAGAGCAGTGATGTTAGCGTCCCATTCCCAGTCAGAACAGTGACGTTAGCGTCCCGTTCCCAGTCAGAGCAGGGACATTTGCATAAAGTTCCCAGTCGAAGAGGTGATGTTAGCGTCCCGTTCCCAGTCAGAGCAGTGACGTTAGCGTCCCGTTCCCAGTCAGAGCGGTGACGTTAGCGTCCCGTTCCCAGTCAAAGCAGTGACGTTAACGTCCCGTTCCCAGTCAAAACGGTGACGTTAGCGTCCCGTTCCCAGTCAGAGCAGTGACGTTAGCGTCCCGTTCCCAGTCAAAGCAGTGACGTTAGCGTCCCGTTCCCAGTCAAAACGGTGACGTTAGCATAAAGTTCCCAGTCGAAGTGGTGATGTTAGCGTCCCGTTCCCAGTCAGAGCAGTGACGTTAGCATCCCGTTCCCAGTCAAAGCGGTGACGTTAGCGTCCCGTTCCCAGTCAAAGCGGTGATGTTAGCGTCCCGTTCCCAGTCAGAGCAGTGACGTTAGCGTCCCGTTCCCAGTCAGAGCAGTGACGTTAGCGTCCCGTTCCCAGTCAGAGCAGTGACGTTAGCGTCCCGTTCCCAGTCAAAGCAGTGACGTTAGCGTCCCGTTCCCAGTCAGAGCAGTGACGTTAGCGTCCCATTCCCAGTCAGAACAGTGACGTTAGCGTCCCGTTCCCAGTCAGAGCAGGGACATTAGCATAAAGTTCCCAGTCGAAGTGGTGATGTTAGCGTCCCGTTCCCAGTCAGAGCAGTGACGTTAGCGTCCCGTTCCCAGTCAGAGCAGTGACGTTAGCGTCCCGTTCCCAGTCAGAGCGGTGACGTTAGCGTCCCGTTCCCAGTCAAAGCAGTGACGTTAGCGTCCCGTTCCCAGTCAAAACGGTGACGTTAGCATCCCGTTCCCAGTCAAACCGGTGACGTTAGCATCCCGTTCCCAGTCAAAGCGGTGACGTTAGCATCCCGTTCCCAGTCAAAGCGGTGACGTTAGCATCCCGTTCCCAGTCGAAGTGGTGATGTTAGCGTCCCGTTCCCAGTCAGAGCAGTGACATTAGCGTCCCGTTCCCAGTCAGAGCAGTGACGTTAGCGTCCCGTTCCCAGTCAAAGCAGTGACGTTAGCGTCAAGTTCCCAGTCAAAGCAGTGACGTTAGCATCCCGTTCCCAGTCAAAGCAGTGACGTTGGCGTCCCGTTCCCAGTCAAAGCGGTGACGTTAGCATCCCGTTCCCAGTCAAAGCAGTGACGTTAGCCTTAAGTTCCCAGTCAAAGCGGTGACGTTAGCATCCCGTTCCCAGTCAAAGCGGTGACGTTAACGTCCCGTTCCCAGTCAGAGCAGTGACGTTAGCGTCCCGTTCCCAGTCAAAGCGGTGATGTTAGCGTGCCGTTCCCAGTCAAAGCGGTGACATTAAAGTCCCGTTCCCAGTCCAAGCGGTGACGTAGGCATCCCATTCCCAATGTGACGTTAGCGTCCTGTTCCCAGTCAAAACAGTGACGTGAGCGTCTCGTTCCTAGTCCAAGCGGTGATGTTAGCGTCCCGTTCCCAATGTGACGTTAGCGTCCCGTTCCCAGTCAGAGCGGTGACATTAGCGTCCCGTTCCCATTCAAAGCGGTGACGTTAGCATCCCGTTCCCAGTCAAAGCAGTTACCTTAGTGTAAAGTTCCCAGTCAAAGCAGTGACGTTAGCATCCCGTTCCCAGTCAAAGCAGTGACGTTAGCGTCAAGTTCCGAGTCAAAGCGGTGATGTTAGCATCCCGTTCCCAGTCAAAGCAGTGACGTTAGCGTCCCATTCCCAGTCAAAGCGGTCACGTTAGCATCCCGTTCCTAGTCAAAGCAGTGACGTTAGCATCCCGTTCCCAGTCAAAGCAGTGACGTTAGCGTCCCGTTCCCAGTCAAAGCAGTGACGTCAGTGTCCCGTTCCCATTCAAAGCGGTGACGTTAGCATCCCGTTCCCAGTCAAAGCAGTCACGTTAGCGTCCCGTTCCCAGTCAAAGGAATGACGTTAGCATCCCGTTCCCAGTCAAAGCAGTGACGTTAGCATCCCGTTCCCAGTCAAAGCAGTGACGTTAGCGTCAAGTTCCGAGTCAAAGCGGTGATGTTAGCATCCCGTTCCCAGTCAAAGCAGTGACGTTAGCGTCCCATTCCCAGTCAAAGCGGTCACGTTAGCATCCCGTTCCTAGTCAAAGCAGTGACGTTAGCATCCCGTTCCCAGTCAAAGCAGTGACGTTAGCGTCCCGTTCCCAGTCAAAGCAGTGACGTCAGTGTCCCGTTCCCATTCAAAGCGGTGACGTTAGCATCCCGTTCCCAGTCAAAGCAGTCACGTCAGTGTCCCGTTCCCATTCAAAGCGGTGACGTTAGCATCCCGTTCCTAGTCAAAGCCGTGACGTTAGCATCCCGTTCCCAGTCAAAGCGGTGACCTTAGTGTCCCGTTCCCAGTCAAAGCGGTGACGTTAGCGTCCCGTTCCCAGTCAAAGCGGTGACGTTAGTGTCCCGTTCCCAGTCAAAGCGGTGATGTTAGCATCACGTTCCCAGTCGAAGTGGTGATGTTAGCGTCCCGTTCCCAGTCAGAGCAGTGACATTAGCGTCCCGTTCCCAGTCAAAGCAGTTACCTTAGTGTAAAGTTCCCAGTCAAAGCAGTGACGTTAGCATCCCGTTCCCAGTCAAAGCAGTGACGTTAGCGTCAAGTTCCGAATCAAAGCGGTGACGTTAGCGTCCCGTTCCCAGTCAAAGCAGTGACGTCAGTGTCCCATTCCCAGTCAAAGCGGTCACGTTAGCATCCCGTTCCTAGTCAAAGCAGTGACGTTAGCATCCCGTTCCCAGTCAAAGCAGTGACGTTAGCGTCCCGTTCCCAGTCAAAGCAGTGACGTCAGTGTCCCGTTCCCATTCAAAGCGGTGACGTTAGCATCCCGTTCCCAGTCAAAGCAGTCACGTTAGCGTCCCGTTCCCAGTCAAAGGAATGACGTTAGCATCCCGTTCCCAGTCAAAGCAGTGACGTTAGCATCCCGTTCCCAGTCAAAGCAGTGACGTTAGCGTCAAGTTCCGAGTCAAAGCGGTGACGTTAGCATCCCGTTCCCAGTCAAAGCAGTGACGTTAGCGTCCCATTCCCAGTCAAAGCGGTCACGTTAGCATCCCGTTCCTAGTCAAAGCAGTGACGTTAGCATCCCGTTCCCAGTCAAAGCAGTGACGTTAGCGTCCCGTTCCCAGTCAAAGCAGTGACGTCAGTGTCCCGTTCCCATTCAAAGCGGTGACGTTAGCATCCCGTTCCCAGTCAAAGCAGTCACGTCAGTGTCCCGTTCCCATTCAAAGCGGTGACGTTAGCATCCCGTTCCTAGTCAAAGTCGTGACGTTAGCATCCCGTTCCCAGTCAAAGCGGTGACCTTAGCGTCCCGTTCCCAGTCAAAGCGGTGACGTTAGCGTCCCGTTCCCAGTCAAAGCGGTGACGTTAGTGTCCCGTTCCCAGTCAAAGCGGTGATGTTAGCATCACGTTCCCAGTCGAAGTGGTGATGTTAGCGTCCCGTTCCCAGTCAGAGCAGTGACATTAGCGTCCCGTTCCCAGTCAAAGCAGTTACCTTAGTGTAAAGTTCCCAGTCAAAGCAGTGACGTTAGCATCCCGTTCCCAGTCAAAGCAGTGACGTTAGCGTCAAGTTCCGAGTCAAAGCGGTGACGTTAGCATCCCGTTCCCAGTCAAAGCAGTGACGTTAGCGTCCCGTTCCCAGTCAAAGCGGTCACGTTAGCATCCCGTTCCCGGTCACGTTAGCATCCCGTTCCCAGTCAAAGCAGTGACGTTAGCGTCCCGTTCCCAGTCAAAGCAGTGACGTTAGCGTCCCGTTCCCAGTCAGAGCAGTGACGTTAGCGTCCCGTTCCCAGTCAGAGCATTGACGTTAGCGTCCCGTTCCCAGTCAAAGCAGTGACGTTAGTGTCCCGTTCCCAGTCAAAGCGGTGACGTTAGCATCCCATTCCCAGTCAAAGCGGTGACGTTAGCATCACGTTCCCAGTCAGAGCAGTGACATTAGCGTCCCGTTCCCAGTCAAAGCAGTTACCTTAGGGTAAAGTTCCCAGTCAAAGCAGTGACGTTAGCATCCCGTTCCCAGTCAAAGCAGTGACGTTAGCGTCAAGTTCCGAGTCAAAGCGGTGACGTTAGCATCCCGTTCCAAGTCAATGCAGTGACGTTAGCGTCCCGTTCCCAGTCAAAGCGGTCACGTTAGCATCCCGTTCCCAGTCAAAGCAGTGACGTTAGCGTCCCGTTTCCAGTCAAAGCAGTGACGTTAGCGTCCCGTTCCCAGTCAAAGCAGTGACGTTAGTGTCCCGTTCCCATTCAAAGCGGTGACGTTAGCATCCCGTTCCCAGTCAAAGCAGTCACGTTAGCGTCCCGTTCCCAGTCAAAGCGGTGACGTTAGCATCCCGTTCCCAGTCAAAGCGGTGACGTTAGCGTCCCGTTCCCAGTCAAAGCAGTGACGTTAGCGTCCCGTTCCCAGTCAGAGCATTGACGTTAGCGTCCCGTTCCCAGTCAAAGCAGTGACGTTAGTGTCCCGTTCCCACTCAAAGCGGTGACGTTAGCATCCCATTCCCAGTCAAAGCGGTGACGTTAGCATCACGTTCCCAGTCGAAGTGGTGATGTTAGCGTCCCGTTCCCAGTCAGAGCAGTGACATTAGCGTCCCGTTCCCAGTCAAAGCAGTTACCTTAGTGTAAAGTTCCCAGTCAAAGCAGTGACGTTAGCATCCCGTTCCCAGTCAAAGCAGTGACGTTAGCGTCAAGTTCCGAGTCAAAGCGGTGACGTTAGCGTCCCGTTCCCAGTCAAAGCAGTGACGTTAGTGTCCCGTTCCCAGTCAAAGCGGTGACGTTAGCATCCCGTTCCCAGTCAAAGCGGTGACGTTAACGTCCCGTTCCCAGTCAGAGCAGTGACGTTAGCGTCCCGTTCCCAGTCAAAGCGGTGATGTTAGCGTGCCGTTCCCAGTCAAAGCGGTGACATTAAAGTCCCGTTCCCAGTCCAAGCGGTGACGTAGGCATCCCATTCCCAATGTGACGTTAGCGTCCTGTTCCCAGTCAAAACAGTGACGTGAGCGTCTCGTTCCTAGTCCAAGCGGTGATGTTAGCGTCCCGTTCCCAATGTGACGTTAGCGTCCCGTTCCCAGTCAGAGCGGTGACATTAGCGTCCCGTTCCCATTCAAAGCGGTGACGTTAGCATCCCGTTCCCAGTCAAAGCAGTTACCTTAGTGTAAAGTTCCCAGTCAAAGCAGTGACGTTAGCATCCCGTTCCCAGTCAAAGCAGTGACGTTAGCGTCAAGTTCCGAGTCAAAGCGGTGATGTTAGCATCCCATTCCCAGTCAAAGCAGTGACGTTAGCGTCCCATTCCCAGTCAAAGCGGTCACGTTAGCATCCCGTTCCTAGTCAAAGCAGTGACGTTAGCATCCCGTTCCCAGTCAAAGCAGTGACGTTAGCGTCCCGTTCCCAGTCAAAGCAGTGACGTCAGTGTCCCGTTCCCATTCAAAGCGGTGACGTTAGCATCCCGTTCCCAGTCAAAGCAGTCACGTTAGCGTCCCGTTCCCAGTCAAAGGAATGACGTTAGCATCCCGTTCCCAGTCAAAGCAGTGACGTTAGCATCCCGTTCCCAGTCAAAGCAGTGACGTTAGCGTCAAGTTCCGAGTCAAAGCGGTGATGTTAGCATCCCGTTCCCAGTCAAAGCAGTGACGTTAGCGTCCCATTCCCAGTCAAAGCGGTCACGTTAGCATCCCGTTCCTAGTCAAAGCAGTGACGTTAGCATCCCGTTCCCAGTCAAAGCAGTGACGTTAGCGTCCCGTTCCCAGTCAAAGCAGTGACGTCAGTGTCCCGTTCCCATTCAAAGCGGTGACGTTAGCATCCCGTTCCCAGTCAAAGCAGTCACGTCAGTGTCCCGTTCCCATTCAAAGCGGTGACGTTAGCATCCCGTTCCTAGTCAAAGCCGTGACGTTAGCCTCCCGTTCCCAGTCAAAGCGGTGACCTTAGCGTCCCGTTCCCAGTCAAAGCGGTGACGTTAGCGTCCCGTTCCCAGTCAAAGCGGTGACGTTAGTGTCCCGTTCCCAGTCAAAGCGGTGATGTTAGCATCACGTTCCCAGTCGAAGTGGTGATGTTAGCGTCCCGTTCCCAGTCAGAGCAGTGACATTAGCGTCCCGTTCCCAGTCAAAGCAGTTACCTTAGTGTAAAGTTCCCAGTCAAAGCAGTGACGTTAGCGTCAAGTTCCGAGTCAAAGCGGTGACGTTAGCATCCCGTTCCCAGTCAAAGCAGTGACGTTAGCGTCCCGTTCCCAGTCAAAGCGGTCACGTTAGCATCCCGTTCCCGGTCACGTTAGCATCCCGTTCCCAGTCAAAGCAGTGACGTTAGCGTCCCGTTCCCAGTCAAAGCAGTGACGTTAGCGTCCCGTTCCCAGTCAGAGCAGTGACGTTAGCGTCCCGTTCCCAGTCAGAGCATTGACGTTAGCGTCCCGTTCCCAGTCAAAGCAGTGACGTTAGTGTCCCGTTCCCATTCAAAGCGGTGACGTTAGCATCCCATTCCCAGTCAAAGCGGTGACGTTAGCATCACGTTCCCAGTCAGAGCAGTGACATTAGCGTCCCGTTCCCAGTCAAAGCAGTTACCTTAGGGTAAAGTTCCCAGTCAAAGCAGTGACGTTAGCATCCCGTTCCCAGTCAAAGCAGTGACGTTAGCGTCAAGTTCCGAGTCAAAGCGGTGACGTTAGCATCCCGTTCCCAGTCAAAGCAGTGACGTTAGCGTCCCGTTCCCAGTCAATGCGGTCACGTTAGCATCCCGTTCCCAGTCAAAGCAGTGACGTTAGCGTCCCGTTCCCAGTCAAAGCAGTGACGTTAGCGTCCCGTTCCCAGTCAAAGCAGTGACGTTAGTGTCCCGTTCCCATTCAAAGCGGTGACGTTAGCATCCCGTTCCCAGTCAAAGCAGTCACGTTAGCGTCCCGTTCCCAGTCAAAGCGGTGACGTTAGCATCCCGTTCCCAGTCAAAGCGGTGACGTTAGCGTCCCGTTCCCAGTCAAAGCAGTGACGTTAGCGTCCCGTTCCCAGTTAAAGCGGTGACGTTAGCGTCCCGTTCCCAGTCAGAGCAGTGACGTTAGCGTCCCGTTCCCAGTCAGAGCAGTGACGTTAGCGTCCCGTTCCCAGTCAGAGCATTGACGTTAGCGTCCCGTTCCCAGTCAAAGCAGTGACGTTAGTGTCCCGTTCCCACTCAAAGCGGTGACGTTAGCATCCCATTCCCAGTCAAAGCGGTGACGTTAGCATCACGTTCCCAGTCGAAGTGGTGATGTTAGCGTCCCGTTCCCAGTCAGAGCAGTGACATTAGCGTCCCGTTCCCAGTCAGAGCAGTGACATTAGCGTCCCGTTCCCAGTCAAAGCAGTTACCTTAGTGTAAAGTTCCCAGTCAAAGCAGTGACGTTAGCATCCCGTTCCCAGTCAAAGCAGTGACGTTAGCGTCAAGTTCCGAGTCAAAGCGGTGACGTTAGCGTCCCGTTCCCAGTCAAAGCAGTGACGTTAGTGTCCCGTTCCCAGTCAAAGCGGTGACGTTAGCATCCCGTTCCCAGTCAAAGCGGTGACGTTAACGTCCCGTTCCCAGTCAGAGCAGTGACGTTAGCGTCCCGTTCCCAGTCAAAGCGGTGATGTTAGCGTGCCGTTCCCAGTCAAAGCGGTGACATTAAAGTCCCGTTCCCAGTCCAAGCGGTGACGTAGGCATCCCATTCCCAATGTGACGTTAGCGTCCTGTTCCCAGTCAAAACAGTGACGTGAGCGTCTCGTTCCTAGTCCAAGCGGTGATGTTAGCGTCCCGTTCCCAATGTGACGTTAGCGTCCCGTTCCCAGTCAGAGCGGTGACATTAGCGTCCCGTTCCCATTCAAAGCGGTGACGTTAGCATCCCGTTCCCAATGTGACGTTAGCGTCCCGTTCCCAGTCAGAGCGGTGACATTAGCGTCCCGTTCCCATTCAAAGCGGTGACGTTAGCATCCCGTTCCCAGTCAAAGCAGTTACCTTAGTGTAAAGTTCCCAGTCAAAGCAGTGACGTTAGCATCCCGTTCCCAGTCAAAGCAGTGACGTTAGCGTCAAGTTCCGAGTCAAAGCGGTGATGTTAGCATCCCGTTCCCAGTCAAAGCAGTGACGTTAGCGTCCCATTCCCAGTCAAAGCGGTCACGTTAGCATCCCGTTCCTAGTCAAAGCAGTGACGTTAGCATCCCGTTCCCAGTCAAATCAGTGACGTTAGCGTCCCGTTCCCAGTCAAAGCAGTGACGTCAGTGTCCCGTTCCCATTCAAAGCGGTGACGTTAGCATCCCGTTCCCAGTCAAAGCAGTCACGTTAGCGTCCAGTTCCCAGTCAAAGGAATGACGTTAGCATCCCGTTCCCAGTCAAAGCAGTGACGTTAGCATCCCGTTCCCAGTCAAAGCAGTGACGTTAGCGTCAAGTTCCGAGTCAAAGCGGTGATGTTAGCATCCCGTTCCCAGTCAAAGCAGTGACGTTAGCGTCCCATTCCCAGTCAAAGCGGTCACGTTAGCATCCCGTTCCTAGTCAAAGCAGTGACGTTAGCATCCCGTTCCCAGTCAAAGCAGTGACGTTAGCGTCCCGTTCCCAGTCAAAGCAGTGACGTCAGTGTCCCGTTCCCATTCAAAGCGGTGACGTTAGCATCCCGTTCCCAGTCAAAGCAGTCACGTCAGTGTCCCGTTCCCATTCAAAGCGGTGACGTTAGCATCCCGTTCCTAGTCAAAGCCGTGACGTTAGCATCCCGTTCCCAGTCAAAGCGGTGACCTTAGCGTCCCGTTCCCAGTCAAAGCGGTGACGTTAGCGTCCCGTTCCCAGTCAAAGCGGTGACGTTAGCGTCCCGTTCCCAGTCAAAGCGGTGACGTTAGTGTCCCGTTCCCAGTCAAAGCGGTGATGTTAGCATCACGTTCCCAGTCGAAGTGGTGATGTTAGCGTCCCGTTCCCAGTCAGAGCAGTGACATTAGCGTCCCGTTCCCAGTCAAAGCAGTTACCTTAGTGTAAAGTTCCCAGTCAAAGCAGTGACGTTAGCATCCCGTTCCCAGTCAAAGCAGTGACGTTAGCGTCAAGTTCCGAGTCAAAGCGGTGACGTTAGCATCCCGTTCCCAGTCAAAGCAGTGACGTTAGCGTCCCGTTCCCAGTCAAAGCGGTCACGTTAGCATCCCGTTCCCGGTCACGTTAGCATCCCGTTCCCAGTCAAAGCAGTGACGTTAGCGTCCCGTTCCCAGTCAAAGCAGTGACGTTAGCGTCCCGTTCCCAGTCAGAGCAGTGACGTTAGCGTCCCGTTCCCAGTCAGAGCATTGACGTTAGCGTCCCGTTCCCAGTCAAAGCAGTGACGTTAGTGTCCCGTTCCCAGTCAAAGCGGTGACGTTAGCATCCCATTCCCAGTCAAAGCGGAGACGTTAGCATCACGTTCCCAGTCAGAGCAGTGACATTAGCGTCCCGTTCCCAGTCAAAGCAGTTACCTTAGGGTAAAGTTCCCAGTCAAAGCAGTGACGTTAGCATCCCGTTCCCAGTCAAAGCAGTGACGTTAGCGTCAAGTTCCGAGTCAAAGCGGTGACGTTAGCATCCCGTTCCCAGTCAAAGCAGTGACGTTAGCGTCCCGTTCCCAGTCAAAGCGGTCACGTTAGCATCCCGTTCCCAGTCAAAGCAGTGACGTTAGTGTCCCGTTCCCAGTCAAAGCAGTGACGTTAGCGTCCCGTTCCCAGTCAAAGCAGTGACGTTAGAGTCCCGTTCCCATTCAAAGCGGTGACGTTAGCATCCCGTTCCCAGTCAAAGCAGTCACGTTAGCGTCCCGTTCCCAGTCAAAGCGGTGACGTTAGCGTCCCGTTCCCAGTCAGAGCATTGACGTTAGCGTCCCGTTCCCAGTCAAAGCAGTGACGTTAGTGTCCCGTTCCCACTCAAAGCGGTGACGTTAGCATCCCATTCCCAGTCAAAGCGGTGACGTTAGAATCACGTTCCCAGTCGAAGCGGTGATGTTAGCGTCCCGTTCCCAGTCAGAGCAGTGACATTAGCGTCCCGTTCCCAGTCAAAGCAGTTACCTTAGTGTAAAGTTCCCAGTCAAAGCAGTGACGTTAGCATCCCGTTCCCAGTCAAAGCAGTGACGTTAGCGTCAAGTTCCGAGTCAAAGCGGTGACGTTAGCGTCCCGTTCCCAGTCAAAGCAGTGACGTTAGTGTCCCGTTCCCAGTCAAAGCGGTGACGTTAGCATCCCGTTCCCAGTCAAAGCGGTGACATTAGCGTCCCGTTCCCAGTCAAAGCAGTGACGTTAGCGTCCCGTTCCCAGTTAAAGCGGTGACGGTAGCGTCCCGTTCCCAGTCAAAGCAGTGACGTTACCGTCCCGTTCCCAGTCAAAGCGGTGACGTTAGCGTCCCGTTCCCAGTCAAAGCGGTGACGGTAGCGTCCCGTTCCCAGTCAAATCGGTGACAGTAGCGTCCCGTTCCCAGTCAAAGCGGTGACGTTAGCGTCCCGTTCCCAGTCAAAGCGGTGACGTTAGCATCCCGTTCCCAGTCAAAGCGGTGACGTTAGCATCCCGTTCCCAGTCAAAGCGGTGACGTTAGCGTCCCGTTCCCAGTCAAAGCAGTGACTTTAGCGTCCCGTTCCCAGTTAAAGCGGTGACGGTAGCGTCCCATTCCCAGTCAAAGCAGTGACGTTAGCGTCCCGTTCCCAGTCAAAGCGGTGACGTTAGCGTCCCGTTCCCAGTCAAAGCGGTGACGGTAGCGTCCCGTTCCCAGTCAAAGCGGTGACAGTAGCGTCCCGTTCCCAGTCAAAGCGGTGACGTTAGTGTCCCGTTCCCAGTCAAAGCGGTGACGTTAGCATCCTGTTCCCAGTCAAAGCGGTGACGTTAGCGTCCCGTTCCCAGTCAAAGCAGTGACGTTAGCGTCCCGTTCCCAGTCAAAGCAGTGACGTTAGCATCCCGTTCCCAGTCAAAGCGGTGACGTTAGCGTCCCGTTCCCAGTCAGAGCAGTGACGTTAGCGTCCCGTTCCCAGTCAGAGCGGTGACGTTAGCGTCCCGTTCCCAGTCAGAGCATTGACGTTAGCATCCCGTTCCTAGTCAAAGCGGTGACGTTAGCGTCCCGTTCCCAGTCAGAGCATTGACGTTAGCATCCCATTCCCAGTCAAATAGGTGACGTTAGCATCACGTTCCCAGTCGAAGTGGTGATGTTAGCGTCCCGTTCCCAGTCAGAGCAGTGACATTAGCGTCCCGTTCCCAGTCAAAGCAGTTACCTTAGTGTAAAGTTCCCAGTCAAAGCAGTGACGTTAGCATCCCGTTCCCAGTCAAAGCAGTGACGTTAGCGTCAAGTTCCGAGTCAATGCGGTGACGTTAGCGTCCCGTTCCCAGTCAAAGCAGTAACGTTAGCGTCCCGTTCCCAGTCAAAGCGGTGACGTTAGCGTCCCGTTCCCAGTCAAAGCAGTGACGTTAGTGTCCCGTTCCCATTCAAAGCGGTGACGTTAGCATCCCGTTCCAAGTCAAAGCAGTCACGTTAGCGTCCCGTTCCCAGTCAAAGCAGTGACGTTAGCGTCCCGTTCCCAGTCAAAGCGGTGACGTTAGCTTCCCGTTGCCAGTCAGAGCAATGACGTTAGCGTCCCGTTCCCAGTCAGAGCAGTGACGTTCGCGTCCCGTTCCCAGTAAAAGCAGTTACCTTAGTGTAAAGTTCCCAGTCAAAGCAGTGACGTTAGCATCCCGTTCCCAGTCAAAGCAGTGATGTTAGCGTCAAGTTCCGAGTCAAAGCGGTGACGTTAGCATCCCGTTCCCAGTCAAAGCAGTGACGTTAGCGTCCCGTTCCCAGTCAAAGCGGTCACGTTAGCATCCCGTTCCCGGTCACGTTAGCATCCCGTTCCCAGTCAAAGCAGTGACGTTAGCGTCCCGTTCCCAGTCAAAGCGGTGACGTTAGCATCACGTTCCCAGTCAGAGCAGTGACATTAGCGTCCCTTTACCAGTCAAAGCAGTTACCTTAGTGTAAAGTTCCCAGTCAAAGCAGTGACGTTAGCATCCCGTTCCCAGTCAAAGCAGTGACGTTAGCGTCAAGTTCCGAGTCAAAGCGGTGACATTAGCATCCCGTTCCCAGTCAAAGCAGTGACGTTAGCGTCCCGTTCCCAGTCAAAGCGGTCACGTTAGCATCCCGTTCCCAGTCAAAGCAGTGACGTTAGCGTCCCGTTACCAGTCAAAGCAGTGACGTTAGCGTCCCGTTCCCAGTCAAAGCAGTGACGTTAGCGTCCCGTTCCCATTCAAAGCGGTGACGTTAGCATCCTGTTCCCAGTCAAAGCAGTCACGTTAGTGTCCCGTTCCCAGTCAAAGCGGTGACGTTAGCATCCCGTTCCCAGTCAAAGCGGTGACGTTAGCATCCCGTTCCCAGTCAAAGCAGTGACGTTAGCGTCCCGTTCCCAGTTAAAGCGGTGACGGTAGCGTCCCGTTCCCAGTCAAAGCAGTGACGTTAGCGTCCCGTTCCCAGTCAAAGCGGTGACGTTAGCGTCCCGTTCCCAGTCAAAGCGGTGACGTTAGCGTCCCGTTCCCAGTCAAAGCGGTGACGTTAGTGTCCCGTTCCCAGTCAAAGCGGTGACGTTAGCATCCTGCTCCCAGTCAAAGCGGTGACGTTAGCGTCCCGTTTCCAGTCAGAGCAGTGACGTTAGCGTCCCGTTCCCAGTCAAAGCGGTGACGTTAGCGTCCCGTTCCCAGTCAAAGCAGTGACGTTAGTGTCCCGTTCCCATTCAAAGCGGTGACGTTAGCATCCCGTTCCAAGTCAAAGCAGTCACGTTAGCGTCCCGTTCCCAGTCAAAGCAGTGACGTTAGCGTCCCGTTCCCAGTCAAAGCGGTGACGTTAGCTTCCCGTTGCCAGTCAGAGCAATGACGTTAGCGTCCCGTTCCCAGTCAGAGCAGTGACGTTCGCGTCCCGTTCCCAGTAAAAGCAGTTACCTTAGTGTAAAGTTCCCAGTCAAAGCAGTGACGTTAGCATCCCGTTCCCAGTCAAAGCAGTGATGTTAGCGTCAAGTTCCGAGTCAAAGCGGTGACGTTAGCATCCCGTTACCAGTCAAAGCAGTGACGTTAGCGTCCCGTTCCCAGTCAAAGCGGTCACGTTAGCATCCCGTTCCCGGTCACGTTAGCATCCCGTTCCCAGTCAAAGCAGTGACGTTAGCGTCCCGTTCCCAGTCAAAGCGGTGACGTTAGCATCACGTTCCCAGTCAGAGCAGTGACATTAGCGTCCCTTTACCAGTCAAAGCAGTTACCTTAGTGTAAAGTTCCCAGTCAAAGCAGTGACGTTAGCATCCCGTTCCCAGTCAAAGCAGTGACGTTAGCGTCAAGTTCCGAGTCAAAGCGGTGACATTAGCATCCCGTTCCCAGTCAAAGCAGTGACGTTAGCGTCCCGTTCCCAGTCAAAGCGGTCACGTTAGCATCCCGTTCCCAGTCAAAGCAGTGACGTTAGCGTCCCGTTACCAGTCAAAGCAGTGACGTTAGCGTCCCGTTCCCAGTCAAAGCAGTGACGTTAGCGTCCCGTTCCCATTCAAAGCGGTGACGTTAGCATCCTGTTCCCAGTCAAAGCAGTCACGTTAGTGTCCCGTTCCCAGTCAAAGCGGTGACGTTAGCATCCCGTTCCCAGTCAAAGCGGTGACGTTAGCATCCCGTTCCCAGTCAAAGCAGTGACGTTAGCGTCCCGTTCCCAGTTAAAGCGGTGACGGTAGCGTCCCGTTCCCAGTCAAAGCAGTGACGTTAGCGTCCCGTTCCCAGTCAAAGCGGTGACGTTAGCGTCCCGTTCCCAGTCAAAGCGGTGACGTTAGCGTCCCGTTCCCAGTCAAAGCGGTGACGTTAGTGTCCCGTTCCCAGTCAAAGCGGTGACGTTAGCATCCTGCTCCCAGTCAAAGCGGTGACGTTAGCGTCCCGTTTCCAGTCAGAGCAGTGACGTTAGCGTCCCGTTCCCAGTCAGAGCAATGACGTTAGCGTCCCGTTCCCAGTCAGAGCATTGACGTTAGCGTCCCGTTCCCAGTCAAAGCAGTGACGTTAGCATCCCATTCCCAGTCAAAGCGGTGACGTTAGCATCACGTTCCCAGTCGAAGTGGTGATGTTAGCGTCCCGTTCCCAGTCAGAGCAGTGACATTAGCGTCCCGTTCCCAGTCAAAGCAGTTACCTTAGTGTAAAGTTCCCAGTCAAAGCGGTGACGTTAGCATCCCGTTCCCAGTCAAAGCAGTGACGTTAGCGTCAAGTTCCGAGTCAAAGCGGTGACGTTAGCATCCCGTTCCCAGTCAAAGCAGTGACGTTAGCGTCCAGTTCCCAGTCAAAGCGGTGACGTTAGCGTCCCGTTCCCAGTCAAAGCAGTTACCTTAGGGTAAAGTTCCCAGTCAAAGCAGTGACGTTAGCATCCCGTTCCCAGTCAAAGCAGTGACGTTAGCGTCAAGTTCCGAGTCAAAGCGGTGACGTTAGCATCCCGTTCCCAGTCAAAGCAGTGACTTTAGCGTCCCGTTCCCAGTCAAAGCAGTGACGTTAGTGTCCCGTTCTCATTCAAAGCGGTGACGTTAGCATCCCGTTCCCAGTCAAAGCAGTCACGTTAGCGTCCCGTTCCCAGTCAAAGCAGTGACGTTAGCGTCCCGTTCCCAGTCAAACCGGTGACGTTAGCGTCCCGTTCCCAGTCAAAGCGGTGACGTTAGCGTCCCGTTCCCAGTCAAAGCGGTGACGTTAGCGTCCCGTTCCCAGTCAAAGCGGTGACGTTAGCGTCCCGTTCCCAGTCAGAGCAGTGACGTTAGCGTCCCGTTCCCAGTCAGAGCAGTGACGTTAGCGTCCCGTTCCCAGTCAGAGCATTGACGTTAGCGTCCCGTTCCCAGTCAAAGCCGTGACGTTAGCATCCCGTTCCCAGTCAGAGCATTGACGTTAGCGTCCCGTTCCCAGTCAAAGCAGTGACGTTAGTGTCCCGTTCCCAGTCAAAGCGGTGACGTTAGCATCCCGTTCCCAGTCAAAGCTGTGACGTTAGCATCACGTTCCCAGTCGAAGTGGTGATGTTAGCGTCCCGTTCCCAGTCACAGCAGTGACATTAGCGTCCCGTTCCCAGTCAAAGCAGTTACCTTAGTGTAAAGTTCCCAGTCAAAGCAGTGACGTTACCGTCCCGTTCCCAGTCAAAGCAGTTACCTTACTGTAAAGTTCCCAGTCAAAGCAGTGACGTTAGCATCCCGTTCCCAGTCAGAGCATTGACGTTAGCGTCCCGTTCCCAGTCAAAGCAGCGACGTTAGTGTAAAGTTCCCAGTCAAAGCAGTGACGTTAGCATCCCGTTCCCAGTCAAAGCAGTGACGTTAGCGTCAAGTTCCGAGTCAAAGCGGTGACGTTAGCATCCCGTTCCCAGTCAAAGCGGTGATGTTAGCGTCCCGTTCCCAGTCAAAGCAGTGACGTTAGCATCCCGTTTCCAGTCAAAGCAGTGACGTTAGCGTCCCGTTCCCAGTCAAATCAGTGACGTTAGCGTCCCGTTCCCAGTCAAAGCAGTGACGTTAGCGTCCCGTTTCCATTCAAAGCGGTGACGTTAGCATCCCGTTCCCAGTGAAAGCAGTCACGTTAGCGTCCCGTTCCCAGTCAGAGCAGTGACGTTAGCGTCCCGTTCCCAGTCAAAGCGGTGACGTTAGCGTCCCGTTCCCAGTCAAAGCGGTGACGTTAGCGTCACGTTCCCAGTCAAAGCAGTGACGTTAGCGTCAAGTTCCGAGTCAAAGCGGTGACGTTAGCATCCCGTTCCCAGTCAAAGCAGTGACTTTAGCGTCCCGTTCCCAGTCAAAGCGGTCACGTTAGCATCCCGTTCCCAGTCAAAGCAGTGACTTTAGCGTCCCGTTCCCAGTCAAAGCGGTGACGTTAGCATCCCGTTCCCAGTCAAAGCAGTGACTTTAGCGTCCCGTTCCCAGTCAAAGCGGTGACGTTAGCATCCCGTTCCCAGTCAAAGCAGTGACGTTAGCGTCAAGTTCCGAGTCAAAGCGGTGACGTTAGCATCCCGTTCCCAGTCAAAGCAGTGACTTTAGCGTCCCGTTCCCAGTCAAAGCGGTCACGTTAGCATCCCGTTCCCAGTCAAAGCAGTGACGTTAGTGTCCCGTTCTCATTCAAAGCGGTGACGTTAGCATCCCGTTCCCAGTCAAAGCAGTCACGTTAGCGTCCCGTTCCCAGTCAAAGCAGTGACGTTAGCGTCCCGTTCCCAGTCAAACCAGTGACGTTAGCGTCCCGTTCCCAGTAAAAGCCGTGACGTTAGAATTCCGTTCCCAGTCAGAGCATTGACGTTAGCGTCCCGTTCCCAGTCAAAGCAGTGACGTTAGTGTCCCATTCCCAGTCAAAGCGGTGACGTTAGCATCCCGTTCCCAGTCAAAGCGGTGACGTTAGCATCACGTTCCCAGTCGAAGTGGTGATGTTAGCGTCCCGTTCCCAGTCAGAGCAGTGACATTAGCGTCCCGTTCCCAGTCAAAGCGGTGACGTTAGCGTCGCGTTCCCAGTAAAAGCACTGACGTTAGCGTCCCATTCCTAGTCAAAGCGGTGACGTTAGCGTCCCGTTCCCAGTCAGAGCAGTGACGTTAGCGTCCCGTTCCCAGTCAGAGCAGTGACGTTAGCGTCCCGTTCCCAGTCAGAGCATTGACGTTAGCGTCCCGTTCCCAGTCAAAGCAGTGACGTTAGCATCCCGTTCCCAGTCAGAGCATTGACGTTAGCGTCCCGTTCCCAGTCAAAGCAGTGACGTTAGTGTCCCGTTCCCAGTCAAAGCGGTGACGTTAGCATCCCGTTCCCAGTCAAAGCTGTGACGTTAGCATCACGTTCCCAGTCGAAGTGGTGATGTTAGCGTCCCGTTCCCAGTCACAGCAGTGACATTAGCGTCCCGTTCCCAGTCAAAGCAGTTACCTTAGTGTAAAGTTCCCAGTCAAAGCAGTGACGTTAGCATCCCGTTCCCAGTCAAAGCAGTGACGTTAGCGTCAAGTTTCGAGTCAACGCGGTGACGTTAGCATCCCGTTCCCAGTCAAAGCAGTGACGTTAGCGTCCCGTTCCCAGTCAAAGCGGTCACGTTAGCATCCCGTTCCCAGTCAAAACAGTGACGTTAGCGTCCCGTTCCCAGTCAAAGCAGTGACTTTAGCGTCCCGTTCCCAGTCAAAGCGGTGACGTTAGCATCCCGTTCCCAGTCAAAGCAGTGACGTTAGCGTCAAGTTCCGAGTCAAAGCGGTGACGTTAGCATCCCGTTCCCAGTCAAAGCAGTGACTTTAGCGTCCCGTTCCCAGTCAAAGCGGTCACGTTAGCATCCCGTTCCCAGTCAAAGCAGTGACGTTAGTGTCCCGTTCTCATTCAAAGCGGTGACGTTAGCATCCCGTTCCCAGTCAAAGCAGTCACGTTAGCGTCCCGTTCCCAGTCAAAGCAGTGACGTTAGCGTCCCGTTCCCAGTCAAACCAGTGACGTTAGCGTCCCGTTCCCAGTAAAAGCCGTGACGTTAGAATTCCGTTCCCAGTCAGAGCATTGACGTTAGCGTCCCGTTCCCAGTCAAAGCAGTGACGTTAGTGTCCCATTCCCAGTCAAAGCGGTGACGTTAGCATCCCGTTCCCAGTCAAAGCGGTGACGTTAGCATCACGTTCCCAGTCGAAGTGGTGATGTTAGCGTCCCGTTCCCAGTCAGAGCAGTGACATTAGCGTCCCGTTCCCAGTCAAAGCGGTGACGTTAGCGTCGCGTTCCCAGTAAAAGCACTGACGTTAGCGTCCCATTCCTAGTCAAAGCGGTGACGTTAGCGTCCCGTTCCCAGTCAGAGCAGTGACGTTAGCGTCCCGTTCCCAGTCAGAGCAGTGACGTTAGCGTCCCGTTCCCAGTCAGAGCATTGACGTTAGCGTCCCGTTCCCAGTCAAAGCAGTGACGTTAGCATCCCGTTCCCAGTCAGAGCATTGACGTTAGCGTCCCGTTCCCAGTCAAAGCAGTGACGTTAGTGTCCCGTTCCCAGTCAAAGCGGTGACGTTAGCATCCCGTTCCCAGTCAAAGCTGTGACGTTAGCATCACGTTCCCAGTCGAAGTGGTGATGTTAGCGTCCCGTTCCCAGTCACAGCAGTGACATTAGCGTCCCGTTCCCAGTCAAAGCAGTTACCTTAGTGTAAAGTTCCCAGTCAAAGCAGTGACGTTAGCATCCCGTTCCCAGTCAAAGCAGTGACGTTAGCGTCAAGTTTCGAGTCAACGCGGTGACGTTAGCATCCCGTTCCCAGTCAAAGCAGTGACGTTAGCGTCCCGTTCCCAGTCAAAGCGGTCACGTTAGCATCCCGTTCCCAGTCAAAACAGTGACGTTAGCGTCCCGTTCCCAGTCAAAGCAGTGACGTTAGCGTCCCGTTCCCAGTCAAAGCAGTCACGTTAGCGTCCCGTTCCCAGTCAGAGCAGTGACGTTAGCGTCCCGTTCCCAGTCAAAGCAGTGACGTTAGCGTCCCGTTCCCAGTCAAAGCGGTGACGTTAGCGTCCCGTTCCCAGTCAGAGCAGTGACGTTAGCGTCCCGTTCCCAGTCAGAGCATTGACGTTAGCGTCCCGTTCCCAGTCAAAGGAGTGACGTTAGCATCCCATTCCCAGTCAAAGCGGTGACGTTAGCGTCCCGTTCCCAGTCAGAGCATTGACGTTAGCGTCCCGTTCCCAGTCAAAGCAGCGACGTTAGTGTAAAGTTCCCAGTCAAAGCAGTGACGTTAGCATCCCGTTCCCAGTCAAAGCAGTGACGTTAGCGTCAAGTTCCGAGTTAAAGCGGTGACGTTAGCATCCCGTTCCCAGTCAAAGCGGTGATGTTAGCGTCCCGTTCCCAGTCAAAGCAGTGACGTTAGCATCCCGTTTCCAGTCAAAGCAGTGACGTTAGCGTCCCGTTCCCAGTCAAATCAGTGACGTTAGCGTCCCGTTCCCAGTCAAAGCAGTGACGTTAGCGTCCCGTTTCCATTCAAAGCGGTGACGTTAGCATCCCGTTCCCAGTGAAAGCAGTGACTTTAGCGTCCCGTTCCCAGTCAAAGCGGTGACGTTAGCATCCCGTTCCCAGTCAAAGCTGTGACGTTAGCGTCAAGTTCCGAGTCAAAGCGGTGACGTTAGCATCCCGTTCCCAGTCAAAGCAGTGACTTTAGCGTCCCGTTCCCAGTCAAAGCGGTCACGTTAGCATCCCGTTCCCAGTCAAAGCAGTGACGTTAGTGTCCCGTTCTCATTCAAAGCGGTGACGTTAGCATCCCGTTCCCAGTCAAAGCAGTCACGTTAGCGTCCCGTTCCCAGTCAAAGCAGTGACGTTAGCGTCCCGTTCCCAGTCAAACCAGTGACGTTAGCGTCCCGTTCCCAGTCAGAGCAGTGACGTTAGCGTCCCGTTCCCAGTCAGAGCAGTGATGTTAACGTCCCGTTCCCAGTCAGAGCATTGACGTTAGCGTCCCGTTCCCAGTCAAAGCAGTGACGTTAGCATCCCGTTCCCAGTCAGAGCATTGACGTTAGCGTCCCGTTCCCAGTCAAAGCAGTGACGTTAGTGTCCCGGTCCCAGTCAAAGCGGTGACGTTAGCATCCCGTTCCCAGTCAAAGCTGTGACGTTAGCATCACGTTCCCAGTCGAAGTGGTGATGTTAGCGTCCCGTTCCCAGTCACAGCAGTGACATTAGCGTCCCGTTCCCAGTCAAAGCAGTTACCTTAGTGTAAAGTTCCCAGTCAAAGCAGTGACGTTAGCATCCCGTTCCCAGTCAAAGCAGTGACGTTAGCGTCAAGTTTCGAGTCAACGCGGTGACGTTAGCATCCCGTTCCCAGTCAAAGCAGTGACGTTAGCGTCCCGTTCCCAGTCAAAGCGGTCACGTTAGCATCCCGTTCCCAGTCAAAACAGTGACGTTAGCGTCCCGTTCCCAGTCAAAGCAGTGACGTTAGCGTCCCGTTCCCAGTCAAAGCAGTCACGTTAGCGTCCCGTTCCCAGTCAGAGCAGTGACGTTAGCGTCCCGTTCCCAGTCAAAGCAGTGACGTTAGCGTCCCGTTCCCAGTCAAAGCGGTGACGTTAGCGTCCCGTTCCCAGTCAGAGCAGTGACGTTAGCGTCCCGTTCCCAGTCAGAGCATTGACGTTAGCGTCCCGTTCCCAGTCAAAGGAGTGACGTTAGCATCCCATTCCCAGTCAAAGCGGTGACGTTAGCGTCCCGTTCCCAGTCAGAGCATTGACGTTAGCGTCCCGTTCCCAGTCAAAGCAGCGACGTTAGTGTAAAGTTCCCAGTCAAAGCAGTGACGTTAGCATCCCGTTCCCAGTCAAAGCAGTGACGTTAGCGTCAAGTTCCGAGTCAAAGCGGTGACGTTAGCATCCCATTCCCAGTCAAAGCGGTGATGTTAGCGTCCCGTTCCCAGTCAAAGCAGTGACGTTAGCATCCCGTTTCCAGTCAAAGCAGTGACGTTAGCGTCCCGTTCCCAGTCAAATCAGTGACGTTAGCGTCCCGTTCCCAGTCAAAGCAGTGACGTTAGCGTCCCGTTTCCATTCAAAGCGGTGACGTTAGCATCCCGTTCCCAGTGAAAGCAGTCACGTTAGCGTCTCGTTCCCAGTCAAAGCCGTGACGTTAGCATCCCGTTCCCAGTCAGAGCATTGACGTTAGCGTCCCGTTCCCAGTCAAAGCAGTGACGTTAGTGTCCCGTTCCCAGTCAAAGCGGTGACGTTAGCATCCCGTTCCCAGTCAAAGCGGTGACGTTAGCATCACGTTCCCAGACGAAGTGGTGATGTTAGCGTCCCGTTCCCAGTCAAAGCGGTGACGTTAGCGTCCCGTTCCCAGTCAAAGCGGTGACGTTAGCGTCCCGTTCCCAGTCAGAGCAGTGACGTTAGCGTCCCGTTCCCAGTCAGAGCAGTGACGTTAGCGTCCCATTCCCAGTCAAAGCAGTTACCTTAGTGTAAAGTTCCCAGTCAAAGCAGTGACGTTAGCTTCCCGTTTCCAGCCAAAGCAGTGACGTTAGCGTCAAGTTCCGAGTCAAAGCGGTGACGTTAGCATCCCGTTCCCAGTCAAAGCAGTGACTTTAGCGTCCCGTTCCCAGTCAAAGCAGTGACGTTACCGTCCCGTTCCCAGTCAAAGCAGTGACGTTAGTGTCCCGTTCTCATTCAAATCGGTGACGTTAGCATCCCGTTCCCAGTCAAAGCAGTGACGTTAGCATCCCGTTCCCAGTCAAAGCAGTGACGTTACCGTCCCGTTCCCAGTCAAAGCAGTGACGTTAGTGTCCCGTTCTCATTCAAATCGGTGACGTTAGCATCCCGTTCCCAGTCAAAGCAGTCACGTTAGCATCCCGTTCCCAGTCAAAGCAGTGACGTTAGCGTCCCGTTCCCAGTCAAAGCAGTGACGTTAGCGTCCCGTTCCCAGTCAGAGCAATGACGTTAGCGTCCCGTTCCCAGTCAGAGCAGTGACGTTAGCGTCCCATTCCCAGTCAAAGCAGTTACCTTAGTGTAAAGTTCCCAGTCAAAGCAGTGACGTTAGCATCCCGTTTCCAGCCAAAGCAGTGACGTTAGCATCCCGTTCCCAGTCAAAGCGGTGACGTTAGCGTCCCGTTCCCAGTCAAAGCAGTGACTTTCGCGTACCGTTCCCAGTCAAAGCGGTCACGTTAGTATCCCGTTCCCAGTCAAAGCAGTGACGTTAGCATCCCGTTCCCAGTCAAAGCAGTGACGTTACCGTCCCGTTCCCAGTCAAAGCAGTGACGTTAGTGTCCCGTTCTCATTCAAATCGGTGACGTTAGCATCCCGTTCCCAGTCAAAGCAGTCACGTTAGCATCCCGTTCCCAGTCAAAGCAGTGACGTTAGCGTCCCGTTCCCAGTCAAAGCAGTGACGTTAGCGTCCCGTTCCGAGTCAAAGCCGTGACGTTAGCATCCCGTTACCAGTCAGAGCATTGACGTTAGCGTCCCGTTCCCAGTCAAAGCAGTGACGTTAGTGTCCCGTTCCCAGTCAAAGCGGTGACGTTAGCATCCCGTTCCCAGTCAAAGCGGTGACGTTAGCATCACGTTCCCAGACGAAGTGGTGATGTTAGCGTCCCGTTCCCAGTCAGAGCAGTGACATTAGCTTCCCGTTCCCAGTCAAAGCAGTTACCTTACTGTAGGGTTCCCAGTCAAAGCAGTGACGTTAGCATCCCGTTCCCAGTCAAAGCAGTGACGTTAGCGTCAAGTTCCGAGTCAAAGCGGTGACGTTAGCATCCCGTTCCCAGTCAAAGCGGTGACATTAGCGTCCCGTTCCCAGTCAAAGCGGTGACGTTAGCGTCCCGTTCCCAGTCAGAGCAGTGACGTTAGTGTCCCGTTCCCAGTCAAAGCGGTGACGTTAGCATCCCGTTCCCAGTCAAAGCGGTGACGTTAGCATCCCGTTCCCAGTCAAAGCAGTGACGTTAGCGTCCCGTTCCCAGTCAAAGCGGTGACGGTAGCGTCCCGTTCCCAGTCAAAGCAGTGACGTTAGCGTCCCGTTCCCAGTCAAAGGGGTGACGGTAGCGTCCCGTTCCCAGTCAAAGCAGTGACGTTAGCGTCCCATTCCCAGTCAAAACAGTGACGTTAGCGTCCCGTTCCCAGTCAACGCAGTGACGTTAGCGTCCCGTTCCCAGTCAAAGCGGTCACGGTAGCGTCCCGTTCCCAGTCAGAGCGGTGACGTTAGCGTCCCGTTCCCAGTCAAAGCAGTGACGTTAGCGTCCGGTTCCCAGTCAAAGCGGTGACGTTAGCATCCCGTTCCCAGTCAAAGCGGTGACGTTAGCGTCCCGTTCCCAGTCAAAGCAGTGACGTTAGCGTCCCGTTCCCAGTCAGAGCAATGACGTTAGCGTCCCGTTCCCAGTCAGAGCAGTGACGTTAGCGTCCCATTCCCAGTCAAAGCAGTTACCTTAGTGTAAAGTTCCCAGTCAAAGCAGTGACGTTAGCATCCCGTTTCCATCCAAAGCAGTGACGTTAGCGTCAAGTTCCGAGTCAAAGCTGTGACGTTAGCATCCCGTTCCCAGTCAAAGCAGTGACTTTAGCGTCCCGTTCCCAGTCAAAGCGGTCACGTTAGCATCCCGTTCCCAGTCAAAGCAGTGACGTTAGCATCCCGTTCCCAGTCAAAGCAGTGACGTTAGCGTCCCGTTCCCAGTCAAAGCAGTGACGTTAGTGTCCCGTTCTCATTCAAATCGGTGAAGTTATCATCCCGTTCCCAGTCAAAGCAGTCACGTTAGCATCCCGTTCCCAGTCAAAGCAGTGACGTTAGCGGCCCGTTCCCAGTCAAAGCAGTGACGTTAGCGTCCCGTTCCCAGTCAAAGCCGTGACGTTAGCATCCCGTTCCCAGTCAGAGCATTGACGTTAGCGTCCCGTTCCCAGTTAAAGCAGTGACGTTAGTGTCCCGTTCCCAGTCAAAGCAGTGACGTTAGCATCCCCTTCCCAGTCAAAGCAGTGACGTTAGCGTCAAGTTCCCAGTCAGAGCATTGACGTTAGCATCCCGTTCCCAGTCAAAGCAGTGACGTTAGCGTCAAGTTCCCAGTCAAAGCGGTGACGTTAGCATCCCGTTCCCAGTCAAAGCAGTTAAATTAGCGTCCCGTTCCCAGTCAAAGCGGTGACGTTTGCGTCCCCTTCCCAGTCAGAGCAGTGACGTTAGCGTCCCGTTCCCAGTCAGAGCAGGGACGTTAGCGTCCCGTTCCCAGTCAAAGCGGTCACGTTAGCATCCCGCTCCCAGTCAAAGCAGTGACGTTAGCGTCCCGTTTCCAGTCAAAGCAGTGACGTTAGCGTCCCGTTCCCAGTCAAAGCAGTGACGTTAGCGTCCCGTTCCCATTCAAAGCGGTGACGTTAGCATCCCGTTCCCAGTCAAAGCAGTGACGTTAGCGTCCCGTTCCCAGTCAAAGCAGTGACGTTAGCGTCCCGTTCCCAGTCAAAGCGGTCACGGTAGCGTCCCGTTCCCAGTCAGAGCAGTGACGTTAGCGTCCCGTTCCCAGTCAAAGCAGTGACGTTAGCGTCCCGTTCCCAGTCAAAGCAGTGACGTTAGCGTCCCGTTCCCAGTCAGAGCAATGACGTTAGCGTCCCGTTCCCAGTCAGAGCAGTGACGTTAGCGTCCCATTCCCAGTCAAAGCAGTTACCTTAGTGTAAAGTTCCCAGCCAAAGCAGTGACGTTAGCGTCAAGTTCCGAGTCAAAGCGGTGACGTTAGCATCCCGTTCCCAGTCAAAGCAGTGACTTTAGCGTCCCGTTCCCAGTCAAAGCGGTCACGTTAGCATCCCGTTCCCAGTCAAAGCAGTGACGTTAGCATCCCGTTCCCAGTCAAAGCAGTGACGTTACCGTCCCGTTCCCAGTCAAAGCAGTGACGTTAGTGTCCCGTTCTCATTCAAATCGGTGACGTTAGCATCCCGTTCCCAGTCAAAGCAGTCACGTTAGCATCCCGTTCCCAGTCAAAGCAGTGACGTTAGCGTCCCGTTCCCAGTCAAAGCAGTGACGTTAGCATCCCGTTCCCAGTCAAAGCAGTGACGTTACCGTCCCGTTCCCAGTCAAAGCAGTGACGTTAGTGTCCCGTTCTCATTCAAATCGGTGACGTTAGCATCCCGTTCCCAGTCAAAGCAGTCACGTTAGCATCCCGTTCCCAGTCAAAGCTGTGACGTTAGCGTCCCGTTCCCAGTCAAAGCAGTGACGTTAGCGTCCCGTTCCCAGTCAAAGCCGTGACGTTAGCATCCCGTTCCCAGTCAGAGCATTGACGTTAGCGTCCCGTTCCCAGTCAGAGCAGTGACGTTAGCGTCAAGTTCCGAGTCAAAGCGGTGACGTTAGCATCCCGTTCCCAGTCAAAGCAGTGACTTTAGCGTGCCGTTCCCAGTCAAAGCGGTCACGTTAGCATCCCGTTCCCAGTCAAAGCAGTGACTTTAGCGTCCCGTTCCCAGTCAAAGCGGTGACGTTAGCATCCCGTTCCCAGTCAAAGCAGTGACTTTAGCGTCCCGTTCCCAGTCAAAGCGGTGACGTTAGCATCCCGTTCCCAGTCAAAGCAGTGACGTTAGCGTCATGTTCCGAGTCAAAGCGGTGACGTTAGCATCCCGTTCCCAGTCAAAGCAGTGACTTTAGCGTCCCGTTCCCAGTCAAAGCGGTCACGTTAGCATCCCGTTCCCAGTCAAAGCAGTGACGTTAGTGTCCCGTTCTCATTCAAAGCGGTGACGTTAGCATCCCGTTCCCAGTCAAAGCAGTCACGTTAGCGTCCCGTTCCCAGTCAAAGCAGTGACGTTAGCGTCCCGTTCCCAGTCAAACCAGTGACGTTAGCGTCCCGTTCCCTGTAAAAGCCGTGACGTTAGAATTCCGTTCCCAGTCAGAGCATTGACGTTAGCGTCCCGTTCCCAGTCAAAGCAGTGACGTTAGCATCCCGTTCCCAGTCAAAGCAGTGACGTTAGCGTCAAGTTTCGAGTCAACGCGGTGACGTTAGCATCCCGTTCCCAGTCAAAGCAGTGACGTTAGCGTCCCGTTCCCAGTCAAAGCGGTCACGTTAGCATCCCGTTCCCAGTCAAAACAGTGACGTTAGCGTCCCGTTCCCAGTCAAAGCAGTGACGTTAGCGTCCCGTTCCCAGTCAAAGCAGTCACGTTAGCGTCCCGTTCCCAGTCAGAGCAGTGACGTTAGCGTCCCGTTCCCAGTCAAAGCAGTGACGTTAGCGTCCCGTTCCCAGTCAAAGCGGTGACGTTAGCGTCCCGTTCCCAGTCAGAGCAGTGACGTTAGCGTCCCGTTCCCAGTCAGAGCATTGACGTTAGCGTCCCGTTCCCAGTCAAAGGAGTGACGTTAGCATCCCATTCCCAGTCAAAGCGGTGACGTTAGCGTCCCGTTCCCAGTCAGAGCATTGACGTTAGCGTCCCGTTCCCAGTCAAAGCAGCGACGTTAGTGTAAAGTTCCCAGTCAAAGCAGTGACGTTAGCATCCCGTTCCCAGTCAAAGCAGTGACGTTAGCGTCAAGTTCCGAGTCAAAGCGGTGACGTTAGCATCCCGTTCCCAGTCAAAGCGGTGAAGTTAGCGTCCCGTTCCCAGTCAAAGCAGTGACGTTAGCATCCCGTTTCCAGTCAGAGCATTGACGTTAGCGTCCCGTTCCCAGTCAAATCAGTGACGTTAGCGTCCCGTTCCCAGTCAAAGCAGTGACGTTAGCGTCCCGTTTCCATTCAAAGCGGTGACGTTAGCATCCCGTTCCCAGTGAAAGCAGTGACTTTAGCGTCCCGTTCCCAGTCAAAGCGGTGACGTTAGCATCCCGTTCCCAGTCAAAGCTGTGACGTTAGCGTCAAGTTCCGAGTCAAAGCGGTGACGTTAGCATCCCGTTCCCAGTCAAAGCAGTGACTTTAGCGTCCCGTTCCCAGTCAAAGCGGTCACGTTAGCATCCCGTTCCCAGTCAAAGCAGTGACGTTAGTGTCCCGTTCTCATTCAAAGCGGTGACGTTAGCATCCCGTTCCCAGTCAAAGCAGTCACGTTAGCGTCCCGTTCCCAGTCAAAGCAGTGACGTTAGCGTCCCGTTCCCAGTCAAACCAGTGACGTTAGCGTCCCGTTCCCAGTCAAAGCAGTGACGTTAGCGTCCCGTTCCTAGTCAAAGCGGTGACGTTAGCGTCCCGTTCCCAGTCAGAGCAGTGACGTTAGCGTCCCGTTCCCAGTCAGAGCAGTGACGTTAGCGTCCCGTTCCCAGTCAGAGCATTGACGTTAGCGTCCCGTTCCCAGTCAAAGCAGTGACGTTAGCATCCCGTTCCCAGTCAGAGCATTGACGTTAGCGTCCCGTTCCCAGTCAAAGCAGTGACGTTAGTGTCCCGGTCCCAGTCAAAGCGGTGACGTTAGCATCCCGTTCCCAGTCAAAGCTGTGACGTTAGCATCACGTTCCCAGTCGAAGTGGTGATGTTAGCGTCCCGTTCCCAGTCACAGCAGTGACATTAGCGTCCCGTTCCCAGTCAAAGCAGTTACCTTAGTGTAAAGTTCCCAGTCAAAGCAGTGACGTTAGCATCCCTTTCCCAGTCAAAGCGGTCACGTTAGCATCCCGCTCCCAGTCAAAGCAGTGACGTTAGCGTCCCGTTTCCAGTCAAAGCAGTGACGTTAGCGTCCCGTTCCCAGTCAAAGCGGTGACGGTAGCGTCCCGTTCCCAGTCAGAGCAGTGACGTTAGCGTCCCGTTCCCAGTCAGAGCAGTGACGTTAGCGTCCCGTTCCCAGTCAAAGCAGTGACGTTAGCGTCCCGTTCCCAGTCAAAGCGGTGACGTTAGCGTCCCGTTCCCAGTCAGAGCAGTGACGTTAGCGTCCCGTTCCCAGTCAGAGCATTGACGTTAGCGTCCCGTTCCCAGTCAAAGGAGTGACGTTAGCATCCCATTCCCAGTCAAAGCGGTGACGTTAGCGTCCCGTTCCCAGTCAGAGCATTGACGTTAGCGTCCCGTTCCCAGTCAAAGCAGCGACGTTAGTGTAAAGTTCCGAGTCAAAGCAGTGACGTTAGCATCCCGTTCCCAGTCAAAGCGGTGATGTTAGCGTCCCGTTCCCAGTCAAAGCAGTGACGTTAGCATCCCGTTTCCAGTCAAAGCAGTGACGTTAGCGTCCCGTTCCCAGTCAAATCAGTGACGTTAGCGTCCCGTTCCCAGTCAAAGCAGTGACGTTAGCGTCCCGTTTCCATTCAAAGCGGTGACGTTAGCATCCCGTTCCCAGTGAAAGCAGTGACTTTAGCGTCCCGTTCCCAGTCAAAGCGGTGACGTTAGCATCCCGTTCCCAGTCAAAGCTGTGACGTTAGCGTCAAGTTCCGAGTCAAAGCGGTGACGTTAGCATCCCGTTCCCAGTCAAAGCAGTGACTTTAGCGTCCCGTTCCCAGTCAAAGCGGTCACGTTAGCATCCCGTTCCCAGTCAAAGCAGTGACGTTAGTGTCCCGTTCTCATTCAAAGCGGTGACGTTAGCATCCCGTTCCCAGTCAAAGCAGTCACGTTAGCGTCCCGTTCCCAGTCAAAGCAGTGACGTTAGCGTCCCGTTCCCAGTCAAACCAGTGACGTTAGCGTCCCGTTCCCAGTCAAAGCAGTGACGTTAGCGTCCCGTTCCTAGTCAAAGCGGTGACGTTAGCGTCCCGTTCCCAGTCAGAGCAGTGACGTTAGCGTCCCGTTCCCAGTCAGAGCAGTGACGTTAGCGTCCCGTTCCCAGTCAGAGCATTGACGTTAGCGTCCCGTTCCCAGTCAAAGCAGTGACGTTAGCATCCCGTTCCCAGTCAGAGCATTGACGTTAGCGTCCCGTTCCCAGTCAAAGCAGTGACGTTAGTGTCCCGGTCCCAGTCAAAGCGGTGACGTTAGCATCCCGTTCCCAGTCAAAGCTGTGACGTTAGCATCACGTTCCCAGTCGAAGTGGTGATGTTAGCGTCCCGTTCCCAGTCACAGCAGTGACATTAGCGTCCCGTTCCCAGTCAAAGCAGTTACCTTAGTGTAAAGTTCCCAGTCAAAGCAGTGACGTTAGCATCCCGTTCCCAGTCAAAGCGGTCACGTTAGCATCCCGCTCCCAGTCAAAGCAGTGACGTTAGCGTCCCGTTTCCAGTCAAAGCAGTGACGTTAGCGTCCCGTTCCCAGTCAAAGCAGTGACGTTAGCGTCCCGTTCCCATTCAAAGCGGTGACGTTAGCATCCCGTTCCCAGTCAAAGCAGTGACGTTAGCGTCCCGTTCCCAGTCAAAGCAGTGACGTTAGCGTCCCGTTCCCAGTCAAAGCGGTCACGGTAGCGTCCCGTTCCCAGTCAGAGCAGTGACGTTTGCGTCCCGTTCCCAGTCAAAGCAGTGACGTTAGCGTCCCGTTCCCAGTCAAAGCAGTGACGTTAGCGTCCCGTTCCCAGTCAGAGCAATGACGTTAGCGTCCCGTTCCCAGTCAGAGCAGTGACGTTAGCGTCCCATTCCCAGTCAAAGCAGTTACCTTAGTGTAAAGTTCCCAGTCAAAGCAGTGACGTTAGCATCCCGTTTCCAGCCAAAGCAGTGACGTTAGCGTCAAGTTCCGAGTCAAAGCGGTGACGTTAGCATCCCGTTCCCAGTCAAAGCAGTGACTTTAGCGTCCCGTTCCCAGTCAAAGCGGTCACGTTAGCATCCCGTTCCCAGTCAAAGCAGTGACGTTAGCATCCCGTTCCCAGTCAAAGCAGTGACGTTACCGTCCCGTTCCCAGTCAAAGCAGTGACGTTAGCGTCCCGTTCTCATTCAAATCGGTGACGTTAGCATCCCGTTCCCAGTCAAAGCAGTCACGTTAGCATCCCGTTCCCAGTCAAAGCAGTGACGTTAGCGTCCCGTTCCCAGTCAAAGCAGTGACGTTAGCATCCCGTTCCCAGTCAAAGCAGTGACGTTACCGTCCCGTTCCCAGTCAAAGCAGTGACGTTAGTGTCCCGTTCTCATTCAAATCGGTGACGTTAGCATCCCGTTCCCAGTCAAAGCAGTCACGTTAGCATCCCGTTCCCAGTCAAAGCAGTGACGTTAGCGTCCCGTTCCCAGTCAAAGCAGTGACGTTAGCGTCCCGTTCCCAGTCAAAGCCGTGACGTTAGCATC
This sequence comes from Telmatherina bonti, assembly GCF_933228915.1. NCBI lineage: Eukaryota > Metazoa > Chordata > Actinopteri > Atheriniformes > Telmatherinidae > Telmatherina > Telmatherina bonti. Next base: position 1,220,939 of record NC_136617.1, read on the forward strand.
CCGTTCCCAGTCAGAGCATTGACGTTAGCGTCCCGTTCCCAGTCAGAGCAGTGACGTTAGCGTCCCGTTCCCAGTCAAAGCGGTGACGTTAGCGTCCCGTTCCCAGTCAAAGCGGTGACGTTAGCGTCACGTTCCCAGTCAAAGCAGTGACGTTAGCGTCAAGTTCCGAGTCAAAGCGGTGACGTTAGCATCCCGTTCCCAGTCAAAGCAGTGACTTTAGCGTCCCGTTCCCAGTCAAAGCGGTCACGTTAGCATCCCGTTCCCAGTCAAAGCAGTGACTTTAGCGTCCCGTTCCCAGTCAAAGCGGTGACGTTAGCATCCCGTTCCCAGTCAAAGCAGTGACTTTAGCGTCCCGTTCCCAGTCAAAGCGGTGACGATAGCATCCCGTTCCCAGTCAAAGCAGTGACGTTAGCGTCAAGTTCCGAGTCAAAGCGGTGACGTTAGCATCCCGTTCCCAGTCAAAGCAGTGACTTTAGCGTCCCGTTCCCAGTCAAAGCGGTCACGTTAGCATCCCGTTCCCAGTCAAAGCAGTGACGTTAGTGTCCCGTTCTCATTCAAAGCGGTGACGTTAGCATCCCGTTCCCAGTCAAAGCAGTCACGTTAGCGTCCCGTTCCCAGTCAAAGCAGTGACGTTAGCGTCCCGTTCCCAGTCAAACCAGTGACGTTAGCGTCCCGTTCCCAGTAAAAGCCGTGACGTTAGAATTCCGTTCCCAGTCAGAGCATTGACGTTAGCGTCCCGTTCCCAGTCAAAGCAGTGACGTTAGCATCCCGTTCCCAGTCAAAGCAGTGACGTTAGCATCCCGTTCCCAGTCAGAGCAGTGACGTTAGCGTCAAGTTTCGAGTCAATGCGGTGACGTTAGCATCCCGTTCCCAGTCAAAGCAGTGACGTTAGCGTCCCGTTCCCAGTCAAAGCGGTCACGTTAGCATCCCGTTCCCAGTCAAAACAGTGACGTTAGCGTCCCGTTCCCAGTCAAAGCAGTGACGTTAGCGTCCCGTTCCCAGTCAAAGCAGTCACGTTAGCGTCCCGTTCCCAGTCAGAGCAGTGACGTTAGCGTCCCGTTCCCAGTCAAAGCAGTGACGTTAGCGTCCCGTTCCCAGTCAAAGCGGTGACGTTAGCGTCCCGTTCCCAGTCAGAGCAGTGACGTTAGCGTCCCGTTCCCAGTCAGAGCATTGACGTTAGCGTCCCGTTCCCAGTCAAAGGAGTGACGTTAGCATCCCATTCCCAGTCAAAGCGGTGACGTTAGCGTCCCGTTCCCAGTCAGAGCATTGACGTTAGCGTCCCGTTCCCAGTCAAAGCAGCGACGTTAGTGTAAAGTTCCCAGTCAAAGCAGTGACGTTAGCATCCCGTTCCCAGTCAAAGCAGTGACGTTAGCGTCAAGTTCCGAGTCAAAGCGGTGACGTTAGCATCCCGTTCCCAGTCAAAGCGGTGATGTTAGCGTCCCGTTCCCAGTCAAAGCAGTGACGTTAGCATCCCGTTTCCAGTCAAAGCAGTGACGTTAGCGTCCCGTTCCCAGTCAAATCAGTGACGTTAGCGTCCCGTTCCCAGTCAAAGCAGTGACGTTAGCGTCCCGTTTCCATTCAAAGCGGTGACGTTAGCATCCCGTTCCCAGTGAAAGCAGTGACTTTAGCGTCCCGTTCCCAGTCAAAGCGGTGACGTTAGCATCCCGTTCCCAGTCAAAGCTGTGACGTTAGCGTCAAGTTCCGAGTCAAAGCGGTGACGTTAGCATCCCGTTCCCAGTCAAAGCAGTGACTTTAGCGTCCCGTTCCCAGTCAAAGCGGTCACGTTAGCATCCCGTTCCCAGTCAAAGCAGTGACGTTAGTGTCCCGTTCTCATTCAAAGCGGTGACGTTAGCATCCCGTTCCCAGTCAAAGCAGTCACGTTAGCGTCCCGTTCCCAGTCAAAGCAGTGACGTTAGCGTCCCGTTCCCAGTCAAACCAGTGACGTTAGCGTCCCGTTCCCAGTCAAAGCAGTGACGTTAGCGTCCCGTTCCTAGTCAAAGCGGTGACGTTAGCGTCCCGTTCCCAGTCAGAGCAGTGACGTTAGCGTCCCGTTCCCAGTCAGAGCAGTGACGTTAGCGTCCCGTTCCCAGTCAGAGCATTGACGTTAGCGTCCCGTTCCCAGTCAAAGCAGTGACGTTAGCATCCCGTTCCCAGTCAGAGCATTGACGTTAGCGTCCCGTTCCCAGTCAAAGCAGTGACGTTAGTGTCCCGGTCCCAGTCAAAGCGGTGACGTTAGCATCCCGTTCCCAGTCAAAGCTGTGACGTTAGCATCACGTTCCCAGTCGAAGTGGTGATGTTAGCGTCCCGTTCCCAGTCACAGCAGTGACATTAGCGTCCCGTTCCCAGTCAAAGCAGTTACCTTAGTGTAAAGTTCCCAGTCAAAGCAGTGACGTTAGCATCCCGTTCCCAGTCAAAGCAGTGACGTTAGCGTCAAGTTTCGAGTCAACGCGGTGACGTTAGCATCCCGTTCCCAGTCAAAGCAGTGACGTTAGCGTCCCGTTCCCAGTCAAAGCGGTCACGTTAGCATCCCGTTCCCAGTCAAAACAGTGACGTTAGCGTCCCGTTCCCAGTCAAAGCAGTGACGTTAGCGTCCCGTTCCCAGTCAAAGCAGTCACGTTAGCGTCCCGTTCCCAGTCGGAGCAGTGACGTTAGCGTCCCGTTCCCAGTCAAAGCAGTGACGTTAGCGTCCCGTTCCCAGTCAAAGCGGTGACGTTAGCGTCCCGTTCCCAGTCAGAGCAGTGACGTTAGCGTCCCGTTCCCAGTCAGAGCATTGACGTTAGCGTCCCGTTCCCAGTCAAAGGAGTGACGTCAGCATCCCATTCCCAGTCAAAGCGGTGACGTTAGCGTCCCGTTCCCAGTCAGAGCATTGACGTTAGCGTCCCGTTCCCAGTCAAAGCAGCGACGTTAGTGTAAAGTTCCCAGTCAAAGCAGTGACGTTAGCATCCCGTTCCCAGTCAAAGCAGTGACGTTAGCGTCAAGTTCCGAGTCAAAGCGGTGACGTTAGCATCCCATTCCCAGTCAAAGCGGTGATGTTAGCGTCCCGTTCCCAGTCAAAGCAGTGACGTTAGCATCCCGTTTCCAGTCAAAGCAGTGACGTTAGCGTCCCGTTCCCAGTCAAATCAGTGACGTTAGCGTCCCGTTCCCAGTCAAAGCAGTGACGGTAGCGTCCCGTTTCCATTCAAAGCGGTGACGTTAGCATCCCGTTCCCAGTGAAAGCAGTCACGTTAGCGTCCCGTTCCCAGTCAAAGCCGTGACGTTAGCATCCCGTTCCCAGTCAGAGCATTGACGTTAGCGTCCCGTTCCCAGTCAAAGCAGTGACGTTAGTGTCCCGTTCCCAGTCAAAGCGGTGACGTTAGCATCCCGTTCCCAGTCAAAGCGGTGACGTTAGCATCACGTTCCCAGACGAAGTGGTGATGTTAGCGTCCCGTTCCCAGTCAAAGCGGTGACGTTAGCGTCCCGTTCCCAGTCAAAGCGGTGACGTTAGCGTCCCGTTCCCAGTCAGAGCAGTGACGTTAGCGTCCCGTTCCCAGTCAGAGCGGTGACGTTAGCGTCCCATTCCCAGTCAAAGCAGTTACCTTAGTGTAAAGTTCCCAGTCAAAGCAGTGACGTTAGCATCCCGTTTCCAGCCAAAGCAGTGACGTTAGCGTCAAGTTCCGAGTCAAAGCGGTGACGTTAGCATCCCGTTCCCAGTCAAAGCAGTGACTTTAGCGTCCCGTTCCCAGTCAAAGCAGTGACGTTACCGTCCCGTTCCCAGTCAAAGCAGTGACGTTAGTGTCCCGTTCTCATTCAAATCGGTGACGTTAGCATCCCGTTCCCAGTCAAAGCAGTGACGTTAGCATCCCGTTCCCAGTCAAAGCAGTGACGTTACCGTCCCGTTCCCAGTCAAAGCAGTGACGTTAGTGTCCCGTTCTCATTCAAATCGGTGACGTTAGCATCCCGTTCCCAGTCAAAGCAGTCACGTTAGCATCCCGTTCCCAGTCAAAGCAGTGACGTTAGCGTCCCGTTCCCAGTCAAAGCAGTGACGTTAGCGTCCCGTTCCCAGTCAGAGCAATGACGTTAGCGTCCCGTTCCCAGTCAGAGCAGTGACGTTAGCGTCCCATTCCCAGTCAAAGCAGTTACCTTAGTGTAAAGTTCCCAGTCAAAGCAGTGACGTTAGCATCCCGTTTCCAGCCAAAGCAGTGACGTTAGCGTCAAGTTCCGAGTCAAAGCGGTGACGTTAGCGTCCCGTTCCCAGTCAAAGCAGTGACTTTCGCGTACCGTTCCCAGTCAAAGCGGTCACGTTAGCATCCCGTTCCCAGTCAAAGCAGTGACGTTAGCATCCCGTTCCCAGTCAAAGCAGTGACGTTACCGTCCCGTTCCCAGTCAAAGCAGTGACGTTAGTGTCCCGTTCTCATTCAAATCGGTGACGTTAGCATCCCGTTCCCAGTCAAAGCAGTCACGTTAGCATCCCGTTCCCAGTCAAAGCAGTGACGTTAGCGTCCCGTTCCCAGTCAAAGCAGTGACGTTAGCGTCCCGTTCCGAGTCAAAGCCGTGACGTTAGCATCCCGTTACCAGTCAGAGCATTGACGTTAGCGTCCCGTTCCCAGTCAAAGCAGTGACGTTAGTGTCCCGTTCCCAGTCAAAGCGGTGACGTTAGCATCCCGTTCCCAGTCAAAGCGGTGACGTTAGCATCACGTTCCCAGACGAAGTGGTGATGTTAGCGTCCCGTTCCCAGTCAGAGCAGTGACATTAGCTTCCCGTTCCCAGTCAAAGCAGTTACCTTACTGTAGGGTTCCCAGTCAAAGCAGTGACGTTAGCATCCCGTTCCCAGTCAAAGCAGTGACGTTAGCGTCAAGTTCCGAGTCAAAGCGGTGATGTTAGCATCCCGTTCCCAGTCAAAGCGGTGACATTAGCGTCCCGTTCCCAGTCAAAGCGGTGACGTTAGCGTCCCGTTCCCAGTCAGAGCAGTGACGTTAGTGTCCCGTTCCCAGTCAAAGCGGTGACGTTAGCATCCCGTTCCCAGTCAAAGCGGTGACGTTAGCATCCCGTTCCCAGTCAAAGCAGTGACGTTAGCGTCCCGTTCCCAGTCAAAGCGGTGACGGTAGCGTCCCGTTCCCAGTCAAAGCAGTGACGTTAGCGTCCCGTTCCCAGTCAAAGCGGTGACGGTAGCGTCCCGTTCCCAGTCAAAGCAGTGACGTTAGCGTCCCATTCCCAGTCAAAACAGTGACGTTAGCGTCCCGTTCCCAGTCAAAGCAGTGACGTTAGCGTCCCGTTCCCAGTCAAAGCGGTCACGGTAGCGTCCCGTTCCCAGTCAGAGCGGTGACGTTAGCGTCCCGTTCCCAGTCAAAGCAGTGACGTTAGCGTCCGGTTCCCAGTCAAAGCGGTGACGTTAGCATCCCGTTCCCAGTCAAAGCGGTGACGTTAGCGTCCCGTTCCCAGTCAAAGCAGTGACGTTAGCGTCCCGTTCCCAGTCAGAGCAATGACGTTAGCGTCCCGTTCCCAGTCAGAGCAGTGACGTTAGCGTCCCATTCCCAGTCAAAGCAGTTACCTTAGTGTAAAGTTCCCAGTCAAAGCAGTGACGTTAGCATCCCGTTTCCAGCCAAAGCAGTGACGTTAGCGTCAAGTTCCGAGTCAAAGCTGTGACGTTAGCATCCCGTTCCCAGTCAAAGCAGTGACTTTAGCGTCCCGTTCCCAGTCAAAGCGGTCACGTTAGCATCCCGTTCCCAGTCAAAGCAGTGACGTTAGCATCCCGTTCCCAGTCAAAGCAGTGACGTTAGCGTCCCGTTCCCAGTCAAAGCAGTGACGTTAGTGTCCCGTTCTCATTCAAATCGGTGAAGTTATCATCCCGTTCCCAGTCAAAGCAGTCACGTTAGCATCCCGTTCCCAGTCAAAGCAGTGACGTTAGCGGCCCGTTCCCAGTCAAAGCAGTGACGTTAGCGTCCCGTTCCCAGTCAAAGCCGTGACGTTAGCATCCCGTTCCCAGTCAGAGCATTGACGTTAGCGTCCCGTTCCCAGTTAAAGCAGTGACGTTAGTGTCCCGTTCCCAGTCAAAGCAGTGACGTTAGCATCCCCTTCCCAGTCAAAGCAGTGACGTTAGCGTCAAGTTCCCAGTCAGAGCATTGACGTTAGCATCCCGTTCCCAGTCAAAGCAGTGACGTTAGCGTCAAGTTCCCAGTCAAAGCGGTGACGTTAGCATCCCGTTCCCAGTCAAAGCAGTTAAATTAGCGTCCCGTTCCCAGTCAAAGCGGTGACGTTTGCGTCCCCTTCCCAGTCAGAGCAGTGACGTTAGCGTCCCGTTCCCAGTCAGAGCAGGGACGTTAGCGTCCCGTTCCCAGTCAAAGCGGTCACGTTAGCATCCCGCTCCCAGTCAAAGCAGTGACGTTAGCGTCCCGTTTCCAGTCAAAGCAGTGACGTTAGCGTCCCGTTCCCAGTCAAAGCAGTGACGTTAGCGTCCCGTTCCCATTCAAAGCGGTGACGTTAGCATCCCGTTCCCAGTCAAAGCAGTGACGTTAGCGTCCCGTTCCCAGTCAGAGCAGTGACGTTAGCGTCCCGTTCCCAGTCAAAGCAGTGATGTTAGCGTCCGGTTCCCAATCAAAGCGGTGACGTTAGCATCCCGTTCCCAGTCAAAGCGGTGACGTTAGCGTCCCGTTCCCAGTCAAAGCAGTGACTTTAGCGTCCCGTTCCCAGTCAGAGCAATGACGTTAGCGTCCCGTTCCCAGTCAGAGCAGTGACGTTAGCGTCCCATTCCCAGTCAAAGCAGTTACCTTAGTGTAAAGTTCCCAGTCAAAGCAGTGACGTTAGCATCCCGTTTCCAGCCAAAGCAGTGACGTTAGCGTCAAGTTCCGAGTCAAAGCGGTGACGTTAGCATCCCGTTCCCAGTCAAAGCAGTGACTTTAGCGTCCCGTTCCCAGTCAAAGCGGTCACGTTAGCATCCCGTTCCCAGTCAAAGCAGTGACGTTAGCATCCCGTTCCCAGTCAAAGCAGTGACGTTACCGTCCCGTTCCCAGTCAAAGCAGTGACGTTAGTGTCCCGTTCTCATTCAAATCGGTGACGTTAGCATCCCGTTCCTAGTCAAAGCAGTCACGTTAGCATCCCGTTCCCAGTCAAAGCAGTGACGTTAGCGTCCCGTTCCCAGTCAAAGCAGTGACGTTAGCGTCCCGTTCCCAGTCAAAGCCGTGACGTTAGCATCCCGTTCCCAGTCAGAGCATTGACGTTAGCGTCCCGTTCCCAGTCAAAGCAGTGACGTTAGTGTCCCGTTCCCAGTCAAAGCGGTGACGTTAGCATCCCGTTCCCAGTCAAAGCGGTGACGTTAGCGTCACGTTCCCAGACGAAGTGGTGATGTTAGCGTCCCGTTCCCAGTCAGAGCAGTGACATTAGCGTCCCGTTCCCAGTCAAAGCAGTTACCTTACTGTAGGGTTCCCAGTCAAAGCAGTGACGTTAGCATCCCGTTCCCAGTCAAAGCAGTGACGTTAGCGTCAAGTTCCGAGTCAAAGCGGTGACGTTAGCATCCCGTTCCCAGTCAAAGCGGTAACATTAGCGTCCCGTTCCCAGTCAAAGCGGTGACGTTAGCGTCCCGTTCCCAGTCAGAGCAGTGACGTTAGCGTCCCGTTCCCAGTCAAAGCGGTGACGTTAGCATCCCGTTCCCAGTCAAAGCGGTGACGTTAGCATCCCGTTCCCAGTCAAAGCAGTGACGTTAGCGTCCCGTTCCCAGTCAAAGCGGTGACGGTAGCGTCCCGTTCCCAGTCAAAGCAGTGACGTTAGCATCCCGTTCCCAGTCAAAGCAGTGACGTTAGCGTCCCGTTCCCAGTCAAAGCGGTGACGTTAGCATCCCGTTCCCAGTCAAAGCGGTGACGTTAGCGTCCCGTTCCCAGTCAAAGCAGTGACGTTAGCGTCCCGTTCCTAGTCAGAGCAGTGACGTTAGCGTCCCGTTCACAGTCAAAGCGGTGACGTTAGCGTCCCGTTCCCAGTCAGAGCAATGACGTTAGCGTCCCGTTCCCAGTCAGAGCGGTGACGTTACCTTCCCGTTTCCAGTCAAAGCAGTGACGTGAGCGTCCCGTTCCCAGTCAAATCAGTGATGTTAGCGTCCCGTTCCCAGTCAGAGCAATGATGTTAGCGTCCCGTTCCCAGTCAGAGCAGTGACGTTAGCGTCCCATTCCCAGTCAAAGCAGTTACCTTAGTGTAAAGTTCCCAGTCAAAGCAGTGACGTTAGCATCCCGTTTCCAGTCAAAGCAGTGACGTTAGCGTCAAGTTCCGAGTCAAAGCGGTGACGTTAGCATCCCGTTCCCAGTCAAAGCAGTGACTTTAGCGTCCCGTTCCCAGTCAAAGCGGTCACGTTAGCATCCCGTTCCCAGTCAAAGCAGTGACGTTAGCATCCCGTTCCCAGTCAGAGCAGTGACGTTAGCGTCCCATTCCCAGTCAAAGCAGTTACCTTAGTGTAAAGTTCCCAGTCAAAGCAGTGACGTTAGCATCCCGTTTCCAGTCAAAGCAGTGACGTTAGCGTCAAGTTCCGAGTCAAAGTTGTGACGTTAGCATCCCGTTCCCAGTCAAAGCAGTGACTTTAGCGTCCCGTTCCCAGTCAAAGCGGTCACGTTAGCATCCCGTTCCCAGTCAAAGCAGTGACGTTAGCATCCCGTTCCCAGTCAAAGCAGTGATGTTAGCGTCCCGTTCCCAGTCAAAGCAGTGACGTTAGTGTCCCGTTCTCATTCAAATCGGTGACGTTAGCATCCCGTTCCCAGTCAAAGCAGTCACGTTAGCATCCCGTTCCCAGTCAAAGCAGTGACGTTAGCGTCCCGTTCCCAGTCAAAGCAGTGACGTTAGCGTCCCGTTCCCAGTCAAAGCCGTGACGTTAGCATCCCGTTCCCAGTCAAAGCAGTGACGTTAGAGTCCCGTTCCCAGTCAAAGCCGTGACGTTAGCATCACGTTCCCAGACGAAGTGGTGATGTTAGCGTCCCGTTCCCAGTCAGAGCAGTGACATTAGCGTCCCGTTCCCAGTCAAAGCAGTTACCTTACTGTAGGGTTCCCAGTCAAAGCAGTGACATTAGCGTCCCGTTCCCAGTCAAAGCAGTTACCTTACTGTAGGGTTCCCAGTCAAAGCAGTGTCGTTAGCATCCCGTTCCCAGTCAAAGCAGTGACGTTAGCGTCAAGTTCCGAGTCAAAGCGGTGACGTTAGCATCCCGTTCCCAGTCAAAGCGGTGACGTTAGCGTCCCGTTCCCAGTCAAAGCGGTGACGTTAGCGTCCCGTTCCCAGTCAAAGCGGTGATGTTAGCGTCCCGTTCCCAGTCAGAGCGGTGACGTTAGCATCCCGTTTCCAGTCAAAGCAGTGACGTTAGCGTCCCTTTCCCAGTCAAAGCGGTGACGTTAGCATTACGTTCCCAGTCGAAGTGGTGATGTTAGCGTCCCGTTCCCAGTCAGAGCAGTGACATTAGCGTCCCGTTCCCAGTCAAAGCAATTAGCTTAGTGTAAAGTTCCCAGTCAAAGCAGTGACGTTAGCATCCCGTTCCCAGTCAAAGCAGTGATGTTAGCGTCCCGTTCCCAGTCAAAGCAGTGACGTTAGTGTCCCGTTCTCATTCAAATCGGTGACGTTAGCATCCCGTTCCCAGTCAAAGCAGTCACGTTAGCATCCCGTTCCCAGTCAAAGCAGTGACGTTAGCGTCCCGTTCCCAGTCAAAGCAGTGACGTTAGCGTCCCGTTCCCAGTCAAAGCCGTGACGTTAGCATCCCGTTCCCAGTCAGAGCATTGACGTTAGCGTCCCGTTCCCAGTCAAAGCAGTGACGTTAGTGTCCCGTTCCCAGTCAAAGCGGTGACGTTAGCATCCCGTTCCCAGTCAAAGCGGTGACGTTAGCATCACGTTCCCAGACGAAGTGGTGATGTTAGCGTCCCGTTTCCAGTCAGAGCAGTGACATTAGCGTCCCGTTCCCAGTCAAAGCAGTTACCTTACTGTAGGGTTCCCAGTCAAAGCAGTGACATTAGCGTCCCGTTCCCAGTCAAAGCAGTTACCTTACTGTAGGGTTCCCAGTCAAAGCAGTGACGTTAGCATCCCGTTCCCAGTCAAAGCAGTGACGTTAGCGTCAAGTTCCGAGTCAAAGCGGTGACGTTAGCGTCCCGTTCCCAGTCAAAGCGGTGACGTTAGCGTCCCGTTCCCAGTCAAAGCGGTGACGTTAGCGTCCCGTTCCCAGTCAAAGTGGTGATGTTAGCGTCCCGTTCCCAGTCAGAGCGGTGACGTTAGCATCCCGTTTCCAGTCAAAGCAGTGACGTTAGCGTCCCGTTCCCAGTCAAAGCGGTCACGTTAGCATTACGTTCCCAGTCGAAGTGGTGACGTTAGCGTCCCGTTTCCAGTCAAAGCAGTGACGTTAGCGTCCCGTTCCCAGTCAAAGCAGTGACGTTAGCGTCCCGTTCCCATTCAAAGCGGTGACGTTAGCATCCCGTTCCCAGTCAACGCAGTCACGTTAGCGTCCCGTTCCCAGTCAAAGCAGTGACGTTAGCATCCCGTTCCCAGTCAAAGCGGTGACGTTAGCGTCCCGATCCCAGTCAGAGCAGTGACATTAGCGTCCCGTTCCCAGTAAAAGCAGTTACCTTAGTGTAAAGTTCCCAGTCAAAGCAGTGATGTTAGCGTCCCGTTCCCAGTCAAAGCAGTGACGTTAGCGTCCCGTTCCCATTCAAAGCGGTGACGTTAGCATCCCGTTCCCAGTCAAAGCAGTGACGTTAGCGTCCCGTTCCCAGTCAAAGCAGTGACGTTAGCGTCCCGTTCCCAGTCAAAGCGGTCACGGTAGCGTCCCGTTCCCAGTCAGAGCAGTGACGTTAGCGTCCCGTTCCCAGTCAAAGCAGTGATGTTAGCGTCCGGTTCCCAGTCAAAGCGGTGACGTTAGCATCCCGTTCCCAGTCAAAGCGGTGACGTTAGCGTCCCGTTCCCAGTCAAAGCAGTGACTTTAGCGTCCCGTTCCCAGTCAGAGCAATGACGTTAGCGTCCCGTTCCCAGTCAGAGCAGTGACGTTAGCGTCCCATTCCCAGTCAAAGCAGTTACCTTAGTGTAAAGTTCCCAGTCAAAGCAGTGACGTTAGCATCCCGTTTCCAGCCAAAGCAGTGACGTTAGCGTCAAGTTCCGAGTCAAAGCGGTGACGTTAGCATCCCGTTCCCAGTCAAAGCAGTGACTTTAGCGTCCCGTTCCCAGTCAAAGCGGTCACGTTAGCATCCCGTTCCCAGTCAAAGCAGTGACGTTAGCATCCCGTTCCCAGTCAAAGCAGTGACGTTACCGTCCCGTTCCCAGTCAAAGCAGTGACGTTAGTGTCCCGTTCTCATTCAAATCGGTGACGTTAGCATCCCGTTCCTAGTCAAAGCAGTCACGTTAGCATCCCGTTCCCAGTCAAAGCAGTGACGTTAGCGTCCCGTTCCCAGTCAAAGCAGTGACGTTAGCGTCCCGTTCCCAGTCAAAGCCGTGACGTTAGCATCCCGTTCCCAGTCAGAGCATTGACGTTAGCGTCCCGTTCCCAGTCAAAGCAGTGACGTTAGTGTCCCGTTCCCAGTCAAAGCGGTGACGTTAGCATCCCGTTCCCAGTCAAAGCGGTGACGTTAGCGTCACGTTCCCAGACGAAGTGGTGATGTTAGCGTCCCGTTCCCAGTCAGAGCAGTGACATTAGCGTCCCGTTCCCAGTCAAAGCAGTTACCTTACTGTAGGGTTCCCAGTCAAAGCAGTGACGTTAGCATCCCGTTCCCAGTCAAAGCAGTGACGTTAGCGTCAAGTTCCGAGTCAAAGCGGTGACGTTAGCATCCCGTTCCCAGTCAAAGCGGTAACATTAGCGTCCCGTTCCCAGTCAAAGCGGTGACGTTAGCGTCCCGTTCCCAGTCAGAGCAGTGACGTTAGCGTCCCGTTCCCAGTCAAAGCGGTGACGTTAGCATCCCGTTCCCAGTCAAAGCGGTGACGTTAGCATCCCGTTCCCAGTCAAAGCAGTGACGTTAGCGTCCCGTTCCCAGTCAAAGCGGTGACGGTAGCGTCCCGTTCCCAGTCAAAGCAGTGACGTTAGCATCCCGTTCCCAGTCAAAGCAGTGACGTTAGCGTCCCGTTCCCAGTCAAAGCGGTGACGTTAGCATCCCGTTCCCAGTCAAAGCGGTGACGTTAGCGTCCCGTTCCCAGTCAAAGCAGTGACGTTAGCGTCCCGTTCCTAGTCAGAGCAGTGACGTTAGCGTCCCGTTCACAGTCAAAGCGGTGACGTTAGCGTCCCGTTCCCAGTCAGAGCAATGACGTTAGCGTCCCGTTCCCCGTCAGAGCGGTGACGTTACCTTCCCGTTTCCAGTCAAAGCAGTGACGTGAGCGTCCCGTTCCCAGTCAAATCAGTGATGTTAGCGTCCCGTTCCCAGTCAGAGCAATGATGTTAGCGTCCCGTTCCCAGTCAGAGCAGTGACGTTAGCATCCCATTCCCAGTCAAAGCAGTTACCTTAGTGTAAAGTTCCCAGTCAAAGCAGTGACGTTAGCATCCCGTTTCCAGTCAAAGCAGTGACGTTAGCGTCAAGTTCCGAGTCAAAGCGGTGACGTTAGCATCCCGTTCCCAGTCAAAGCAGTGACTTTAGCGTCCCGTTCCCAGTCAAAGCGGTCACGTTAGCATCCCGTTCCCAGTCAAAGCAGTGACGTTAGCATCCCGTTCCCAGTCAGAGCAGTGACGTTAGCGTCCCATTCCCAGTCAAAGCAGTTACCTTAGTGTAAAGTTCCCAGTCAAAGCAGTGACGTTAGCATCCCGTTTCCAGTCAAAGCAGTGACGTTAGCGTCAAGTTCCGAGTCAAAGTTGTGACGTTAGCATCCCGTTCCCAGTCAAAGCAGTGACTTTAGCGTCCCGTTCCCAGTCAAAGCGGTCACGTTAGCATCCCGTTCCCAGTCAAAGCAGTGACGTTAGCATCCCGTTCCCAGTCAAAGCAGTGATGTTAGCGTCCCGTTCCCAGTCAAAGCAGTGACGTTAGTGTCCCGTTCTCATTCAAATCGGTGACGTTAGCATCCCGTTCCCAGTCAAAGCAGTCACGTTAGCATCCCGTTCCCAGTCAAAGCAGTGACGTTAGCGTCCCGTTCCCAGTCAAAGCAGTGACGTTAGCGTCCCGTTCCCAGTCAAAGCCGTGACGTTAGCATCCCGTTCCCAGTCAAAGCAGTGACGTTAGAGTCCCGTTCCCAGTCAAAGCCGTGACGTTAGCATCACGTTCCCAGACGAAGTGGTGATGTTAGCGTCCCGTTCCCAGTCAGAGCAGTGACATTAGCGTCCCGTTCCCAGTCAAAGCAGTTACCTTACTGTAGGGTTCCCAGTCAAAGCAGTGACATTAGCGTCCCGTTCCCAGTCAAAGCAGTTACCTTACTGTAGGGTTCCCAGTCAAAGCAGTGTCGTTAGCATCCCGTTCCCAGTCAAAGCAGTGACGTTAGCGTCAAGTTCCGAGTCAAAGCGGTGACGTTAGCATCCCGTTCCCAGTCAAAGCGGTGACGTTAGCGTCCCGTTCCCAGTCAAAGCGGTGACGTTAGCGTCCCGTTCCCAGTCAAAGCGGTGATGTTAGCGTCCCGTTCCCAGTCAGAGCGGTGACGTTAGCATCCCGTTTCCAGTCAAAGCAGTGACGTTAGCGTCCCTTTCCCAGTCAAAGCGGTGACGTTAGCATTACGTTCCCAGTCGAAGTGGTGATGTTAGCGTCCCGTTCCCAGTCAGAGCAGTGACATTAGCGTCCCGTTCCCAGTCAAAGCAATTAGCTTAGTGTAAAGTTCCCAGTCAAAGCAGTGATGTTAGCATCCCGTTCCCAGTCAAAGCAGTGATGTTAGCGTCCCGTTCCCAGTCAAAGCAGTGACGTTAGTGTCCCGTTCTCATTCAAATCGGTGACGTTAGCATCCCGTTCCCAGTCAAAGCAGTCACGTTAGCATCCCGTTCCCAGTCAAAGCAGTGACGTTAGCGTCCCGTTCCCAGTCAAAGCAGTGACGTTAGCGTCCCGTTCCCAGTCAAAGCCGTGACGTTAGCATCCCGTTCCCAGTCAGAGCATTGACGTTAGCGTCCCGTTCCCAGTCAAAGCAGTGACGTTAGTGTCCCGTTCCCAGTCAAAGCGGTGACGTTAGCATCCCGTTCCCAGTCAAAGCGGTGACGTTAGCATCACGTTCCCAGACGAAGTGGTGATGTTAGCGTCCCGTTTCCAGTCAGAGCAGTGACATTAGCGTCCCGTTCCCAGTCAAAGCAGTTACCTTACTGTAGGGTTCCCAGTCAAAGCAGTGACATTAGCGTCCCGTTCCCAGTCAAAGCAGTTACCTTACTGTAGGGTTCCCAGTCAAAGCAGTGACGTTAGCATCCCGTTCCCAGTCAAAGCAGTGACGTTAGCGTCAAGTTCCGAGTCAAAGCGGTGACGTTAGCATCCCGTTCCCAGTCAAAGCGGTGACGTTAGCGTCCCGTTCCCAGTCAAAGCGGTGACGTTAGCGTCCCGTTCCCAGTCAAAGCGGTGATGTTAGCGTCCCGTTCCCAGTCAGAGCGGTGACGTTAGCATCCCGTTTCCAGTCAAAGCAGTGACGTTAGCGTCCCGTTCCCAGTCAAAGCGGTGACGTTAGCATTACGTTCCCAGTCGAAGTGGTGATGTTAGCGTCCCGTTCCCAGTCAGAGCAGTGACATTAGCGTCCCGTTCCCAGTCAAAGCAATTAGCTTAGTGTAAAGTTCCCAGTCAAAGCAGTGACGTTAGCATCCCGTTCCCAGTCAAAGCAGTGACGTTAGCGTCAAGTTTCGAGTCAAAGCGGTGACGTTAGCATCCCGATCCCAGTCAAAGCAGTGACGTTAGCGTCCCGTTCCCAGTAAAAGCGGTCACGTTAGCATCCCATTCCCAGTGAAAGCAGTCACGTTAGCGTCCCGTTCCCAGTCAGAGCAGTGACGTTAGCGTCCCGTTCCCAGTCAAAGCAGTGACGTTAGCGTCCCGTTCCCAGTCAGAGCATTGACGTTAGCGTCCCGTTCCCAGTCAAAGCGGTGACGTTAGCATCCCGTTTCCAGTCAAAGCAGTGACGTTAGCGTCCCGTTCCCAGTCAAAGCAGTGACGTTAGCGTCCCGTTCCCAGTCAAAGCAGTGACGTTAGCGTCCCGTTCCCAGTCAAAGCAGTGACGTTAGCGTCCCGTTCCCATTCAAAGCTGTGACGTTAGCATCCCGTTCCCAGTGACAGCAGTCACGTTAGCGTCACGTTCCCAGTCAGAGCAGTGACGTTAGCGTCCCGTTCCCAGTCAGAGCAGTGACGTTAGCGTCCCGTTCCCAGTCAGAGCAGTGACGTTAGCGTCCCGTTCCCAGTCAAAGCAGTGACGATAGCGTCCCGTTCCCAGTCAAAACGGTGACGTTAGCATCCCGTTCCCAGTCAAAGCGGTGACGTTAGCATCCCGTTCCCAGTCAAAGCGGTGACGTTAGCATCACGTTCCCAGACGAAGTGGTGATGTTAGCGTCCCGTTTCCAGTCAGAGCAGTGACATTAGCGTCCCGTTCCCAGTCAAAGCAGTTACCTTACTGTAGGGTTCCCAGTCAAAGCAGTGACATTAGCGTCCCGTTCCCAGTCAAAGCAGTTACCTTACTGTAGGGTTCCCAGTCAAAGCAGTGACGTTAGCATCCCGTTCCCAGTCAAAGCAGTGACGTTAGCGTCAAGTTCCGAGTCAAAGCGGTGACGTTAGCATCCCGTTCCCAGTCAAAGCGGTGACGTTAGCGTCCCGTTCCCAGTCAAAGCGGTGACGTTAGCGTCCCGTTCCCAGTCAAAGCGGTGATGTTAGCGTCCCGTTCCCAGTCAGAGCGGTGACGTTAGCATCCCGTTTCCAGTCAAAGCAGTGACGTTAGCGTCCCGTTCCCAGTCAAAGCGGTGACGTTAGCATTACGTTCCCAGTCGAAGTGGTGATGTTAGCGTCCCGTTCCCAGTCAGAGCAGTGACATTAGCGTCCCGTTCCCAGTCAAAGCAATTAGCTTAGTGTAAAGTTCCCAGTCAAAGCAGTGACGTTAGCATCCCGTTCCCAGTCAAAGCAGTGACGTTAGCGTCAAGTTTCGAGTCAAAGCGGTGACGTTAGCATCCCGATCCCAGTCAAAGCAGTGACGTTAGCGTCCCGTTCCCAGTAAAAGCGGTCACGTTAGCATCCCATTCCCAGTGAAAGCAGTCACGTTAGCGTCCCGTTCCCAGTCAGAGCAGTGACGTTAGCGTCCCGTTCCCAGTCAAAGCAGTGACGTTAGCGTCCCGTTCCCAGTCAGAGCATTGACGTTAGCGTCCCGTTCCCAGTCAAAGCGGTGACGTTAGCATCCCGTTTCCAGTCAAAGCAGTGACGTTAGCGTCCCGTTCCCAGTCAAAGCAGTGACGTTAGCGTCCCGTTCCCAGTCAAAGCAGTGACGTTAGCGTCCCGTTCCCAGTCAAAGCAGTGACGTTAGCGTCCCGTTCCAATTCAAAGCTGTGACGTTAGCATCCCGTTCCCAGTGACAGCAGTCACGTTAGCGTCACGTTCCCAGTCAGAGCAGTGACGTTAGCGTCCCGTTCCCAGTCAGAGCAGTGACGTTAGCGTCCCGTTCCCAGTCAGAGCAGTGACGTTAGCGTCCCGTTCCCAGTCAAAGCAGTGACGATAGCGTCCCGTTCCCAGTCAAAACGGTGACGTTAGCATCCCGTTCCCAGTCAAAGCGGTGACGTTAGCATCCCGTTCCCAGTCAAAGCGGTCACGTTAGCATCCCGTTCCCAGTCAAAGCGGTGACGTTAGCGTCCCGTTCCCAGTCAAAGCGGTGACGTTAGCATCCCGTTCCCAGTCAAAGCGGTGACGTTAGCGTCCCGTTCCCAGTCAAAGCAGTGACGTTAGCGTCCCGTTCCTAGTCAGAGCAGTGACGTTAGCGTCCCGTTCACAGTCAAAGCGGTGACGTTAGCGTACCGTTCCCAGTCAGAGCAATGACGTTAGCGTCCCGTTCCCAGTCAGAGCGGTGACGTTACCTTCCCGTTTCCAGTCAAAGCAGTGACGTGAGCGTCCCGTTCCCAGTCAAATCAGTGATGTTAGCGTCCCGTTCCCAGTCAGAGCAATGATGTTAGCGTCCCGTTCCCAGTCAGAGCAGTGACGTTAGCGTCCCATTCCCAGTCAAAGCAGTTACCTTAGTGTAAAGTTCCCAGTCAAAGCAGTGACGTTAGCATCCCGTTTCCAGTCAAAGCAGTGACGTTAGCGTCAAGTTCCGAGTCAAAGCGGTGACGTTAGCATCCCGTTCCCAGTCAAAGCAGTGACTTTAGCGTCCCGTTCCCAGTCAAAGCGGTCACGTTAGCATCCCGTTCCCAGTCAAAGCAGTGACGTTAGCATCCCGTTCCCAGTCAAAGCAGTGACGTTAGCGTCCCGTTCCCAGTCAAAGCAGTGACGTTAGTGTCCCGTTCTCATTCAAATCGGTGACGTTAGCATCCCGTTCCCAGTCAAAGCAGTCACGTTAGCATCCCGTTCCCAGTCAAAGCAGTGACGTTAGCGTCCCGTTCCCAGTCAAAGCAGTGACGTTAGCGTCCCGTTCCCAGTCAAAGCCGTGACGTTAGCATCCCGTTCCCAGTCAGAGCATTGACGTTAGCGTCCCGTTCCCGGTCAAAGCAGTGACATTAGTGTCCCGTTCCCAGTCAAAGCGGTGACGTTAGCATCCCGTTCCCAGTCAAAGCGGTGACGTTAGCATCACGTTCCCAGACGAAGTGGTGATGTTAGCGTCCCGTTCCCAGTCAGAGCAGTGACATTAGCGTCCCGTTCCCAGTCAAAGCAGTTAACTTACTGTAGGGTTCCCAGTCAAAGCAGTGACGTTAGCATCCCGTTCCCAGTCAAAGCAGTGACGTTAGCGTCAAGTTCCGAGTCAAAGCGGTGACGTTAGCATCCCGTTCCCAGTCAAAGCGGTGACGTTAGCGTCCCGTTCCCAGTCAAAGCGGTGACGTTAGCGTCCCGTTCCCAGTCAAAGCGGTGATGTTAGCGTCCCGTTCCCAGTCAGAGCGGTGACGTTAGCATCCCGTTTCCAGTCAAAGCAGTGACGTTAGCGTCCCGTTCCCAGTCAGAGCAGTGACGTTAGCGTCCCATTCCCAGTCAAAGCAGTTACCTTAGTGTAAAGTTCCCAGTCAAAGCAGTGACGTTAGCATCCCGTTTCCAGTCAAAGCAGTGACGTTAGCGTCAAGTTCCGAGTCAAAGCGGTGACGTTAGCATCCCGTTCCCAGTCAAAGCAGTGACTTTAGCGTCCCGTTCCCAGTCAAAGCGGTCACGTTAGCATCCCGTTCCCAGTCAAAGCAGTGACGTTAGCATCCCGTTCCCAGTCAAAGCAGTGATGTTAGCGTCCCGTTCCCAGTCAAAGCAGTGACGTTAGTGTCCCGTTCTCATTCAAATCGGTGACGTTAGCATCCCGTTCCCAGTCAAAGCAGTCACGTTAGCATCCCGTTCCCAGTCAAAGCAGTGACGTTAGCGTCCCGTTCCCAGTCAAAGCAGTGACGTTAGCGTCCCGTTCCCAGTCAAAGCCGTGACGTTAGCATCCCGTTCCCAGTCAGAGCATTGACGTTAGCGTCCCGTTCCCAGTCAAAGCAGTGACGTTAGTGTCCCGTTCCCAGTCAAAGCGGTGACGTTAGCATCCCGTTCCCAGTCAAAGCGGTGACGTTAGCATCACGTTCCCAGACGAAGTGGTGATGTTAGCGTCCCGTTCCCAGTCAGAGCAGTGACATTTGCGTCCCGTTCCCAGTCAAAGCAGTTACCTTACTGTAGGGTTCCCAGTCAAAGCAGTGACGTTAGCATCCCGTTCCCAGTCAAAGCAGTGACGTTAGCGTCAAGTTCCGAGTCAAAGCGGTGACGTTAGCATCCCGTTCCCAGTCAAAGCGGTGACGTTAGCGTCCCGTTCCCAGTCAAAGCGGTGACGTTAGCGTCCCGTTCCCAGTCAAAGCGGTGATGTTAACGTCCCGTTCCCAGTCAGAGCGGTGACGTTAGCATCCCGTTTCCAGTCAAAGCAGTGACGTTAGCGTCCCGTTCCCAGTCAAAGCGGTGACGTTAGCATTACGTTCCCAGTCGAAGTGGTGATGTTAGCGTCCCGTTCCCAGTCAGAGCAGTGACATTAGCGTCCCGTTCCCAGTCAAAGCAATTACCTTAGAGTAAAGTTCCCAGTCAAAGCAGTGACGTTAGCATCCCGTTCCCAGTCAAAGCAGTGATGTTAGCGTCAAGTTTCGAGTCAAAGCGGTGACGTTAGCATCCCGATCCCAGTCAAAGCAGTGACGTTAGCGTCCCGTTCCCAGTAAAAGCGGTCACGTTAGCATCCCATTCCCAGTGAAAGCGGTCACGTTAGCGTCCCGTTCCCAGTCAGAGCAGTGACGTTAGCGTCCCGTTCCCAGTCAAAGCAGTGACGTTAGCGTCCCGTTCCCAGTCAGAGCATTGACGTTAGCATCCCGTTCCCAGTCAAAGCAGTGACGTTAGCATCCCGTTCCCAGTCAAAGCAGTGATGTTAGCGTCCCGTTCCCAGTCAAAGCAGTGACGTTAGTGTCCCGTTCTCATTCAAATCGGTGACGTTAGCATCCCGTTCCCAGTCAAAGCAGTCACGTTAGCATCCCGTTCCCAGTCAAAGCAGTGACGTTAGCGTCCCGTTCCCAGTCAAAGCAGTGACGTTAGCGTCCCGTTCCCAGTCAAAGCCGTGACGTTAGCATCCCGTTCCCAGTCAGAGCATTGACGTTAGAGTCCCGTTCCCAGTCAAAGCAGTGACGTTAGTGTCCCGTTCCCAGTCAAAGCGGTGACGTTAGCATCCCGTTCCCAGTCAAAGCGGTCACGTTAGCATCCCGTTCCCAGTCAAAGCGGTGACGTTAGCGTCCCGTTCCCAGTCAAAGCGGTGACGTTAGCATCCCGTTCCCAGTCAAAGCGGTGACGTTAGCGTCCCGTTCCCAGTCAAAGCAGTGACGTTAGCGTCCCGTTCCTAGTCAGAGCAGTGACGTTAGCGTCCCGTTCACAGTCAAAGCGGTGACGTTAGCGTACCGTTCCCAGTCAGAGCAATGACGTTAGCGTCCCGTTCCCAGTCAGAGCGGTGACGTTACCTTCCCGTTTCCAGTCAAAGCAGTGACGTGAGCGTCCCGTTCCCAGTCAAATCAGTGATGTTAGCGTCCCGTTCCCAGTCAGAGCAATGATGTTAGCGTCCCGTTCCCAGTCAGAGCAGTGACGTTAGCGTCCCATTCCCAGTCAAAGCAGTTACCTTAGTGTAAAGTTCCCAGTCAAAGCAGTGACGTTAGCATCCCGTTTCCAGTCAAAGCAGTGACGTTAGCGTCAAGTTCCGAGTCAAAGCGGTGACGTTAGCATCCCGTTCCCAGTCAAAGCAGTGACTTTAGCGTCCCGTTCCCAGTCAAAGCGGTCACGTTAGCATCCCGTTCCCAGTCAAAGCAGTGACGTTAGCATCCCGTTCCCAGTCAAAGCAGTGACGTTAGCGTCCCGTTCCCAGTCAAAGCAGTGACGTTAGTGTCCCGTTCTCATTCAAACCGGTGACGTTAGCATCCCGTTCCCAGTCAAAGCAGTCACGTTAGCATCCCGTTCCCAGTCAAAGCAGTGACGTTAGCGTCCCGTTCCCAGTCAAAGCAGTGACGTTAGCGTCCCGTTCCCAGTCAAAGCCGTGACGTTAGCATCCCGTTCCCAGTCAGAGCATTGACGTTAGCGTCCCGTTCCCGGTCAAAGCAGTGACATTAGTGTCCCGTTCCCAGTCAAAGCGGTGACGTTAGCATCCCGTTCCCAGTCAAAGCGGTGACGTTAGCATCACGTTCCCAGACGAAGTGGTGATGTTAGCGTCCCGTTCCCAGTCAGAGCAGTGACATTAGCGTCCCGTTCCCAGTCAAAGCAGTTAACTTACTGTAGGGTTCCCAGTCAAAGCAGTGACGTTAGCATCCCGTTCCCAGTCAAAGCAGTGACGTTAGCGTCAAGTTCCGAGTCAAAGCGGTGACGTTAGCATCCCGTTCCCAGTCAAAGCGGTGACGTTAGCGTCCCGTTCCCAGTCAAAGCGGTGACGTTAGCGTCCCGTTCCCAGTCAAAGCGGTGATGTTAGCGTCCCGTTCCCAGTCAGAGCGGTGACGTTAGCATCCCGTTTCCAGTCAAAGCAGTGACGTTAGCGTCCCGTTCCCAGTCAGAGCAGTGACGTTAGCGTCCCATTCCCAGTCAAAGCAGTTACCTTAGTGTAAAGTTCCCAGTCAAAGCAGTGACGTTAGCATCCCGTTTCCAGTCAAAGCAGTGACGTTAGCGTCAAGTTCCGAGTCAAAGCGGTGACGTTAGCATCCCGTTCCCAGTCAAAGCAGTGACTTTAGCGTCCCGTTCCCAGTCAAAGCGGTCACGTTAGCATCCCGTTCCCAGTCAAAGCAGTGACGTTAGCATCCCGTTCCCAGTCAAAGCAGTGATGTTAGCGTCCCGTTCCCAGTCAAAGCAGTGACGTTAGTGTCCCGTTCTCATTCAAATCGGTGACGTTAGCATCCCGTTCCCAGTCAAAGCAGTCACGTTAGCATCCCGTTCCCAGTCAAAGCAGTGACGTTAGCGTCCCGTTCCCAGTCAAAGCAGTGACGTTAGCGTCCCGTTCCCAGTCAAAGCCGTGACGTTAGCATCCCGTTCCCAGTCAGAGCATTGACGTTAGCGTCCCGTTCCCAGTCAAAGCAGTGACGTTAGTGTCCCGTTCCCAGTCAAAGCGGTGACGTTAGCATCCCGTTCCCAGTCAAAGCGGTGACGTTAGCATCACGTTCCCAGACGAAGTGGTGATGTTAGCGTCCCGTTCCCAGTCAGAGCAGTGACATTTGCGTCCCGTTCCCAGTCAAAGCAGTTACCTTACTGTAGGGTTCCCAGTCAAAGCAGTGACGTTAGCATCCCGTTCCCAGTCAAAGCAGTGACGTTAGCGTCAAGTTCCGAGTCAAAGCGGTGACGTTAGCATCCCGTTCCCAGTCAAAGCGGTGACGTTAGCGTCCCGTTCCCAGTCAAAGCGGTGACGTTAGCGTCCCGTTCCCAGTCAAAGCGGTGATGTTAACGTCCCGTTCCCAGTCAGAGCGGTGACGTTAGCATCCCGTTTCCAGTCAAAGCAGTGACGTTAGCGTCCCGTTCCCAGTCAAAGCGGTGACGTTAGCATTACGTTCCCAGTCGAAGTGGTGATGTTAGCGTCCCGTTCCCAGTCAGAGCAGTGACATTAGCGTCCCGTTCCCAGTCAAAGCAATTACCTTAGAGTAAAGTTCCCAGTCAAAGCAGTGACGTTAGCATCCCGTTCCCAGTCAAAGCAGTGACGTTAGCGTCAAGTTTCGAGTCAAAGCGGTGACGTTAGCATCCCGATCCCAGTCAAAGCAGTGACGTTAGCGTCCCGTTCCCAGTAAAAGCGGTCACGTTAGCATCCCATTCCCAGTGAAAGCGGTCACGTTAGCGTCCCGTTCCCAGTCAGAGCAGTGACGTTAGCGTCCCGTTCCCAGTCAAAGCAGTGACGTTAGCGTCCCGTTCCCAGTCAGAGCATTGACGTTAGCATCCCGTTCCCAGTCAAAGCAGTGACGTTAGCATCCCGTTCCCAGTCAAAGCAGTGATGTTAGCGTCCCGTTCCCAGTCAAAGCAGTGACGTTAGTGTCCCGTTCTCATTCAAATCGGTGACGTTAGCATCCCGTTCCCAGTCAAAGCAGTCACGTTAGCATCCCGTTTCCAGTCAAAGCAGTGACGTTAGCGTCCCGTTCCCAGTCAAAGCAGTGACGTTAGCGTCCCGTTCCCAGTCAAAGCCGTGACGTTAGCATCCCGTTCCCAGTCAGAGCATTGACGTTAGAGTCCCGTTCCCAGTCAAAGCAGTGACGTTAGCGTCAAGTTCCGAGTCAAAGCGGTGACGTTAGCATCCCGTTCCCAGTCAAAGCGGTGACGTTAGCATCACGTTCCCAGACGAAGTGGTGATGTTAGCGTCCCGTTCCCAGTCAGAGCAGTGACATTTGCGTCCCGTTCCCAGTCAAAGCAGTTACCTTACTGTAGGGTTCCCAGTCAAAGCAGTGACGTTAGCATCCCGTTCCCAGTCAAAGCAGTGACGTTAGCGTAAAGTTCCGAGTCAAAGCGGTGACGTTAGCATCCCGTTCCCAGTCAAAGCGGTGACGTTAGCGTCCCGTTCCCAGTCAAAGCGGTGACGTTAGCGTCCCGTTCCCAGTCAAAGCGGTGATGTTAACGTCCCGTTCCCAGTCAGAGCGGTGACGTTAGCATCCCGTTTCCAGTCAAAGCAGTGACGTTAGCGTCCCGTTCCCAGTCAAAGCGGTGACGTTAGCATTACGTTCCCAGTCGAAGTGGTGATGTTAGCGTCCCGTTCCCAGTCAGAGCAGTGACATTAGCGTCCCGTTCCCAGTCAAAGCAATTACCTTAGAGTAAAGTTCCCAGTCAAAGCAGTGACGTTAGCATCCCGTTCCCAGTCAAAGCAGTGACGTTAGCGTCAAGTTTCGAGTCAAAGCGGTGACGTTAGCATCCCGATCCCAGTCAAAGCAGTGACGTTAGCGTCCCGTTCCCAGTAAAAGCGGTCACGTTAGCATCCCATTCCCAGTGAAAGCGGTCACGTTAGCGTCCCGTTCCCAGTCAGAGCAGTGACGTTAGCGTCCCGTTCCCAGTCAAAGCAGTGACGTTAGCGTCCCGTTCCCAGTCAGAGCATTGACGTTAGCGTCCCGTTCCCAGTCAAAGCAGTGACGTTAGCGTCAAGTTCCGAGTCAAAGCGGTGATGTTAGCATCCCGTTCCCAGTCAAAGCGGTGACGTTAGCGTCCCGTTCCCAGTCAAAGCGGTGACGTTAGCATCCCGTTTCCAGTCAAAGCAGTGACGTTAGCGTCCCGTTCCCAGTCAAAGCAGTGACGTTAGCGTCCCGTTCCCAGTCAAAGCAGTGACGTTAGCGTCCCGTTCCCAGTCAAAGCAGTGACGTTAGCGTCCCGTTCCCAGTCAAAGCAGTGACGATAGCGTCCCGTTCCCAGTCAAAACGGTGACGTTAGCATCCCGTTCCCAGTCAAAGCGGTGACGTTAGCATCCCGTTCCCAGTCAAAGCGGTCACGTTAGCATCCCGTTCCCAGTCAAAGCGGTCCCAGTCGAAGTGGTGATGTTAGCATCACGTTCCCAGTCAGAGCAGTGACATTAGCGTCCCGTTCCCAGTCAGAGCAGTGACGTTAGCGTCCCGTTCCCAGTCAAAGCAGTGACGTTAGCGTCAAGTTCCCAGTCAAAGCAGTGACGTTAGCATCCCCTTCCCAGTCAAAGCAGTGACGTTAGCGTCAAGTTCCCAGTCAAAGCGGTGACGTTAGCATCCCGTTCCCAGTCAAAGCCGTGACGTTAGCATCCCGTTCCCAGTCAGAGCAGTGACATTAGCGTCCCGTTCCCAGTCAAAGCAGTTACCTTACTGTAGGGTTCCCAGTCAAAGCAGTGACGTTAGCATCCCGTTCCCAGTCAAAGCAGTGACGTTAGCGTCAAGTTCCGAGTCAAAGCGGTGACGTTAGCATCCCGTTCCCAGTCAAAGCGGTGACGTTAGCGTCCCGTTCCCAGTCAAAGCGGTGACGTTAGCGTCCCGTTCCCAGTCAAAGCGGTGATGTTAGCGTCCCGTTCCCAGTCAGAGCGGTGACGTTAGCATCCCGTTTCCAGTCAAAGCAGTGACGTTAGCGTCCCGTTCCCAGTCAAAGCGGTGACGTTAGCATTACGTTCCCAGTCGAAGTGGTGATGTTAGCGTCCCGTTCCCAGTCAGAGCAGTGACATTAGCGTCCCGTTCCCAGTCAAAGCAATTACCTTAGTGTAAAGTTCCCAGTCAAAGCAGTGACGTTAGCATCCCGTTCGCAGTCAAAGCAGTGACGTTAGCGTCAAGTTTCGAGTCAAAGCGGTGACGTTAGCATCCCGATCCCAGTCAAAGCAGTGACGTTAGCGTCCCGTTCCAGGTAAAAGCGGTCACGTTAGCATCCCATTCCCAGTGAAAGCAGTCACGTTAGCGTCCCGTTCCCAGTCAGAGCAGTGACGTTAGCGTCCCGTTCCCAGTCAAAGCAGTGACGTTAGCGTCCCTTTCCCAGTCAGAGCATTGACGTTTGCGTCCCGTTCCCAGTCAAAGCAGTGACGTTAGCGTCCCGTTCCCAGTCAGAGCAGTGACGTTAGCGTCCCGTTCCCAGTCAAAGCAGTGACGTTAGCGTCCCGTTCCCAGTCAGAGCATTGACGTTAGCGTCCCGTTCCCAGTCAAAGCAGTGACGTTAGCGTCAAGTTCCGAGTCAAAGCGGTGATGTTAGCATCCCGTTCCCAGTCAAAGCGGTGACGTTAGCGTCCCGTTCCCAGTCAAAGCGGTGACGTTAGCATCCCGTTTCCAGTCAAAGCAGTGACGTTAGCGTCCCGTTCCCAGTCAAAGCAGTGACGTTAGCGTCCCGTTCCCAGTCAAAGCAGTGACGTTAGCGTCCCGTTCCCAGTCAGAGCAGTGACGTTAGCGTCCCGTTCCCAGTCAAAGCAGTGACGTTAGCGTCCCGTTCCCAGTCAGAGCATTGACGTTAGCGTCCCGTTCCCAGTCAAAGCAGTGACGTTAGCGTCAAGTTCCGAGTCAAAGCGGTGATGTTAGCATCCCGTTCCCAGTCAAAGCGGTGACGTTAGCGTCCCGTTCCCAGTCAAAGCGGTGACGTTAGCATCCCGTTTCCAGTCAAAGCAGTGACGTTAGCGTCCCGTTCCCAGTCAAAGCAGTGACGTTAGCGTCCCGTTCCCAGTCAAAGCAGTGACGTTAGCGTCCCGTTCCCAGTCAAAGCAGTGACGTTAGCGTCCCGTTCCCAGTCAAAGCAGTGACGATAGCGTCCCATTCCCAGTCAAAACGGTGACGTTAGCATCCCGTTCCCAGTCAAAGCGGTGACGTTAGCATCCCGTTCCCAGTCAAAGCGGTCACGTTAGCATCCCGTTCCCAGTCAAAGCGGTCCCAGTCGAAGTGGTGATGTTAGCATCCCGTTCCCAGTCAGAGCAGTGACATTAGCGTCCCGTTCCCAGTCAGAGCAGTGACGTTAGCGTCCCGTTCCCAGTCAAAGCAGTGACGTTAGCGTCAAGTTCCCAGTCAAAGCAGTGACGTTAGCATCCCCTTCCCAGTCAAAGCAGTGACGTTAGCGTCAAGTTCCCAGTCAAAGCGGTGACGTTAGCATCCCGTTCCCAGTCAAAGCCGTGACGTTAGCATCCCGTTCCCAGTCAGAGCATTGACGTTAGCGTCCCGTTCCCAGTCAAAGCAGTGACGTTAGTGTCCCGTTCCCAGTCAAAGCGGTGACGTTAGCATCCCGTTCCCAGTCAAAGCGGTGACGTTAGCATCACGTTCCCAGACGAAGTGGTGATGTTAGCGTCCCGTTCCCAGTCAGAGCAGTGACATTAGCGTCCCGTTCCCAGTCAAAGCAGTTACCTTACTGTAGGGTTCCCAGTCAAAGCAGTGACGTTAGCATCCCGTTCCCAGTCAAAGCAGTGACGTTAGCGTCAAGTTCCGAGTCAAAGCGGTGACGTTAGCATCCCGTTCCCAGTCAAAGCGGTGACGTTAGCGTCCCGTTCCCAGTCAAAGCGGTGACGTTAGCGTCCCGTTCCCAGTCAAAGCGGTGATGTTAGCGTCCCGTTCCCAGTCAGAGCGGTGACGTTAGCATCCCGTTTCCAGTCAAAGCAGTGACGTTAGCGTCCCGTTCCCAGTCAAAGCAGTGACGTTAGCGTCCCGTTCCCAGTCAAAGCAGTGACGTTAGCGTCCCGTTCCCAGTCAAAGCAGTGACGTTAGCGTCCCGTTCCCAGTCAAAGCAGTGACGATAGCGTCCCATTCCCAGTCAAAACGGTGACGTTAGCATCCCGTTCCCAGTCAAAGCGGTGACGTTAGCATCCCGTTCCCAGTCAAAGCGGTCACGTTAGCATCCCGTTCCCAGTCAAAGCGGTCCCAGTCGAAGTGGTGATGTTAGCATCCCGTTCCCAGTCAGAGCAGTGACATTAGCGTCCCGTTCCCAGTCAGAGCAGTGACGTTAGCGTCCCGTTCCCAGTCAAAGCAGTGACGTTAGCGTCAAGTTCCCAGTCAAAGCAGTGACGTTAGCATCCCCTTCCCAGTCAAAGCAGTGACGTTAGCGTCAAGTTCCCAGTCAAAGCGGTGACGTTAGCATCCCGTTCCCAGTCAAAGCCGTGACGTTAGCATCCCGTTCCCAGTCAGAGCATTGACGTTAGCGTCCCGTTCCCAGTCAAAGCAGTGACGTTAGTGTCCCGTTCCCAGTCAAAGCGGTGACGTTAGCATCCCGTTCCCAGTCAAAGCGGTGACGTTAGCATCACGTTCCCAGACGAAGTGGTGATGTTAGCGTCCCGTTCCCAGTCAGAGCAGTGACATTAGCGTCCCGTTCCCAGTCAAAGCAGTTACCTTACTGTAGGGTTCCCAGTCAAAGCAGTGACGTTAGCATCCCGTTCCCAGTCAAAGCAGTGACGTTAGCGTCAAGTTCCGAGTCAAAGCGGTGACGTTAGCATCCCGTTCCCAGTCAAAGCGGTGACGTTAGCGTCCCGTTCCCAGTCAAAGCGGTGACGTTAGCGTCCCGTTCCCAGTCAAAGCGGTGATGTTAGCGTCCCGTTCCCAGTCAGAGCGGTGACGTTAGCATCCCGTTTCCAGTCAAAGCAGTGACGTTAGCGTCCCGTTCCCAGTCAAAGCGGTGACGTTAGCATTACGTTCCCAGTCGAAGTGGTGATGTTAGCGTCCCGTTCCCAGTCAGAGCAGTGACATTAGCGTCCCGTTCCCAGTCAAAGCAATTACCTTAGTGTAAAGTTCCCAGTCAAAGCAGTGACGTTAGCATCCCGTTCGCAGTCAAAGCAGTGACGTTAGCGTCAAGTTTCGAGTCAAAGCGGTGACGTTAGCATCCCGATCCCAGTCAAAGCAGTGACGTTAGCGTCCCGTTCCCAGTAAAAGCGGTCACGTTAGCATCCCATTCCCAGTGAAAGCAGTCACGTTAGCGTCCCGTTCCCAGTCAGAGGAGTGACGTTAGCGTCCCGTTCCCAGTCAAAGCAGTGACGTTAGCGTCCCGTTCCCAGTCAGAGCATTGACGTTTGCGTCCCGTTCCCAGTCAAAGCAGTGACGTTAGCGTCAAGTTCCGAGTCAAAGCGGTGATGTTAGCATCCCGTTCCCAGTCAAAGCGGTGACGTTAGCGTCCCGTTCCCAGTCAAAGCGGTGACGTTAGCATCCCGTTTCCAGTCAAAGCAGTGACGTTAGCGTCCCGTTCCCAGTCAAAGCAGTGACGTTAGCGTCCCGTTCCCAGTCAAAGCAGTGACGTTAGCGTCCCGTTCCCAGTCAAAGCAGTGACGTTAGCGTCCCGTTCCCAGTCAAAGCAGTGACGATAGCGTCCCGTTCCCAGTCAAAACGGTGACGTTAGCATCCCGTTCCCAGTCAAAGCGGTGACGTTAGCATCCCGTTCCCAGTCAAAGCGGTCACGTTAGCATCCCGTTCCCAGTCAAAGCGGTGACGTTAGCATCCCGTTCCCAGTCGAAGTGGTGATGTTAGCATCCCGTTCCCAGTCAGAGCAGTGACATTAGCGTCCCGTTCCCAGTCAGAGCAGTGACGTTAGCGTCCCGTTCCCAGTCAAAGAAGTGACGTTAGCGTCAAGTTCCCAGTCAAAGCAGTGACGTTAGCATCCCCTTCCCAGTCAAAGCAGTGACGTTAGCGTCAAGTTCCCAGTCAAAGCGGTGACGTTAGCATCCCGTTCCCAGTCAAAGCAGTGACGTTAGCATCAAGTTCCCAGTCAGAGCATTGACGTTAGCATCCCGTTCCCAGTCAAAGCAGTGACGTTAGCGTCAAGTTCCCAGTCAAAGCGGTGACGTTAGCATCCCGTTCCCAGTCAAAGCAGTGAAATTAGCGTCCCGTTCCCAGTCAAAGCGGTGACGTTAGCGTCCCCTTCCCAGTCAGAGCAGTGACATTAGCGTCCCGTTCCCAGTAAAAGCAGTTACCTTAGTGTAGAGTTCCGAGTCAAACCGGTGACGTTAGCATCCCGTTCCCAGTCAACGCAGGGACATTAGCGTCCCGTTCCCAGTCAAAGCGGTCACGTTAGCATCCCGTTCCCAGTCAAAGCAGTGACGTTAGCGTCCCGTTCCCAGTCAAAGCAGTGACGTTAGCGTCCCGTTCCCAGTCAAAGCAGTGACGTTAGCGTCCCGTTCCCATTCAAAGCGGTGACGTTAGCATCCCGTTCCCAGTCAAAGAAGTCACGTTACCGTCCCGTTCCCAGTCAAAGCAGTGACGTTAGCGTCCCGTTCCCAGTCAAAGCGGTGAGGGTAGCGTCCCGTTCCCAGTCAGAGCAGTGACATTAGCGTCCCGTTCCCAGTCAAAACAGTGACGTTAGTGTCCCGTTCCCAGTCAAAGCGGTGACGTTAGCATCCCGTTCCCAGTCAAAGCGGTGACGTTAGCGTCCCGTTCCCAGTCAAAGCAGTGACGTTAGCGTCCCGTTCCCAGTCAGAGCAATGATGTTAGCGTCCCGTTCCCAGTCAGAGCAGTGACGTTAGCGTCCCATTCCCAGTCAAACCAGTTACCTTAGTGTAAAGTTCCCAGTAAAAGCGGTGACGTTAATGTCAAGTTCCGAGTCAAAGCGGTGACGTTAGCATCCCGTTCCCAGTCAAAGCAGTGACTTTAGCGTCCCGTTCCCAGTCAAAGCGGTCACGTTAGCATCCCATTCCCAGTCAAAGCAGTGACGTTAGCATCCCGTTCCCAGTCAAAGCAGTGACGTTAGCGACCCGTTCAAAGTCAAAGCAGTGACGTTAGTGTCCCGTTCTCATTCAAAGCGGTGACGTTAGCATCCCGTTCCCAGTCAAAGAAGTCACGTTAGCGTCCCGTTCCCAGTCAAAGCAGTGACGTTAGCGTCCCATTCCCAGTCAAAGCAGTGATGTTAGCGTCCCATTCCCAGTCAAAGCCGTGACGTTAGCATCCCGTTCCCAGTCAGAGCATTGACGTTAGCGTCCCGTTCCCAGTCAAAGCAGTGACGTTAGCATCCCCTTCCCAGTCAAAGCAGTGACGTTAGCGTCAAGTTCCCAGTCAAAGCGGTGACGTTAGCATCCCGTTCCCAGTCAAAGCAGTGAAATTAGCGTCCCGTTCCCAGTCAAAGCGGTGACGTTAGCGTCCCCTTCCCAGTCAGAGCAGTGACGTTAGCATCCCGTTCCCAGTCAGAGCAGGGATGTTACCGTCCCGTTCCCAGTCAAAGCGGTCACGTTAGCATCCCGTTCCCAGTCAAAGCAGTGACGTTAGCGTCCCGTTCCCAGTCAAAGCAGTGACGTTAGCGTCCCGTTCCCAGTCAAAGCCGTGACGTTAGTGTCCCGTTCCCATTCAAAGCGGTGACGTTAGCATCCCGTTCCCAGTCAACGCAGTCACGTTAGCGTCCCGTTCCCAGTCAAAGCAGTGACGTTAGCGTCCCGTTCCCAGTCAAAGCGGTGACGTTAGCGTCCCGTTCCCAGTCAGAGCAGTGACATTAGCGTCCCGTTCCCAGTAAAAGCAGTTACCTTAGTGTAAAGTTCCCAGTCAAAGCAGTGACGTTAGCGTCCCGTTCCCAGTCAAAGCAGTGACGTTAGCGTCAAGTTCCCAGTCAAAGCAGTGACGTTAGCGTCCCGTTCCCAGTCAAAGCAGTAACGTTAGCGTCCCGTTCCCATTCAAAGCGGTGACGTTAGCATCCCGTTCCCAGTCAAAGCAGTCACGTGACCGTCCCGTTCCCAGTCAAAGCAGTGACGTTAGCGTCCCGTTCCCAGTCAAAGCGGTGACGGTAGCGTCCCGTTCCCAGTCAGAGCAGTGACGTTAGCGTCCCGTTCCCAGTCAAAGCAGTGACGTTAGTGTCCCGTTCCCAGTCAAAGCGGTGACGTTAGCGTCCCGTTCCCAGTCAAAGCGGTCACATTAGCATCCCGTTCCCAGTCAAAGCAGTGACGTTAGCGTCCCGTTCCCAGTCAAAGCAGTGACGTTAGCGTCCCGTTCCCAGTCAAAGCAGTAACGTTAGCGTCCCGTTCCCATTCAAAGCGGTGACGTTAGCATCCCGTTCCCAGTCAAAGAAGTCACGTGATCGTCCCGTTCCCAGTCAAAGCAGTGACGTTAGCGTCCCGTTCCCAGTCAAAGCGGTGACGGTAGCGTCCCGTTCCCAGTCAGAGCAGTGACGTTAGCGTCCCGTTCCCAGTCAAAGCAGTGACGTTAGTGTCCCGTTCCCAGTCAAAGCAGTGACGTTAGCGTCCCGTTCCCAGTCAAAGCAGTCACGTTAGCGTCCCGTTCCCAGTCAGAGCAATGACGTTAGCGTCCCGTTCCCAGTCAGAGCAGTGACGTTAGCGTCCCATTCCCAGTCAAAGCAGTTACCTTAGTGTAAAGTTCCCAGTCAAAGCAGTGACGTTAGCATCCCGTTCCCAGTCAAAGCAGTGACGTTAGCGTCAAGTTCCGAGTCAAAGCGGTGACGTTAGCATCCCGTTCCCAGTCAAAGCAGTGACTTTAGCGTCCCGTTCCCAGTCAAAGCGGTCACGTTAGCATCCCATTCCCAGTCAAAGCAGTGACGTTAGCATCCCGTTCCCAGTCAAAGCAGTGACGTTAGCGACCCGTTCCCAGTCAAAGCAGTGACGTTAGTGTCCCGTTCTCATTCAAAGCGGTGACGTTAGCATCCCGTTCCCAGTCAAAGCAGTCACGTTAGCGTCCCGTTCCCAGTCAAAGCAGTGACGTTAGCGTCCCGTTCCCAGTCAAAGCAGCGATGTTAGCGTCCCGTTCCCAGTCAAAGCCGTGACGTTAGCATCCCGTTCCCAGTCAGAGCATTGACGTTAGCGTCCCGTTCCCAGTCAAAGCAGTGACGTTAGCGTCCCGTTCCCATTCAAAGCGGTGACGTTAGCATCCCGTTCCCAGTCAAAGAAGTCACGTTACCGTCCCGTTCCCAGTCAAAGCAGTGACGTTAGCGTCCCGTTCCCAGTCAAAGCGGTGAGGGTAGCGTCCCGTTCCCAGTCAGAGCAGTGACGTTAGCGTCCCGTTCCCAGTCAAAGCAGTGACGTTAGTGTCCCGTTCCCAGTCAAACCGGTGACGTTAGCATCCCGTTCCCAGTCAAAGCGGTGACGTTAGCGTCCCGTTCCCAGTCAAAGCAGTGACGTTAGCGTCCCGTTCCCAGTCAGAGCAATGACGTTAGCGTCCCGTTCCCAGTCAGAGCAGTGACGTTAGCGTCCCATTCCCAGTCAAACCAGTTACCTTAGTGTAAAGTTCCCAGTCAAAGCAGTGACGTTAACGTCAAGTTCCGAGTCAAAGCGGTGACGTTAGCATCCCGTTCCCAGTCAAAGCAGTGACTTTAGCGTCCCGTTCCCAGTCAAAGCGGTCACGTTAGCATCCCATTCCCAGTCAAAGCAGTGACGTTAGCATCCCGTTCCCAGTCAAAGCAGTGACGTTAGCGACCCGTTCCCAGTCAAAGCAGTGACGTTAGTGTCCCGTTCTCATTCAAAGCGGTGACGTTAGCATCCCGTTCCCAGTCAAAGCAGTCACGTTAGCGTCCCGTTCCCAGTCCAAGCAGTGACGTTAGCGTCCCGTTCCCAGTCAAAGCAGTGATGTTAGCGTCCCGTTCCCAGTCAAAGCCGTGATGTTAGCATCCCGTTCCCAGTCAGAGCATTGACGTTAGCGTCCCGTTCCCAGTCAAAGCAGTGACGTTAGCATCCCCTTCCCAGTCAAAGCAGTGACGTTAGCGTCAAGTTCCCAGTCAAAGCGGTGACGTTAGCATCCCGTTCCCAGTCAAAGCAGTGAAATTAGCGTCCCGTTCCCAGTCAAAGCGGTGACGTTAGCGTCCCCTTCCCAGTCAGAGCAGTGACGTTAGCATCCCGTTCCCAGTCAGAGCAGGGATGTTAGCGTCCCGCTCCCAGTCAAAGCCGTGACGTTAGCATCCCGTTCCCAGTCAGAGCATTGACGTTAGCGTCCCGTTCCCAGTCAAAGCAGTGACGTTAGCATCCCCTTCCCAGTCAAAGCAGTGACGTTAGCGTCAAGTTCCCAGTCAAAGCGGTGACGTTAGCATCCCGTTCCCAGTCAAAGCAGTGAAATTAGCGTCCCGTTCCCAGTCAAAGCGGTGACGTTAGCGTCCCCTTCCCAGTCAGAGCAGTGACGTTAGCATCCCGTTCCCAGTCAGAGCAGGGATGTTAGCGTCCCGTTCCCAGTCAAAGCGGTCACGTTAGCATCCCGTTCCCAGTCAAAGCAGTGACGTTAGCGTCCCGTTCCCAGTCAAAGCAGTGACGTTAGCGTCCCGTTCCCAGTCAAAGCAGTGACGTTAGCGTCCCGTTCCCAGTCAGAGCAGTGACGTTAGCGTCCCGTTCCCAGTCAAAGCAGTGACGTTAGCGTCCCGTTCCCAGTCAAAGCAGTGACGTTAGCGTCCCGTTCCCATTCAAAGCTGTGACGTTAGCATCCCGTTCCCAGTGACAGCAGTCACGTTAGCGTCCCGTTCCCAGTCAGAGCAGTGACGTTAGCGTCCCGTTCCCAGTCAGAGCAGTGACGTTAGTGTCCCGTTCCCAGTCAAAGCAGTGACGATAGCGTCCCGTTCCCAGTCAAAACGGTGACGTTAGCATCCCGTTCCCAGTCAAAGCGGTGACGTTAGCATCCCGTTCCCAGTCAAAGCGGTGACGTTAGCATCCCGTTCCCAGTCAAAGCGGTGACGTTAGCATCCCGTTCCCAGTCAAAGCGGTGACGTTAGCATCCCGTTCCCAGTCAAAGCGGTGACGTTAGCATCCCGTTCCCAGTCAAAGCAGTGACGTTAGCGTCCCGTTCCCAGTCAAAGCAGTGACGTTAGCGTCCCGTTCCCAGTCAGAGCAGTGACGTTAGCGTCCCGTTCCCAGTCAAAGCAGTGACGTTAGCGTCCCGTTCCCAGTCAAAGCAGTGACGTTAGCGTCCCGTTCCCATTCAAAGCTGTGACGTTAGCATCCCGTTCCCAGTGACAGCAGTCACGTTAGCGTCCCGTTCCCAGTCAGAGCAGTGACGTTAGCGTCCCGTTCCCAGTCAGAGCAGTGACGTTAGCGTCCCGTTCCCAGTCAGAGCAGTGACGTTAGTGTCCCGTTCCCAGTCAAAGCAGTGACGATAGCGTCCCGTTCCCAGTCAAAACGGTGACGTTAGCATCCCGTTCCCAGTCAAAGCGGTGACGTTAGCATCCCGTTCCCAGTCAAAGCGGTGACGTTAGCATCCCGTTCCCAGTCAAAGCGGTGACGTTAGCATCCCGTTCCCAGTCGAAGTGGTGATGTTAGCATCCCGTTCCCAGTCAGAGCAGTGACATTAGCGTCCCGTTCCCAGTCAGAGCAGTGACGTTAGCGTCCCGTTCCCAGTCAAAGCAGTGACGTTAGCGTCAAGTTCCCAGTCAAATCAGTGACGTTAGCATCCCGTTCCCAGTCAAAGCAGTGACGTTAGCATCAAGTTCCCAGTCAGAGCATTGACGTGAGCATCCCGTTCCCAGTCAAAGCAGTGACGTTAGCGTCAAGTTCCCAGTCAAAGCGGTGATGTTAGCATCGCGTTCCCAGTCAAAGCAGTGAAATTAGCGTCCCGTTCCCAGTCAAAGCGGTGACGTTAGCGTCCCCTTCCCAGTCAGAGCAGTGACATTAGCGTCCCGTTCCCAGTAAAAGCAGTTAACTTAGTGTAGAGTTCCGAGTCAAAGCGGTGACGTTAGCATCCCGTTCCCAGTCAAAGCAGGGACGTTAGCGTCCCGTTCCCAGTCAAAGCGGTCACGTTAGCATCCCGTTCCCAGTCAAAGCAGTGACGTTAGCGTCCCGTTCCCAGTCAAAGCAGTGACGTTAGCGTCCCGTTCCCAGTCAAAGCAGTGACGTTAGCGTCCCGTTCCCATTCAAAGCGGTGACGTTAGCATCCCGTTCCCAGTCAAAGAAGTCACGTTACCGTCCCGTTCCCAGTCAAAGCAGTGACGTTAGCGTCCCGTTCCCAGTCAAAGCGGTGAGGGTAGCGTCCCGTTCCCAGTCAGAGCAGTGACGTTAGCGTCCTGTTCCCAGTCAAAGCAGTGACGTTAGTGTCCCGTTCCCAGTCAAAGCGGTGACGTTAGCATCCCGTTCCCAGTCAAAGCGGTGACGTTAGCATCCCGTTCCCAGTCAAAGAAGTCACGTTACCGTCCCGTTCCCAGTCAAAGCAGTGACGTTAGCGTCCCGTTCCCAGTCAAAGCGGTGAGGGTAGCGTCCCGTTCCCAGTCAGAGCAGTGACGTTAGCGTCCTGTTCCCAGTCAAAGCAGTGACGTTAGTGTCCCGTTCCCAGTCAAAGCGGTGACGTTAGCATCCCGTTCCCAGTCAAAGCGGTGACGTTAGCGTCCCGTTCCCAGTCAAAGCAGTGACGTTAGCGTCCCGTTCCCAGTCAGAGCAATGACGTTAGCGTCCCGTTCCCAGTCAGAGCAGTGACGTTAGCGTCCCATTCCCAGTCAAACCAGTTACCTTAGTGTAAAGTTCCCAGTAAAAGCAGTGACGTTAACGTCAAGTTCCGAGTCAAAGCGGTGACGTTAGCATCCCGTTCCCAGTCAAAGCAGTGACTTTAGCGTCCCGTTCCCAGTCAAAGCGGTCACGTTAGCATCCCATTCCCAGTCAAAGCAGTGACGTTAGCATCACGTTCCCAGTCAAAGCAGTGACGTTAGCGACCCGTTCCCAGTCAAAGCAGTGACGTTAGTGTCCCGTTCTCATTCAAAGCGGTGACGTTAGCATCCCGTTCCCAGTCAAAGCAGTCACGTTAGCGTCCCGTTCCCAGTCAAAGCAGTGACGTTAGCGTCCCATTCCCAGTTAAAGCAGTGATGTTAGCGTCCCGTTCCCAGTCAAAGCCGTGACGTTAGCATCCCGTTCCCAGTCAGAGCATTGACGTTAGCGTCCCATTCCCAGTCAAAGCAGTGACGTTAGCATCCCCTTCCCAGTCAAAGCAGTGACGTTAGCGTCAAGTTCCCAGTCAAAGCGGTGACGTTAGCATCACTTTCCCAGTCGAAGTGGTGATGTTAGCGTCCCGTTCCCAGTCAGAGCAGTGACATTAGCGTCCCGTTCCCAGTCAAAGTAGTTACCTTACTGTAAAGTTCCCAGTCAAAGCAGTGACGTTAGCGTCCCGTTCCCAGTCAGAGCAGTGACATTAGCGTCACGTTCCCAGTCAAAGCAGTTACCTTACTGTAAAGTTCCCAGTCAAAGCAGTGACGTTAGCATCCCGTTCCCAGTCAAAGCAGTGACGTTAGCGTCAAGTTCCGAGTCAAAGCGGTGGCGTTAGCATCCCGTTCCCAGTCAAAGCGGTGACGTTAGCGTCAAGTTCCCAGTCAAAGCGGTGACGTTAGCGTCCCGTTCCCAGTCAAAGCAGTTACCTTAGGGTAAAGTTCCTAGTCAAAGCAGTGACGTTAGCATCCCGTTCCCAGTCAAAGCAGTGACGTTAGCGTCAAGTTCCGAGTCGAAGCGGTGACGTCAGCATCCCGTTCCCAGTCAAAGAAGTGACTTTAGCGTCCCGTTCCCAGTCAAAGCGGTCACGTTAGCATCCCGTTCCCAGTCGAAGCAGTGACGTTAGCATCCCGTTCCCAGTCAAAGCAGTGACGTTAGCGTCCCGTTCCCAGTCAAAGCAGTGACGTTAGTGTCCCGTTCTCATTCAAAGCGGTGACGTTAGCATCCCGTTCCCAGTCAAAGCAGTCACGTTAGCGTCCCATTCCCAGTCAAAGCAGTGACGTTAGCGTCCCGTTCCCAGTCAAACCTGTGACGTTAGCGTCCCGTTCCCAGTCAAAGCCGTGACGTTAGCATCCCGTTCCCAGTCAGAGCATTGACGTTAGCGTCCCGTTCCCAGTCAAAGCAGTGACGTTAGTGTCCCATTCCCAGTCAAAGCGGTGACGTTAGCATCCCGTTCCCAGTCAGAGCATTGACGTTAGCGTCCCGTTCCCAGTCAAAGCTGTGACGTTAGCGTCCCGTTCCCAGTCAGAGCAATGACGTTAGCGTCCCATTCCCAGTCAGAGCAGTGACGTTAGCGTCCCATTCCCAGTAAAAGCAGTTACCTTAGTGTAAAGTTCCCAGTCAAAGCAGTGACGTTAGTATCCCGTTCCCATTCAAAGCAGTGACGTTAGCGTCCCGTTCCCAGTCAAAGCAGTGACGTTAGCATCCCGTTCCCAGTCAAAGCAGTGACGTTAGCGTCAAGTTCCGAGTCAAAGCGGTGACGTTAGCATCCCGTTCCCAGTCAAAGCGGTGATGTTAGCGTCCCGTTCCCAGTCAAAGCAGTGACGTTAGCATCCCGTTTCCAGTAAAAGCAGTGACGTTAGCGTCCCGTTCCCAGTCAAATCAGTGACGTTAGCGTCCCGTTCCCAGTCAAAGCAGTGACGTTAGCGTCCCGTTTCCATTCAAAGCGGTGACGTTAGCATCCCGTTCCCAGTGAAAGCATTGACGTTAGCGTCCCGTTCCCAGTCAAAGCAGCGACGTTAGTGTAAAGTTCCCAGTCAAAGCAGTGACGTTAGCATCCCGTTCCCAGTCAAAGCAGTCACGTTAGCGTCAAGTTCCGAGTCAAAGCGGTGACGTTAGCATCCCGTTCCCAGTCCAAGCGGTGATGTTAGCGTCCCGTTCCCAGTCAAAGCAGTGACATTAGCATCCCGTTTCCAGTCAAAGCAGTGATGTTACTGTCCCGTTTCCATTCAAAGCGGTGACGTTAGCATCCCGTTCCCAGTGAAAGCAGTCACGTTAGCATCCCGTTCCCAGTCAGAGCAGTGACGTTAGCGTCCCGTTCCCAGTCAAAGCAGTGACGTTAGCGTCCCGTTCCCAGTCAAAGCAGTGACGTTAGCGTCCCGTTCCCAGTCAAAGCGGTCACGTTAGCATCCCGTTCCCAGTCAGAGCAGTGACGTTAGCGTCCCGTTCCCAGTCAAAGCAGTGACGTTAGCGTCCCGTTCCCAGTCAAAGCGGTGACGTTAGCGTCCCGTTCCCAGTCAGAGCAGTGACGTTAGCGTCCCGTTCCCAGTCAGAGCATTGACGTTAGCGTCCCGTTCCCAGTCAAAGCAGTGACGTTAGCATCCCATTCCCAGTCAAAGCGGTGACGTTAGCGTCCCGTTCCCAGTCAGAGCATTGACGTTAGCGTCCCGTTCCCAGTCAAAGCAGCGACGTTAGTGTAAAGTTCCCAGTCAAAGCGGTGATGTTAGCGTCCCGTTCCCAGTCAAAGCAGTGACGTTAGCATCCCGTTTCCAGTCAAAGCAGTGACGTTAGCGTCCCGTTCCCAGTCAAATCAGTGACGTTAGCGTCCCGTTCCCAGTCAAAGCAGTGACGTTAGCGTCCCGTTCCCAGTCAAAGCAGTCACGTTAGCGTCCCGTTCCCAGTCAGAGCAGTGACGTTAGCGTCCCGTTCCCAGTCAAAGCAGTGACGTTAGTGTCCCGTTCCCAGTCAAAGCAGTGACGTTAGCGTCCCGTTCCCAGTCAAAGCGGTGACGTTAGCGTCCCGTTCCCAGTCAGAGCAGTGACGTTAGCGTCCCGTTCCCAGTCAGAGCATTGACGTTAGCGTCCCGTTCCCAGTCAAAGCAGCGACGTTAGCGTCAAGTTCCGAGTCAAAGCGGTGACGTTAGCATCCCGTTCCCAGTCAAAGCGGTGATGTTAGCGTCCCGTTCCCAGTCAAAGCAGTGACGTTAGCATCCCGTTTCCAGTCAAAGCAGTGACGTTAGCGTCCCGTTCCCAGTCAAATCAGTGACGTTAGCGTCCCGTTCCCAGTCAAAGCAGTGACGTTAGCGTCCCGTTTCCATTCAAAGCGGTGACGTTAGCGTCCCGTTCCCAGTGAAAGCAGTCACGTTAGCGTCCCGTTCCCAGTCAGAGCAGTGACGTTAGCGTCCCGTTCCCAGTCAAAGCAGTGACGTTAGCGTCCCGTTCCCAGTCAAAGCGGTCACGTTAGCATCCCGTTCCCAGTCAGAGCAGTGACGTTAGCGTCCCGTTCCCAGTCAAAGCAGTGACGTTAGCGTCCCGTTCCCAGTCAAAGCGGTGACGTTAGCGTCCCGTTCCCAGTCAGAGCAGTGACGTTAGCGTCCCGTTCCCAGTCAGAGCATTGACGTTAGCGTCCCGTTCCCAGTCAAAGCAGTGACGTTAGCATCCCCTTCCCAG
This sequence comes from Telmatherina bonti, assembly GCF_933228915.1. NCBI lineage: Eukaryota > Metazoa > Chordata > Actinopteri > Atheriniformes > Telmatherinidae > Telmatherina > Telmatherina bonti. Next base: position 1,259,810 of record NC_136617.1, read on the forward strand.
TCAAAGCGGTGACGTTAGCGTCCCGTTCCCAGTCAGAGCATTGACGTTAGCGTCCCGTTCCCAGTCAAAGCAGCGACGTTAGTGTAAAGTTCCCAGTCAAAGCAGTGACGTTAGCATCCCGTTCCCAGTCAAAGCAGTGACGTTAGCGTCAAGTTCCGAGTCAAAGCGGTGACGTTAGCATCCCGTTCCCAGTCAAAGCGGTGATGTTAGCGTCCCGTTCCCAGTCAAAGCAGTGACGTTAGCATCCCGTTTCCAGTCAAAGCAGTGACGTTAGCGTCCCGTTCCCAGTCAGAGCAGTGATGTTAGCGTCCCGTTCCCAGTCAAAGCGGTGACGTTAGCGTCCCATTCCCATTCAAAGCGGTGACGTTAGCATCCTGTTCCCAGTCAAAGAAGTCACGTTAGCGTCCCGTTCCCAGTCAAAGCAGTGACGTTAGCGTCCCGTTCCCAGTCAAAGCGGTGACGGTAGCGTCCCGTTCCCAGTCAGAGCAGTGACGTTAGCGTCCCGTTCCCAGTCAAAGCAGTGACGTTAGTGTCCCGTTCCCAGTCAAAGCGGTGACGTTAGCATCCCGTTCCCAGTCAAAGCGGTGACATTAGCGTCCCGTTCCCAGTCAAAGCAGTGACGTTAGCGTCCCGTTCCCAGTCAGAGCAATGACGTTAGCGTCCCGTTCCCAGTCAGAGCAGTGACGTTAGCGTCCCATTCCCAGTCAAAGCAGTTACCTTAGTGTAAAGTTCCCAGTCAAAGCAGTGACGTTAGCGTCAAGTTCCTAGTCAAAGCGGTGACGTTAGCATCCCGTTCCCAGTCAACGCAGGGACATTAGCGTCCCGTTCCCAGTCAAAGCGGTCACGTTAGCATCCCGTTCCCAGTCAAAGCAGTGACGTTAGCGTCCCGTTCCCAGTCAAAGCAGTGACGTTAGCGTCCCGTTCCCAGTCAAAGCAGTGACGTTAGCGTCCCGTTCCCATTCAAAGCGGTGACGTTAGCATCCCGTTCCCAGTCAAAGAAGTCACGTTACCGTCCCGTTCCCAGTCAAAGCAGTGACGTTAGCGTCCCGTTCCCAGTCAAAGCGGTGAGGGTAGCGTCCCGTTCCCAGTCAGAGCAGTGACATTAGCGTCCCGTTCCCAGTCAAAGCAGTGACGTTAGTGTCCCGTTCCCAGTCAAAGCGGTGACGTTAGCATCCCGTTCCCAGTCAAAGCGGTGACGTTAGCGTCCCGTTCCCAGTCAAAGCAGGGACATTAGCGTCCCGTTCCCAGTCAAAGCGGTCACGTTAGCATCCCGTTCCCAGTCAAAGCAGTGACGTTAGCGTCCCGTTCCCAGTCAAAGCAATGACGTTAGCGTCCCGTTCCCAGTCAGAGCAGTGACGTTAGCGTCCCATTCCCAGTCAAAGCAGTTACCTTAGTGTAAAGTTCCCAGTCAAAGCAGTGACGTTAGCGTCAAGTTCCTAGTCAAAGCGGTGACGTTAGCATCCCGTTCCCAGTCAACGCAGGGACATTAGCGTCCCGTTCCCAGTCAAAGCGGTCACGTTAGCATCCCGTTCCCAGTCAAAGCAGTGACGTTAGCGTCCCGTTCCCAGTCAAAGCAGTGACGTTAGCGTCCCGTTCCCAGTCAAAGCAGTGACGTTAGCGTCCCGTTCCCATTCAAAGCGGTGACGTTAGCATCCCGTTCCCAGTCAAAGAAGTCACGTTACCGTCCCGTTCCCAGTCAAAGCAGTGACGTTAGCGTCCCGTTCCCAGTCAAAGCGGTGAGGGTAGCGTCCCGTTCCCAGTCAGAGCAGTGACATTAGCGTCCCGTTCCCAGTCAAAGCAGTGACGTTAGTGTCCCGTTCCCAGTCAAAGCGGTGACGTTAGCATCCCGTTCCCAGTCAAAGCGGTGACGTTAGCGTCCCGTTCCCAGTCAAAGCAGTGACGTTAGCGTCCCGTTCCCAGTCAGAGCAATGACGTTAGCGTCCCGTTCCCAGTCAGAGCAGTGACGTTAGCGTCCCATTCCCAGTCAAACCAGTTACCTTAGTGTAAAGTTCCCAGTAAAAGCGGTGACGTTAATGTCAAGTTCCGAGTCAAAGCGGTGACGTTAGCATCCCGTTCCCAGTCAAAGCAGTGACTTTAGCGTCCCGTTCCCAGTCAAAGCGGTCACGTTAGCATCCCATTCCCAGTCAAAGCAGTGACGTTAGCATCCCGTTCCCAGTCAAAGCAGTGACGTTAGCGACCCGTTCAAAGTCAAAGCAGTGACGTTAGTGTCCCGTTCTCATTCAAAGCGGTGACGTTAGCATCCCGTTCCCAGTCAAAGAAGTCACGTTAGCGTCCCGTTCCCAGTCAAAGCAGTGACGTTAGCGTCCCATTCCCAGTCAAAGCAGTGATGTTAGCGTCCCATTCCCAGTCAAAGCCGTGACGTTAGCATCCCGTTCCCAGTCAGAGCATTGACGTTAGCGTCCCGTTCCCAGTCAAAGCAGTGACGTTAGCATCCCCTTCCCAGTCAAAGCAGTGACGTTAGCGTCAAGTTCCCAGTCAAAGCGGTGACGTTAGCATCCCGTTCCCAGTCAAAGCAGTGAAATTAGCGTCCCGTTCCCAGTCAAAGCGGTGACGTTAGCGTCCCCTTCCCAGTCAGAGCAGTGACGTTAGCATCCCGTTCCCAGTCAGAGCAGGGATGTTAGCGTCCCGTTCCCAGTCAAAGCGGTCACGTTAGCATCCCGTTCCCAGTCAAAGCAGTGACGTTAGCGTCCCGTTCCCAGTCAAAGCAGTGACGTTAGCGTCCCGTTCCCTGTCAAAGCCGTGACGTTAGTGTCCCGTTCCCATTCAAAGCGGTGACGTTAGCATCCCGTTCCCAGTCAACGCAGTCACGTTAGCGTCCCGTTCCCAGTCAAAGCAGTGACGTTAGCGTCCCGTTCCCAGTCAAAGCGGTGACGTTAGCGTCCCGTTCCCAGTCAGAGCAGTGACATTAGCGTCCCGTTCCCAGTAAAAGCAGTTACCTTAGTGTAAAGTTCCCAGTCAAAGCAGTGACGTTAGCGTCCCGTTCCCAGTCAAAGCAGTGACGTTAGCGTCAAGTTCCGAGTCAAAGCGGTGACGTTAGCATCCCGTTCCCAGTCAAAACAGTGACGTTAGCGTCCCGTTCCCAGTCAAAGCGGTCACATTAGCATCCCGTTCCCAGTCAAAGCAGTGACGTTAGCGTCCCGTTCCCAGTCAAAGCAGTGACGTTAGCGTCCCGTTCCCAGTCAAAGCAGTAACGTTAGCGTCCCGTTCCCATTCAAAGCGGTGACGTTAGCATCCCGTTCCCAGTCAAAGCAGTCACGTGACCGTCCCGTTCCCAGTCAAAGCAGTGACGTTAGCGTCCCGTTCCCAGTCAAAGCGGTGACGGTAGCGTCCCGTTCCCAGTCAGAGCAGTGACGTTAGCGTCCCGTTCCCAGTCAAAGCAGTGACGTTAGTGTCCCGTTCCCAGTCAAAGCGGTGACGTTAGCATCCCGTTCCCAGTCAAAGCAGTGACGTTAGCGTCCCGTTCCCAGTCAAAGCAGTCACGTTAGCGTCCCGTTCCCAGTCAGAGCAATGACGTTAGCGTCCCGTTCCCAGTCAGAGCAGTGACGTTAGCGTCCCATTCCCAGTCAAAGCAGTTACCTTAGTGTAAAGTTCCCAGTCAAAGCAGTGACGTTAGCATCCCGTTCCCAGTCAAAGCAGTGACGTTAGCGTCAAGTTCCGAGTCAAAGCGGTGACGTTAGCATCCCGTTCCCAGTCAAAGCAGTGACTTTAGCGTCCCGTTCCCAGTCAAAGCGGTCACGTTAGCATCCCATTCCCAGTCAAAGCAGTGACGTTAGCATCCCGTTCCCAGTCAAAGCAGTGACGTTAGCGACCCGTTCCCAGTCAAAGCAGTGACGTTAGTGTCCCGTTCTCATTCAAAGCGGTGACGTTAGCATCCCGTTCCCAGTCAAAGCAGTCACGTTAGCGTCCCGTTCCCAGTCAAAGCAGTGACGTTAGCGTCCCGTTCCCAGTCAAAGCAGTGATGTTAGCGTCCCGTTCCCAGTCAAAGCCGTGACGTTAGCATCCCGTTCCCAGTCAGAGCATTGACGTTAGCGTCCCGTTCCCAGTCAAAGCAGTGACGTTAGCATCCCGTTCCCATTCAAAGCGGTGACGTTAGCATCCCGTTCCCAGTCAAAGAAGTCACGTTACCGTCCCGTTCCCAGTCAAAGCAGTGACGTTAGCGTCCCGTTCCCAGTCAAAGCGGTGAGGGTAGCGTCCCGTTCCCAGTCAGAGCAGTGACGTTAGCGTCCCGTTCCCAGTCAAAGCAGTGACGTTAGTGTCCCGTTCCCAGTCAAACCGGTGACGTTAGCATCCCGTTCCCAGTCAAAGCGGTGACGTTAGCGTCCCGTTCCCAGTCAAAGCAGTGACGTTAGCGTCCCGTTCCCAGTCAGAGCAATGACGTTAGCGTCCCGTTCCCAGTCAGAGCAGTGACGTTAGCGTCCCATTCCCAGTCAAACCAGTTACCTTAGTGTAAAGTTCCCAGTCAAAGCAGTGACGTTAACGTCAAGTTCCGAGTCAAAGCGGTGACGTTAGCATCCCGTTCCCAGTCAAAGCAGTGACTTTAGCGTCCCGTTCCCAGTCAAAGCGGTCACGTTAGCATCCCATTCCCAGTCAAAGCAGTGACGTTAGCATCCCGTTCCCAGTCAAAGCAGTGACGTTAGCGACCCGTTCCCAGTCAAAGCAGTGACGTTAGTGTCCCGTTCTCATTCAAAGCGGTGACGTTAGCATCCCGTTCCCAGTCAAAGCAGTCACGTTAGCGTCCCGTTCCCAGTCCAAGCAGTGACGTTAGCGTCCCGTTCCCAGTCAAAGCAGTGATGTTAGCGTCCCGTTCCCAGTCAAAGCCGTGACGTTAGCATCCCGTTCCCAGTCAGAGCATTGACGTTAGCGTCCCGTTCCCAGTCAAAGCAGTGACGTTAGCATCCCCTTCCCAGTCAAAGCAGTGACGTTAGCGTCAAGTTCCCAGTCAAAGCGGTGACGTTAGCATCCCGTTCCCAGTCAAAGCAGTGAAATTAGCGTCCCGTTCCCAGTCAAAGCGGTGACGTTAGCGTCCCCTTCCCAGTCAGAGCAGTGACGTTAGCATCCCGTTCCCAGTCAGAGCAGGGATGTTAGCGTCCCGCTCCCAGTCAAAGCCGTGACGTTAGCATCCCGTTCCCAGTCAGAGCATTGACGTTAGCGTCCCGTTCCCAGTCAAAGCAGTGACGTTAGCATCCCCTTCCCAGTCAAAGCAGTGACGTTAGCGTCAAGTTCCCAGTCAAAGCGGTGACGTTAGCATCCCGTTCCCAGTCAAAGCAGTGAAATTAGCGTCCCGTTCCCAGTCAAAGCGGTGACGTTAGCGTCCCCTTCCCAGTCAGAGCAGTGACGTTAGCATCCCGTTCCCAGTCAGAGCAGGGATGTTAGCGTCCCGTTCCCAGTCAAAGCGGTCACGTTAGCATCCCGTTCCCAGTCAAAGCAGTGACGTTAGCGTCCCGTTCCCAGTCAAAGCAGTGACGTTAGCGTCCCGTTCCCAGTCAAAGCAGTGACGTTAGCGTCCCGTTCCCAGTCAGAGCAGTGACGTTAGCGTCCCGTTCCCAGTCAAAGCAGTGACGTTAGCGTCCCGTTCCCAGTCAAAGCAGTGACGTTAGCGTCCCGTTCCCATTCAAAGCTGTGACGTTAGCATCCCGTTCCCAGTGACAGCAGTCACGTTAGCGTCCCGTTCCCAGTCAGAGCAGTGACGTTAGCGTCCCGTTCCCAGTCAGAGCAGTGACGTTAGCGTCCCGTTCCCAGTCAGAGCAGTGACGTTAGTGTCCCGTTCCCAGTCAAAGCAGTGACGATAGCGTCCCGTTCCCAGTCAAAACGGTGACGTTAGCATCCCGTTCCCAGTCAAAGCGGTGACGTTAGCATCCCGTTCCCAGTCAAAGCGGTGACGTTAGCATCCCGTTCCCAGTCAAAGCGGTGACGTTAGCATCCCGTTCCCAGTCAAAGCGGTGACGTTAGCATCCCGTTCCCAGTCAAAGCGGTGACGTTAGCATCCCGTTCCCAGTCAAAGCAGTGACGTTAGCGTCCCGTTCCCAGTCAAAGCAGTGACGTTAGCGTCCCGTTCCCAGTCAGAGCAGTGACGTTAGCGTCCCGTTCCCAGTCAAAGCAGTGACGTTAGCGTCCCGTTCCCAGTCAAAGCAGTGACGTTAGCGTCCCGTTCCCCTTCAAAGCTGTGACGTTAGCATCCCGTTCCCAGTGACAGCAGTCACGTTAGCGTCCCGTTCCCAGTCAGAGCAGTGACGTTAGCGTCCCGTTCCCAGTCAGAGCAGTGACGTTAGCGTCCCGTTCCCAGTCAGAGCAGTGACGTTAGTGTCCCGTTCCCAGTCAAAGCAGTGACGATAGCGTCCCGTTCCCAGTCAAAACGGTGACGTTAGCATCCCGTTCCCAGTCAAAGCGGTGACGTTAGCATCCCGTTCCCAGTCAAAGCGGTGACGTTAGCATCCCGTTCCCAGTCAAAGCGGTGACGTTAGCATCCCGTTCCCAGTCGAAGTGGTGATGTTAGCATCCCGTTCCCAGTCAGAGCAGTGACATTAGCGTCCCGTTCCCAGTCAGAGCAGTGACGTTAGCGTCCCGTTCCCAGTCAAAGCAGTGACGTTAGCGTCAAGTTCCCAGTCAAATCAGTGACGTTAGCATCCCGTTCCCAGTCAAAGCAGTGACGTTAGCATCAAGTTCCCAGTCAGAGCATTGACGTGAGCATCCCGTTCCCAGTCAAAGCAGTGACGTTAGCGTCAAGTTCCCAGTCAAAGCGGTGATGTTAGCATCGCGTTCCCAGTCAAAGCAGTGAAATTAGCGTCCCGTTCCCAGTCAAAGCGGTGACGTTAGCGTCCCCCTCCCAGTCAGAGCAGTGACATTAGCGTCCCGTTCCCAGTAAAAGCAGTTAACTTAGTGTAGAGTTCCGAGTCAAAGCGGTGACGTTAGCATCCCGTTCCCAGTCAAAGCAGGGACGTTAGCGTCCCGTTCCCAGTCAAAGCGGTCACGATAGCATCCCGTTCCCAGTCAAAGCAGTGACGTTAGCGTCCCGTTCCCAGTCAAAGCAGTGACGTTAGCGTCCCGTTCCCAGTCAAAGCAGTGACGTTAGCGTCCCGTTCCCATTCAAAGCGGTGACGTTAGCATCCCGTTCCCAGTCAAAGAAGTCACGTTACCGTCCCGTTCCCAGTCAAAGCAGTGACGTTAGCGTCCCGTTCCCAGTCAAAGCGGTGAGGGTAGCGTCCCGTTCCCAGTCAGAGCAGTGACGTTAGCGTCCTGTTCCCAGTCAAAGCAGTGACGTTAGTGTCCCGTTCCCAGTCAAAGCGGTGACGTTAGCATCCCGTTCCCAGTCAAAGCGGTGACGTTAGCATCCCGTTCCCAGTCAAAGAAGTCACGTTACCGTCCCGTTCCCAGTCAAAGCAGTGACGTTAGCGTCCCGTTCCCAGTCAAAGCGGTGAGGGTAGCGTCCCGTTCCCAGTCAGAGCAGTGACGTTAGCGTCCTGTTCCCAGTCAAAGCAGTGACGTTAGTGTCCCGTTCCCAGTCAAAGCGGTGACGTTAGCATCCCGTTCCCAGTCAAAGCGGTGACGTTAGCGTCCCGTTCCCAGTCAAAGCAGTGACGTTAGCGTCCCGTTCCCAGTCAGAGCAATGACGTTAGCGTCCCGTTCCCAGTCAGAGCAGTGACGTTAGCGTCCCATTCCCAGTCAAACCAGTTACCTTAGTGTAAAGTTCCCAGTAAAAGCAGTGACGTTAACGTCAAGTTCCGAGTCAAAGCGGTGACGTTAGCATCCCGTTCCCAGTCAAAGCAGTGACTTTAGCGTCCCGTTCCCAGTCAAAGCGGTCACGTTAGCATCCCATTCCCAGTCAAAGCAGTGACCTTAGCATCACGTTCCCAGTCAAAGCAGTGACGTTAGCGACCCGTTCCCAGTCAAAGCAGTGACGTTAGTGTCCCGTTCTCATTCAAAGCGGTGACGTTAGCATCCCGTTCCCAGTCAAAGCAGTCACGTTAGCGTCCCGTTCCCAGTCAAAGCAGTGACGTTAGCGTCCCATTCCCAGTTAAAGCAGTGATGTTAGCGTCCCGTTCCCAGTCAAAGCCGTGACGTTAGCATCCCGTTCCCAGTCAGAGCATTGACGTTAGCGTCCCATTCCCAGTCAAAGCAGTGACGTTAGCATCCCCTTCCCAGTCAAAGCAGTGACGTTAGCGTCAAGTTCCCAGTCAAAGCGGTGACGTTAGCATCACTTTCCCAGTCGAAGTGGTGATGTTAGCGTCCCGTTCCCAGTCAGAGCAGTGACATTAGCGTCCCGTTCCCAGTCAAAGTAGTTACCTTACTGTAAAGTTCCCAGTCAAAGCAGTGACGCTAGCGTCCCGTTCCCAGTCAGAGCAGTGACATTAGCGTCCCGTTCCCAGTCAAAGCAGTGACTTTAGCGTCCCGTTCCCAGTCAAAGCGGTCACGTTAGCATCCCATTCCCAGTCAAAGCAGTGACCTTAGCATCACGTTCCCAGTCAAAGCAGTGACGTTAGCGACCCGTTCCCAGTCAAAGCAGTGACGTTAGTGTCCCGTTCTCATTCAAAGCGGTGACGTTAGCATCCCGTTCCCAGTCAAAGCAGTGACGTTAGCGACCCGTTCCCAGTCAAAGCAGTGACGTTAGTGTCCCGTTCTCATTCAAAGCGGTGACGTTAGCATCCCGTTCCCAGTCAAAGCAGTCACGTTAGCGTCCCGTTCCCAGTCAAAGCAGTGACGTTAGCGTCCCATTCCCAGTTAAAGCAGTGATGTTAGCGTCCCGTTCCCAGTCAAAGCCGTGACGTTAGCATCCCGTTCCCAGTCAGAGCATTGACGTTAGCGTCCCATTCCCAGTCAAAGCAGTGACGTTAGCATCCCCTTCCCAGTCAAAGCAGTGACGTTAGCGTCAAGTTCCCAGTCAAAGCGGTGACGTTAGCATCACTTTCCCAGTCGAAGTGGTGATGTTAGCGTCCCGTTCCCAGTCAGAGCAGTGACATTAGCGTCCCGTTCCCAGTCAAAGTAGTTAGCTTACTGTAAAGTTCCCAGTCAAAGCAGTCACGTTAGCGTCCCGTTCCCAGTCAGAGCAGTGACATTAGCGTCCCGTTCCCAGTCAAAGCAGTTACCTTACTGTAAAGTTCCCAGTCAAAGCAGTGACGTTAGCGTCCCGTTCCCAGTCAGAGCAGTGACGTTAGCGTCCTGTTCCCAGTCAAAGCAGTGACGTTAGTGTCCCGTTCCCAGTCAAAGCGGTGACGTTAGCATCCCGTTCCCAGTCAAAGCGGTGACGTTAGCGTCCCGTTCCCAGTCAAAGCAGTGACGTTAGCGTCCCGTTCCCAGTCAGAGCAATGACGTTAGCGTCCCGTTCCCAGTCAGAGCAGTGACGTTAGCGTCCCATTCCCAGTCAAACCAGTTACCTTAGTGTAAAGTTCCCAGTAAAAGCAGTGACGTTAACGTCAAGTTCCGAGTCAAAGCGGTGACGTTAGCATCCCGTTCCCAGTCAAAGCAGTGACTTTAGCGTCCCGTTCCCAGTCAAAGCGGTCACGTTAGCATCCCATTCCCAGTCAAAGCAGTGACCTTAGCATCACGTTCCCAGTCAAAGCAGTGACGTTAGCGACCCGTTCCCAGTCAAAGCAGTGACGTTAGTGTCCCGTTCTCATTCAAAGCGGTGACGTTAGCATCCCGTTCCCAGTCAAAGCAGTCACGTTAGCGTCCCGTTCCCAGTCAAAGCAGTGACGTTAGCGTCCCATTCCCAGTTAAAGCAGTGATGTTAGCGTCCCGTTCCCAGTCAAAGCCGTGACGTTAGCATCCCGTTCCCAGTCAGAGCATTGACGTTAGCGTCCCATTCCCAGTCAAAGCAGTGACGTTAGCATCCCCTTCCCAGTCAAAGCAGTGACGTTAGCGTCAAGTTCCCAGTCAAAGCGGTGACGTTAGCATCACTTTCCCAGTCGAAGTGGTGATGTTAGCGTCCCGTTCCCAGTCAGAGCAGTGACATTAGCGTCCCGTTCCCAGTCAAAGTAGTTACCTTACTGTAAAGTTCCCAGTCAAAGCAGTGACGTTAGCGTCCCGTTCCCAGTCAGAGCAGTGACATTAGCGTCCCGTTCCCAGTCAAAGCAGTTACCTTACTGTAAAGTTCCCAGTCAAAGCAGTGACGTTAGCATCCCGTTCCCAGTCAAAGCAGTGACGTTAGCGTCAAGTTCCGAGTCAAAGCGGTGGCGTTAGCATCCCGTTCCCAGTCAAAGCGGTGACGTTAGCGTCAAGTTCCCAGTCAAAGCGGTGACGTTAGCGTCCCGTTCCCAGTCAAAGCAGTTACCTTAGGGTAAAGTTCCCAGTCAAAGCAGTGACGTTAGCATCCCGTTCCCAGTCAAAGCAGTGACGTTAGCGTCAAGTTCCGAGTCGAAGCGGTGACGTCAGCATCCCGTTCCCAGTCAAAGAAGTGACTTTAGCGTCCCGTTCCCAGTCAAAGCGGTCACGTTAGCATCCCGTTCCCAGTCGAAGCAGTGACGTTAGCATCCCGTTCCCAGTCAAAGCAGTGACGTTAGCGTCCCGTTCCCAGTCAAAGCAGTGACGTTAGTGTCCCGTTCTCATTCAAAGCGGTGACGTTAGCATCCCGTTCCCAGTCAAAGCAGTCACGTTAGCGTCCCATTCCCAGTCAAAGCAGTGACGTTAGCGTCCCGTTCCCAGTCAAACCTGTGACGTTAGCGTCCCGTTCCCAGTCAAAGCCGTGACGTTAGCATCCCGTTCCCAGTCAGAGCATTGACGTTAGCGTCCCGTTCCCAGTCAAAGCAGTGACGTTAGTGTCCCATTCCCAGTCAAAGCGGTGACGTTAGCATCCCGTTCCCAGTCAGAGCATTGACGTTAGCGTCCCGTTCCCAGTCAAAGCTGTGACGTTAGCGTCCCGTTCCCAGTCAGAGCAATGACGTTAGCGTCCCATTCCCAGTCAGAGCAGTGACGTTAGCGTCCCATTCCCAGTAAAAGCAGTTACCTTAGTGTAAAGTTCCCAGTCAAAGCAGTGACGTTAGTATCCCGTTCCCATTCAAAGCAGTGACGTTAGCGTCCCGTTCCCAGTCAAAGCAGTGACGTTAGCATCCCGTTCCCAGTCAAAGCGGTGACGTTAGCATCACGTTCCCAGTCGAAGTGGTGATGTTAGCGTCCCGTTCCCAGTCAAAGCAGTGACGTTAGTTTCCCGGTCCCAGTCAAAGCGGTGACGTTAGCATCCCGTTCCCAGTCAAAGCTGTGACGTTAGCATCACGTTCCCAGTCAGAGCATTGACGTTAGCGTCCCGTTCCCAGTCAAAGCAGCGACGTTATTGTAAAGTTCCCAGTCAAAGCAGTGACGTTAGCATCCCGTTCCCAGTCAAAGCAGTGACGTTAGCGTCAAGTTCCGAGTCAAAGCGGTGACGTTAGCATCCCGTTCCCAGTCAAAGCGGTGATGTTAGCGTCCCGTTCCCAGTCAAAGCAGTGACGTTAGCATCCCGTTTCCAGTCAAAGCAGTGACGTTAGCGTCCCGTTCCCAGTCAAATCAGTGACGTTAGCGTCCCGTTCCCAGTCAAAGCAGTGACGTTAGCGTCCCGTTTCCATTCAAAGCGGTGACGTTAGCATCCCGTTCCCAGTGAAAGCATTGACGTTAGCGTCCCGTTCCCAGTCAAAGCAGCGACGTTAGTGTAAAGTTCCCAGTCAAAGCAGTGACGTTAGCATCCCGTTCCCAGTCAAAGCAGTCACGTTAGCGTCAAGTTCCGAGTCAAAGCGGTGACGTTAGCATCCCGTTCCCAGTCCAAGCGGTGATGTTAGCGTCCCGTTCCCAGTCAAAGCAGTGACGTTAGCATCCCGTTTCCAGTCAAAGCAGTGATGTTACTGTCCCGTTTCCATTCAAAGCGGTGACGTTAGCATCCCGTTCCCAGTGAAAGCAGTCACGTTAGCATCCCGTTCCCAGTCAGAGCAGTGACGTTAGCGTCCCGTTCCCAGTCAAAGCAGTGACGTTAGCGTCCCGTTCCCAGTCAAAGCAGTGACGTTAGCGTCCCGTTCCCAGTCAAAGCGGTCACGTTAGCATCCCGTTCCCAGTCAGAGCAGTGACGTTAGCGTCCCGTTCCCAGTCAAAGCAGTGACGTTAGCGTCCCGTTCCCAGTCAAAGCGGTGACGTTAGCATCCCGTTCCCAGTCAAAGCGGTGATGTTAGCGTCCCGTTCCCAGTCAAAGCAGTGACGTTAGCATCCCGTTTCCAGTCAAAGCAGTGACGTTAGCGTCCCGTTCCCAGTCAAATCAGTGACGTTAGCGTCCCGTTCCCAGTCAAAGCAGTGACGTTAGCGTCCCGTTTCCATTCAAAGCGGTGACGTTAGCATCCCGTTCCCAGTGAAAGCATTGACGTTAGCGTCCCGTTCCCAGTCAAAGCAGCGACGTTAGTGTAAAGTTCCCAGTCAAAGCAGTGACGTTAGCATCCCGTTCCCAGTCAAAGCAGTCACGTTAGCGTCAAGTTCCGAGTCAAAGCGGTGACGTTAGCATCCCGTTCCCAGTCCAAGCGGTGATGTTAGCGTCCCGTTCCCAGTCAAAGCAGTGACGTTAGCATCCCGTTTCCAGTCAAAGCAGTGATGTTACTGTCCCGTTTCCATTCAAAGCGGTGACGTTAGCATCCCGTTCCCAGTGAAAGCAGTCACGTTAGCATCCCGTTCCCAGTCAGAGCAGTGACGTTAGCGTCCCGTTCCCAGTCAAAGCAGTGACGTTAGCGTCCCGTTCCCAGTCAAAGCAGTGACGTTAGCGTCCCGTTCCCAGTCAAAGCGGTCACGTTAGCATCCCGTTCCCAGTCAGAGCAGTGACGTTAGCGTCCCGTTCCCAGTCAAAGCAGTGACGTTAGCGTCCCGTTCCCAGTCAAAGCGGTGACGTTAGCGTCCCGTTCCCAGTCAGAGCAGTGACGTTAGCGTCCCGTTCCCAGTCAGACCATTGACGTTAGCGTCCCGTTCCCAGTCAAAGCAGTGACGTTAGCATCCCATTCCCAGTCAAAGCGGTGACGTTAGCGTCCCGTTCCCAGTCAGAGCATTGACGTTAGCGTCCCGTTCCCAGTCAAAGCAGCGACGTTAGTGTAAAGTTCCCAGTCAAAGCAGTGACGTTAGCATCCCGTTCCCAGTCAAAGCAGTGACGTTAGCGTCAAGTTCCGAGTCAAAGCGGTGACGTTAGCATCCCGTTCCCAGTCAAAGCGGTGATGTTAGCGTCCCGTTCCCAGTCAAAGCAGTGACGTTAGCATCCCGTTTCCAGTCAAAGCAGTGACGTTAGCGTCCCGTTCCCAGTCAAATCAGTGACGTTAGCGTCCCGTTCCCAGTCAAAGCAGTGACGTTAGCGTCCCGTTTCCATTCAAAGCGGTGACGTTAGCGTCCCGTTCCCAGTGAAAGCAGTCACGTTAGCGTCCCGTTCCCAGTCAGAGCAGTGACGTTAGCGTCCCGTTCCCAGTCAAAGCAGTGACGTTAGCGTCCCGTTCCCAGTCAAAGCGGTCACGTTAGCATCCCGTTCCCAGTCAGAGCAGTGACGTTAGCGTCCCGTTCCCAGTCAAAGCAGTGACGTTAGCGTCCCGTTCCCAGTCAAAGCGGTGACGTTAGCGTCCCGTTCCCAGTCAGAGCAGTGACGTTAGCGTCCCGTTCCCAGTCAGAGCATTGACGTTAGCGTCCCGTTCCCAGTCAAAGCAGTGACGTTAAAGTCCCGTTTCCATTCAAAGCGGTGACGTTAGCATCCCGTTCCCAGTGAAAGCATTGACGTTAGCGTCCCGTTCCCAGTCAAAGCAGCGACGTTAGTGTAAAGTTCCCAGTCAAAGCAGTGACGTTAGCATCCCGTTCCCAGTCAAAGCAGTCACGTTAGCGTCAAGTTCCGAGTCAAAGCGGTGACGTTAGCATCCCGTTCCCAGTCCAAGCGGTGATGTTAGCGTCCCGTTCCCAGTCAAAGCAGTGACGTTAGCATCCCGTTTCCAGTCAAAGCAGTGACGTTAGCGTCCCGTTCCCAGTCAAATCAGTGACGTTAGCGTCCCGTTCCCAGTCAAAGCAGTGATGTTACTGTCCCGTTTCCATTCAAAGCGGTGACGTTAGCATCCCGTTCCCAGTGAGAGCAGTCACGTTAGCATCCCGTTCCCAGTCAGAGCAGTGACGTTAGCGTCCCGTTCCCAGTCAAAGCAGTGACGTTAGCGTCCCGTTCCCAGTCAAAGCAGTGACGTTAGCGTCCCGTTCCCAGTCAAAGCGGTCACGTTAGCATCCCGTTCCCAGTCAGAGCAGTGACGTTAGTGTCCCGTTCCCAGTCAAAGCAGTGACGTTAGCGTCCCGTTCCCAGTCAAAGCGGTGACGTTAGCGTCCCGTTCCCAGTCAGAGCAGTGACGTTAGCGTCCCGTTCCCAGTCAGAGCATTGACGTTAGCGTCCCGTTCCCAGTCAAAGCAGCGACGTTAGCGTCAAGTTCCGAGTCAAAGCGGTGACGTTAGCATCCCGTTCCCAGTCAAAGCGGTGATGTTAGCGTCCCGTTCCTAGTCAAAGCAGTGACGTTAGCATCCCGTTTCCAGTCAAAGCAGTGACGTTAGCGTCCCGTTCCCAGTCAAATCAGTGACGTTAGCGTCCCGTTCCCAGTCAAAGCAGTGACGTTAGCGTCCCGTTTCCATTCAAAGCGGTGACGTTAGCGTCCCGTTCCCAGTGAAAGCAGTCACGTTAGCGTCCCGTTCCCAGTCAGAGCAGTGACGTTAGCGTCCCGTTCCCAGTCAAAGCAGTGACGTTAGCGTCCCGTTCCCAGTCAAAGCGGTCACGTTAGCATCCCGTTCCCAGTCAGAGCAGTGACGTTAGCGTCCCGTTCCCAGTCAAAGCAGTGACGTTAGCGTCCCGTTCCCAGTCAAAGCGGTGACGTTAGCGTCCCGTTCCCAGTCAGAGCAGTGACGTTAGCGTCCCGTTCCCAGTCAGAGCATTGACGTTAGCGTCCCGTTCCCAGTCAAAGCAGTGACGTTAGCATCCCCTTCCCAGTCAAAGCGGTGACGTTAGCGTCCCGTTCCCAGTCAGAGCATTGACGTTAGCGTCCCGTTCCCAGTCAAAGCAGCGACGTTAGTGTAAAGTTCCCAGTCAAAGCAGTGACGTTAGCATCCCGTTCCCAGTCAAAGCAGTGACGTTAGCGTCAAGTTCCGAGTCAAAGTGGTGACGTTAGCATCCCGTTCCCAGTCAAAGCGGTGATGTTAGCGTCCCGTTCCCAGTCAAAGCAGTGACGTTAGCATCCCGTTTCCAGTCAAAGCAGTGACGTTAGCGTCCCGTTCCCAGTCAGAGCAGTGATGTTAGCGTCCCGTTCCCAGTCAAAGCGGTGACGTTAGCGTCCCATTCCCATTCAAAGCGGTGACGTTAGCATCCTGTTCCCAGTCAAAGAAGTCACGTTAGCGTCCCGTTCCCAGTCAAAGCAGTGACGTTAGCGTCCCGTTCCCAGTCAAAGCGGTGACGGTAGCGTCCCGTTCCCAGTCAGAGCAGTGACGTTAGCGTCCCGTTCCCAGTCAAAGCAGTGACGTTAGTGTCCCGTTCCCAGTCAAAGCGGTGACGTTAGCATCCCGTTCCCAGTCAAAGCGGTGACATTAGCGTCCCGTTCCCAGTCAAAGCAGTGACGTTAGCGTCCCGTTCCCAGTCAGAGCAATGACGTTAGCGTCCCGTTCCCAGTCAGAGCAGTGACGTTAGCGTCCCATTCCCAGTCAAAGCAGTTACCTTAGTGTAAAGTTCCCAGTCAAAGCAGTGACGTTAGCGTCAAGTTCCTAGTCAAAGCGGTGACGTTAGCATCCCGTTCCCAGTCAAAGCAGTGACTTTAGCGTCCCGTTCCCAGTCAAAGCGGTCACGTTAGCATCCCATTCCCAGTCAAAGCAGTGACGTTAGCATCCCGTTCCCAGTCAAAGCAGTGACGTTAGCGACCCGTTCCCAGTCAAAGCAGTGACGTTAGTGTCCCGTTCTCATTCAAGGCGGTGACGTTAGCATCCCGTTCCCAGTCAAAGCAGTCACGTTAGCGTCCCGTTCCCAGTCAAAGCAGTGACGTTAGCGTCCCATTCCCAGTCAAAGCAGTGATGTTAGCGTCCCGTTCCCAGTCAAAGCCGTGACGTTAGCATCCCGTTCCCAGTCAGATCATTGACGTTAGCGTCCCGTTCCCAGTCAAAGCAGTGACGTTAGCATCCCGTTCCCAGTCAAAGCAGTGACGTTAGCATCCCGTTCCCAGTCAAAGCAGTGACGTTAGCATCCCGTACCCAGTCAAAGCAGTGAAATTAGCGTCCCGTTCCCAGTCAAAGCGGTGACGTTAGCGTCCCCTTCCCAGTCAGAGCAGTGACGTTAGCATCCCATTCCCAGTCAGAGCAGGGATGTTAGCGTCCCGTTCCCAGTCAAAGCGGTCACGTTAGCATCCCGTTCCCAGTCAAAGCAGTGACGTTAGCGTCCCGTTCCCAGTCAAAGCAGTGACGTTAGCGTCCCGTTCCCAGTAAAAGCAGTGACGTTAGTGTCCCGTTCCCATTCAAAGCGGTGACGTTAGCATCCCGTTCCCAGTCAACGCAGTCACGTTAGCGTCCCGTTCCCAGTCATAGCAGTGACGTTAGCGTCCCGTTCCCAGTCAAAGCGGTGACGTTAGCGTCCCGTTCCCAGTCAGAGCAGTGACATTAGCGTCCCGTTCCCAGTAAAAGCAGTTACCTTAGTGTAAAGTTCCCAGTCAAAGCAGTGACGTTAGCATCCCGTTCCCAGTCAAAGCAGGGACGTTAGCGTCAAGTTCCGAGTCAAAGCGGTGACGTTAGCATCCCGTTCCCAGTCAAAGCAGTGACGTTAGCGTCCCGTTCCCAGTCAAAGCGGTGACGTTAGCATCCCGTTCCCAGTCAAAGCAGTGAAATTAGCGTCCCGTTCCCAGTCAAAGCGGTGACGTTAGCGTCCCCTTCCCAGTCAGAGCAGTGACGTTAGCTTCCCGTTCCCAGTCAGAGCAGGGATGTTAGCGTCCCGTTCCCAGTCAAAGCGGTCACGTTAGCATCCCGTTCCCAGTCAAAGCAGTGACGTTAGCGTCCCGTTCCCAGTCAAAGCAGTGACGTTAGCGTCCCGTTCCCAGTCAAAGCAGTGACGTTAGTGTCCCGTTCCCATTCAAAGCGGTGACGTTAGCATCCCGTTCCCAGTCAACGCAGTCACGTTAGCGTCCCGTTCCCAGTCAAAGCAGTGACGTTAGCGTCCCGTTCCCAGTCAAAGCGGTGACGTTAGCGTCCCGTTCCCAGTCAGAGCAGTGACATTAGCGTCCCGTTCCCAGTAAAAGCAGTTACCTTAGTGTAAAGTTCCCAGTCAAAGCAGTGACGTTAGCATCCCGTTCCCAGTCAAAGCAGTGACGTTAGCGTCAAGTTCCGAGTCAAAGCGGTGACGTTAGCATCCCGTTCCCAGTCAAAGCAGTGACGTTAGCGTCCCGTTCCCAGTCAAAGCGGTCACGTTAGCATCGCGTTCCCAGTCAAAGCAGTGACGTTAGCGTCCCGTTCCCAGTCAAAGCAGTGACGTTAGCGTCCCGTTCCCAGTCAAAGCAGTGACGTTAGCGTCCCGTTCCCAGTCAAAGCGGTCACGTTAGCATCCCATTCCCAGTCAAAGCAGTGACGTTAGCATCCCGTTCCCAGTCAAAGCAGTGACGTTAGCGACCCGTTCCCAGTCAAAGCAGTGACGTTAGTGTCCCGTTCCCAGTCAAAGCGGTGACGTTAGCATCCCGTTCCCAGTCAAAGCGGTGACGTTAGCGTCCCGTTCCCAGTCAAAGCAGTGACGTTAGCGTCCCGTTCCCAGTCAGAGCAATGACGTTAGCGTCCCGTTCCCAGTCAGAGCAGTGACGTTAGCGTCCCATTCCCAGTCAAAGCAGTTACCTTAGTGTAAAGTTCCCAGTCAAAGCAGTGACGTTAGCGTCAAGTTCCTAGTCAAAGCGGTGACGTTAGCATCCCGTTCCCAGTCAAAGCAGTGACTTTAGCGTCCCGTTCCCAGTCAAAGCGGTCACGTTAGCATCCCATTCCCAGTCAAAGCAGTGACGTTAGCATCCCGTTCCCAGTCAAAGCAGTGAAATTAGCGTCCCGTTCCCAGTCAAAGCAGTGACGTTAGTGTCCCGTTCTCATTCAAAGCGGTGACGTTAGCATCCCGTTCCCAGTCAAAGCAGTCACGTTAGCGTCCCGTTCCCAGTCAAAGCAGTGACGTTAGCGTCCCATTCCCAGTCAAAGCAGTGATGTTAGCGTCCCGTTCCCAGTCAAAGCCGTGACGTTAGCATCCCGTTCCCAGTCAGAGCATTGACGTTAGCGTCCCGTTCCCAGTCAAAGCAGTGACGTTAGCATCCCGTTCCCAGTCAAAGCAGTGACGTTAGCATCCCGTTCCCAGTCAAAGCAGTGACGTTAGCATCCCGTTCCCAGTCAAAGCAGTGAAATTAGCGTCCCGTTCCCAGTCAAAGCAGTGACGTTAGCATCCCGTTCCCAGTCAACGCAGTCACGTTAGCGTCCCGTTCCCAGTCAAAGCAGTGACGTTAGCGTCCCATTCCCAGTCAAAGCAGTTACCTTAGTGTAAAGTTCCCAGTCAAAGCAGTGACGTTAGCGTCAAGTTCCTAGTCAAAGCGGTGACGTTAGCATCTCGTTCCCAGTCAAAGCAGTGACTTTAGCGTCCCGTTCCCAGTCAAAGCGGTCACGTTAGCATCCCATTCCCAGTCAAAGCAGTGACGTTAGCATCCCGTTCCCAGTCAAAGCAGTGACGTTAGCGACCCGTTCCCAGTCAAAGCAGTGACGTTAGTGTCCCGTTCTCATTCAAAGCGGTGACGTTAGCATCCCGTTCCCAGTCAAAGCAGTCACGTTAGCATCCCGTTCCCAGTCAAAGCAGTGACGTTAGCGTCCCATTCCCAGTCAAAGCAGTGATGTTAGCGTCCCGTTCCCAGTCAAAGCCGTGATGTTAGCATCCCGTTCCCAGTCAGAGCAGTGACGTTAGCGTCAAGTTCCGAGTCAAAGCGGTGACGTTAGCATCCCGTTCCCAGTCAAAGCAGTGACGTTAGCGTCCCGTTCCCAGTCAAAGCGGTCACGTTAGCATCCCGTTCCCAGTCAAAGCAGTGACGTTAGCGTCCCGTTCCCAGTCAAAGCAGTGACGTTAGCGTCCTGTTCCCAGTCAAAGCAGTGACGTTAGCGTCCCGTTCCCAGTCAAAGCAGTGACGTTAGGGTCCCGTTCCCATTCAAAGCGGTGACGTTAGCATCCCGTTCCCAGTCAACGCAGTCACGTTAGCGTCCCGTTCCCAGTCAAAGCAGTGACATTAGCGTCCCGTTCCCAGTAAAAGCAGTTACCTTAGTGTAAAGTTCCCAGTCAAAGCAGTGACGTTAGCATCCCGTTCCCAGTCAAAGCAGTGACGTTAGCGTCAAGTTCCGAGTCAAAGCGGTGACGTTAGCATCCCGTTCCCAGTCAAAGCAGTGACGTTAGCGTCCCGTTCCCAGTCAAAGCGGTCACGTTAGCATCCCGTTCCCAGTCAAAGCAGTGACGTTAGCGTCCCGTTCCCAGTCAAAGCAGTGACGTTAGCGTCCCGTTCCCAGTCAAAGCAGTGACGTTAGCGTCCCGTTCCCATTCAAAGCGGTGACGTTAGCATCCCGTTCCCAGTCAAAGAAGTCACGTTACCGTCCCGTTCCCAGTCAAAGCAGTGACGTTAGCGTCCCGTTCCCAGTCAAAGCGGTGACGGTAGCGTCCCGTTCCCAGTCAGAGCAGTGACGTTAGCGTCCCGTTCCCAGTCAAAGCAGTGACGTTAGTGTCCCGTTCCCAGTCAAAGCGGTGACGTTAGCATCCCGTTCCCAGTCAAAGCAGTGACGTTAGCGTCCCGTTCCCAGTCAGAGCAATGACGTTAGCGTCCCGTTCCCAGTCAGAGCAGTGACGTTAGCGTCCCATTCCCAGTCAAAGCAGTTACCTTAGTGTAAAGTTCCCAGTCAAAGCAGTGACGTTAGCATCCCGTTCCCAGTCAAAGCAGTGACGTTAGCGTCAAGTTCCGAGTGAAAGCGGTGACGTTAGCATCCCGTTCCCAGTCAAAGCAGTGACTTTAGCGTCCCGTTCCCAGTCAAAGCGGTCACGTTAGCATCCCATTCCCAGTCAAAGCAGTGACGTTAGCATCCCGTTCCCAGTCAAAGCAGTGACGTTAGCGACCCGTTCCCAGTCAAAGCAGTGACGTTAGTGTCCCGTTCTCATTCAAAGCGGTGACGTTAGCATCCCGTTCCCAGTCAAAGCAGTCACGTTAGCGTCCCGTTCCCAGTCAAAGCAGTGACGTTAGCGTCCCGTTCCCAGTCAAAGCAGTGATGTTAGCGTCCCGTTCCCAGTCAAAGCCGTGACGTTAGCATCCCGTTCCCAGTCAGAGCATTGACGTTAGCGTCCCGTTCCCAGTCAAAGCAGTGACGTTAGTGTCCCGTTCCCAGTCAAAGCGGTGACGTTAGCATCCCGTTCCCAGTCAAAGCGGTGACGTTAGCATCACGTTCCCAGTCGAAGTGGTGATGTTAGCGTCCCGTTCCCAGTCAGAGCAGTGACATTAGCATCCCGTTCCCAGTCAAAGCAGTTACCTTACTGGAAAGTTCCCAGTCAAAGCAGTGACGTTAGCATCCCGTTCCCAGTCAAAGCAGTGACGTTAGCGTCAAGTTCCGAGTCAAAGCGGTGACGTTAGCATCCCGTTCCCAGTCAAAGCGGTGATGTTAGTGTCCCGTTCCCAGTCAAAGCGGTGACGTTAGCGTCCCGTTCCCAGTCAAAGCAGTTACCTTAGGGTAAAGTTCCCAGTCAAAGCAGTGACGTTAGCATCCTGTTCCCAGTCAAAGCAGTGACGTTAGCGTCAAGTTCCGAGTCAAAGCGGTGACGTCAGCATCCCGTTCCCAGTCAAAGCAGTGACTTTAGCGTCCTGTTCCCAGTCAAAACGGTCACGTTAGCATCCCGTTCCCAGTCAAAGCAGTGACGTTAGCATCCCGTTCCCAGTCAAAGCAGTGACGTTAGCGTCCCGTTCCCAGTCAAAGCAGTGACGTTAGTGTCCCGTTCTCATTCAAAGCGGTGACGTTAGCATCCCGTTCCCAGTCAAAGCAGTCATGTTAGCGTCCCGTTCCCAGTCAAAGCAGTGACGTTAGCGTCCCGTTCCCAGTCAAACCTGTGACGTTAGCGTCCCGTTCCCAGTCAAAGCCGTGACGTTAGCATCCCGTTCCCAGTCAGAGCATTGACGTTAGCGTCCCGTTCCCAGTCAAAGCAGTGACGTTAGTGTCCCATTCCCAGTCAAAGCGGTGACGTTAGCATCCCGTTCCCAGTCGAAGTGGTGATGTTAGCGTCCCGTTCCCAGTCAGAGCAGTGACATTAGCGTCCCGTTCCCAGTCAAAGCGGTGACGTTAGCGTCCCGTTCCCAGTCAAAGCAGTGACGTTAGCGTCCCGTTCCTAGTCAAAGCGGTGACGTTAGCGTCCCGTTCCCAGTCAGAGCAGTGACGTTAGCGTCCCATTCCCAGTCAGAGCAGTGACGTTAGCGTCCCGTTCCCAGTCAGAGCATTGACGTTAGCGTCCCGTTCCCAGTCAAAGCAGTGACGTTAGCGTCCCGTTCCCAGTCAAAGCGGTGACGTTAGCATCCCGTTCCCAGTCAAAGCAGTGACGTTAGCGTCCCGTTCCCAGTCAAAGCGGTGACGGTAGCGTCCCGTTCCCAGTCAAAGCAGTGACGTTAGCGTCCCGTTCCCAGTCAAAGCAGTGACGTTAGTGTCCCGTTCCCAGTCAAAGCGGTGACGTTAGTATCCCGTTCCCAGTCAAAGCGGTGACGTTAGCGTCCCGTTCCCAGTCAAAGCAGTGACGTTAGCGTCCCGTTCCAAGTCAAAGCGGTGACGTTAGCGTCCCGTTCCCAGTCAGAGCAGTGACGTTAGCGTCCCGTTCCCAGTCAGAGCAGTGACGTTAGCGTCCCGTTCCCAGTCAGAGCATTGACGTTAGCGTCCCGTTCCCAGTCAAAGCAGTGACGTTAGTGTCCCGTTCCCAGTCAAAGCGGTGACGTTAGCATCCCGTTCCCAGTCAAAGCGGTGACGTTAGCATCACGTTCCCAGTCGAAGTGGTGATGTTAGCGTCCCGTTCCCAGTCAAAGCAGTGACGTTAGTTTCCCGGTCCCAGTCAAAGCGGTGACGTTAGCATCCCGTTCCCAGTCAAAGCTGTGACGTTAGCATCACGTTCCCAGTCGAAGTGGTGATGTTAGCGTCCCGTTCCCAGTCACAGCAGTGACATTAGCGTCCCGTTCCCAGTCAAAGCAGTTACCTTAGTGTAAAGTTCCCAGTCAAAGCAGTGACGTTAGCATCCCGTTCCCAGTCAAAGCAGTGACGTTAGCGTCAAGTTTCGAGTCAAAGCGGTGACATTAGCATCCCGTGCCCAGTCAAAGCAGTGACGTTAGCGTCCCGTTCCCAGTCAAAGCGGTCACGTTAGCATTCCGTTCCCAGTCAGAGCAGTGACGTTAGCGTCCCGTTCCCAGTCAAAGCAGTGACGTTAGCGTCCCGTTCCCAGTCAAAGCGGTGACGTTAGCGTCCCGTTCCCAGTCAGAGCAGTGACGTTAGCGTCCCGTTCCCAGTCAGAGCATTGACGTTAGCGTCCCGTTCCCAGTCAAAGCAGTGACGTTAGCATCCCGTTCCCAGTCAAAGCGGTGACGTTAGCGTCCCGTTCCCAGTCAGAGCATTGACGTTAGCGTCCCGTTCCCAGTCAAAGCAGCGACGTTAGTGTAAAGTTCCCAGTCAAAGCAGTGACGTTAGCATCCCGTTCCCAGTCAAAGCAGTGACGTTAGCGTCAAGTTCCGAGTCAACGCGGTGACGTTAGCATCCCGTTCCCAGTCAAAGCGGTGACGTTAGCGTCCCGTTCCCAGTCAAAGCAGTGACGTTAGTATCCCGTTTCCAGTCAAAGCAGTGACGTTAGCGTCCCGTTCCCAGTCAAATCAGTGACGTTAGCATCCCGTTCCCAGTCAAAGCAGTGACGTTAGCGTCCCGTTCCCAGTCAAAGCGGTGACGGTAGCGTCCCGTTCCCAGTCAAAGCAGTGACGTTAGCGTCCCGTTCCCAGTCAAAGCAGTGACGTTAGTGTCCCGTTCCCAGTCAAAGCGGTGACGTTAGTATCCCGTTCCCAGTCAAAGCGGTGACGTTAGCGTCCCGTTCCCAGTCAAAGCAGTGACGTTAGCGTCCCGTTCCAAGTCAAAGCGGTGACGTTAGCGTCCCGTTCCCAGTCAGAGCAGTGACGTTAGCGTCCCGTTCCCAGTCAGAGCAGTGACGTTAGCGTCCCGTTCCCAGTCAGAGCATTGACGTTAGCGTCCCGTTCCCAGTCAAAGCAGTGACGTTAGTGTCCCGTTCCCAGTCAAAGCGGTGACGTTAGCATCCCGTTCCCAGTCAAAGCGGTGACGTTAGCATCACGTTCCCAGTCGAAGTGGTGATGTTAGCGTCCCGTTCCCAGTCAAAGCAGTGACGTTAGTTTCCCGGTCCCAGTCAAAGCGGTGACGTTAGCATCCCGTTCCCAGTCAAAGCTGTGACGTTAGCATCACGTTCCCAGTCGAAGTGGTGATGTTAGCGTCCCGTTCCCAGTCACAGCAGTGACATTAGCGTCCCGTTCCCAGTCAAAGCAGTTACCTTAGTGTAAAGTTCCCAGTCAAAGCAGTGACGTTAGCATCCCGTTCCCAGTCAAAGCAGTGACGTTAGCGTCAAGTTTCGAGTCAAAGCGGTGACATTAGCATCCCGTGCCCAGTCAAAGCAGTGACGTTAGCGTCCCGTTCCCAGTCAAAGCGGTCACGTTAGCATTCCGTTCCCAGTCAGAGCAGTGACGTTAGCGTCCCGTTCCCAGTCAAAGCAGTGACGTTAGCGTCCCGTTCCCAGTCAAAGCGGTGACGTTAGCGTCCCGTTCCCAGTCAGAGCAGTGACGTTAGCGTCCCGTTCCCAGTCAGAGCATTGACGTTAGCGTCCCGTTCCCAGTCAAAGCAGTGACGTTAGCATCCCGTTCCCAGTCAAAGCGGTGACGTTAGCGTCCCGTTCCCAGTCAGAGCATTGACGTTAGCGTCCCGTTCCCAGTCAAAGCAGCGACGTTAGTGTAAAGTTCCCAGTCAAAGCAGTGACGTTAGCATCCCGTTCCCAGTCAAAGCAGTGACGTTAGCGTCAAGTTCCGAGTCAACGCGGTGACGTTAGCATCCCGTTCCCAGTCAAAGCGGTGACGTTAGCGTCCCGTTCCCAGTCAAAGCAGTGACGTTAGTATCCCGTTTCCAGTCAAAGCAGTGACGTTAGCGTCCCGTTCCCAGTCAAATCAGTGACGTTAGCGTCCCGTTCCCAGTCAAAGCAGTGACGTTAGCGTCCCGTTTCCATTCAAAGCGGTGACGTTAGCATCCCGTTCCCAGTGAAAGCAGTCACGTTAGCGTCCCGTTCCCAGTTAGAGCAGTGACGTTAGCGTCCCGTTCCCAGTCAGAGCAGTGACGTTAGCGTCCCGTTCCCAGTCAAATCAGTGACGTTAGCGTCCCGTTCCCAGTCAAAGCAGTGACGTTAGCGTCCCGTTCCCAGTCAAAGCGGTGACGTTAGCGTCCCGTTTCCATTCAAAGCGGTGACGTTAGCATCCCGTTCCCAGTGAAAGCAGTCACGTTAGCGTCCCGTTCCCAGTCAGAGCAGTGACGTTAGCGTCCCGTTCCCAGTCAGAGCAGTGACGTTAGCGTCCCGTTCCCAGTCAAAGCAGTGACGTTAGCGTCCCGTTCCCAGTCAAAGCGGTGACGTTAGCGTCCCGTTCCCAGTCAGAGCAGTGACATTAGCGTCCCGTTCCCAGTAAAAGCAGTTACCTTAGTGTAAAGTTCCCAGTCAAAGCAGTGACGTTAGCATCACGTTCCCAGTCAAAGCAGTGACGATAGCGTGAAGTTCCGAGTCAAAGCGGTGACGTTAGCATCCCGTTCCCAGTCAAAGCAGTGACGTTAGCGTCCCGTTCCCAGTCAAAGCGGTCACGTTAGCATCCCGTTCCCAGTCAAAGCAGTGACGTTAGCGTCCCGTTCCCAGTCAAAGCGGTGCAGGTAGCGTCCCGCTCCCAGTCAGAGCAGTGACGTTAGCGTCCCGTTCCCAGTCAAAGCAGTGACGTTAGTGTCCCGTTCCCAGTCAAAGCGGTGATGTTAGCATCCCGTTCCCAGTCAAAGCGGTGACGTTAGCGTCCCGTTCCCAGTCAAAGCAGTGACGTTAGCGTCCCGTTCCCAGTCAGAGCAATGACGTTAGCGTCCCGTTCCCAGTCAGAGCAGTGACGTTAGCGTCCCATTCCCAGTCAAAGCAGTTACCTTAGTGTAAAGTTCCCAGTCAAAGCAGTGACGTTAGCATCCCGTTCCCAGTCAAACCAGTGACGTTAGCGTCAAGTTCCGAGTCAAAGCTGTGACGTTAGCATCCCGTTCCCAGTCAAAGCAGTGACTTTAGCGTCCCGTTCCCAGTCAAAGCGGTCACGTTAGCATCCCATTCCCAGTCAAAGCAGTGACGTTAGCATCCCGTTCCCAGTCAAAGCAGTGACGTTAGCGACCCGTTCCCAGTCAAAGCAGTGACGTTAGCGTCCAGTTCTCATTCAAAGCGGTGACGTTAGCATCCCGTTCCCAGTCAAAGCAGTCACGTTAGCGTCCCGTTCCCAGTCAAAGCAGTGACGTTAGCGTCCCGTTCCCAGTCAAAGCAGTCACGTTAGGATCCCGTTCCCAGTCAAAGCCGTGACGTTAGCATCCCGTTCCCAGTCAGAGCATGGACGTTAGCGTCCCGTTCCCAGTCAAAGCAGTGACGTTAGTGTCCCGTTCCCAGTCAAAGCGGTGACGTTAGCATCCCGTTCCCAGTCAAAGCGGTGACATTAGCATCACGTTCCCAGTCGAAGTGGTGATGTTAGCGTCCCGTTCCCAGTCAGAGCAGTGACATTAGCGTCCCGTTCCCAGTCAAAGCAGTTACCTTACTGTAAAGTTCCCAGTCAAAGCAGTGACGTTAGCATCCCGTTCCCAGTCAAAGCGGTGACGTTAGCATCCCGTTCCCAGTCAAAGCAGTGACGTTAGCGTCCCGTTCCCAGTCAAAGCGGTGACGTTAGCGTCCCGTTCCCAGTCAAAGCAGTTACCTTAGGGTAAAGTTCCCAGTCAAAGCAGTGACGTTAACATCCCGTTCCCAGTCAAAGCAGTGACGTTAGCGTCAAGTTCCGAGTCAAAGAGGTGACGTCAGCATCCCGTTCCCAGTCAAAGCAGTGACTTTAGCGTCCTGTTCCCAGTCAAAGCGGTCACGTTAGCATCCCGTTCCCAGTCAAAGCAGTGACGTTCGCATCCCGTTCCCAGTCAAAGCAGTGACGTTAGCGTCCCGTTCCCAGTCAAAGCAGTGACGTTAGTGTCCCGTTCTCATTCAAAGCGGTGACGTTAGCATCCCATTCCCAGTCAAAGCAGTCACGTTAGCGTCCCGTTCCCAGTCAAAGCAGTGACGTTAGCGTCCCGTTCCCAGTCAAACCTGTGACGTTAGCGTCCCGTTCCCATTCAAAGCCGTGACGTTAGCGTCCCGTTCCCAGTCAAAGCGGTCACGTTAGCATTCCGTTCCCAGTCAGAGCAGTGACGTTAGCGTCCCGTTCCCAGTCAAAGCAGTGACGTTAGCGTCCCGTTCCCTGTCAAAGCCGTGACGTTAGCATCCCGTTCCCAGTCAGAGCATTGACGTTAGCGTCCCGTTCCCAGTCAGAGCATTGACGTTAGCGTCCCGTTCCCAGTCAAAGCAGTGACGTTAGCATCCCGTTCCCAGTCAAAGCGGTGACGTTAGCGTCCCGTTCCCAGTCAGAGCATTGACGTTAGCGTCCCGTTCCCAGTCAAAGCGGCGACGTTAGTGTAAAGTTCCCAGTCAAAGCAGTGACGTTAGCATCCCGTTCCCAGTCAAAGCAGTGACGTTAGCGTCAAGTTCCGAGTCAACGCGGTGACGTTAGCATCCCGTTCCCAGTCAAAGCGGTGACGTTAGCGTCCCGTTCCCAGTCAAAGCAGTGACGTTAGTATCCCGTTTCCAGTCAAAGCAGTGACGTTAGCGTCCCGTTCCCAGTCAAATCAGTGACGTTAGCGTCCCGTTCCCAGTCAAAGCAGTGACGTTAGCGTCCCGTTTCCATTCAAAGCGGTGACGTTAGCATCCCGTTCCCAGTGAAAGCAGTCACGTTAGCATCCCGTTCCCAGTTAGAGCAGTGACGTTAGCGTCCCGTTCCCAGTCAGAGCAGTGACGTTAGCGTCCCGTTCCCAGTCAAATCAGTGACGTTAGCGTCCCGTTCCCAGTCGTAGCAGTGACGTTAGCGTCCCGTTCCCAGTCAAAGCGGTGACGTTAGCGTCCCGTTTCCATTCAAAGCGGTGACGTTAGCATCCCGTTCCCAGTGAAAGCAGTCACGTTAGCGTCCCGTTCCCAGTCAGAGCAGTGACGTTAGCGTCCCGTTCCCAGTCAGAGCAGTGACGTTAGCGTCCCGTTCCCAGTCAAAGCAGTGACGTTAGCGTCCCGTTCCCAGTCAAAGCGGTGACGTTAGCGTCCCGTTCCCAGTCAGAGCAGTGACATTAGCGTCCCGTTCCCAGTAAAAGCAGTTACCTTAGTGTAAAGTTCCCAGTCAAAGCAGTGACGTTAGCATCACGTTCCCAGTCAAAGCAGTGACGATAGCGTCAAGTTCCGAGTCAAAGCGGTGACGTTAGCATCCCGTTCCCAGTCAAAGCAGTGACGTTAGCGTCCCGTTCCCAGTCAAAGCGGTCACGTTAGCATCCCGTTCCCAGTCAAAGCAGTGACGTTAGCGTCCCGTTCCCAGTCAAAGCGGTGACGGTAGCGTCCCGCTCCCAGTCAGAGCAGTGACGTTAGCGTCCCGTTCCCAGTCAAAGCAGTGACGTTAGTGTCCCGTTCCCGGTCAAAGCGGTGATGTTAGCATCCCGTTCCCAGTCAAAGCGGTGACGTTAGCGTCCCGTTCCCAGTCAAAGCAGTGACGTTAGCGTCCCGTTCCCAGTCAGAGCAATGACGTTAGCGTCCCGTTCCCAGTCAGAGCAGTGACGTTAGCGTCCCATTCCCAGTCAAAGCAGTTACCTTAGTGTAAAGTTCCCAGTCAAAGCAGTGACGTTAGCATCCCGTTCCCAGTCAAACCAGTGACGTTAGCGTCAAGTTCCGAGTCAAAGCTGTGACGTTAGCATCCCGTTCCCAGTCAAAGCAGTGACTTTAGCGTCCCGTTCCCAGTCAAAGCGGTCACGTTAGCATCCCATTCCCAGTCAAAGCAGTGACGTTAGCATCCCGTTCCCAGTCAAAGCAGTGACGTTAGCGACCCGTTCCCAGTCAAAGCAGTGACGTTAGCGTCCAGTTCTCATTCAAAGCGGTGACGTTAGCATCCCGTTCCCAGTCAAAGCAGTCACGTTAGCGTCCCGTTCCCAGTCAAAGCAGTGACGTTAGCGTCCCGTTCCCAGTCAAAGCAGTCACGTTAGGATCCCGTTCCCAGTCAAAGCCGTGACGTTAGCATCCCGTTCCCAGTCAGAGCAGTGACGTTAGTGTCCCGTTCCCAGTCAAAGCGGTGACGTTAGCATCCCGTTCCCAGTCAAAGCGGTGACATTAGCATCACGTTCCCAGTCGAAGTGGTGATGTTAGCGTCCCGTTCCCAGTCAGAGCAGTGACATTAGCGTCCCGTTCCCAGTCAAAGCAGTTACCTTACTGTAAAGTTCCCAGTCAAAGCAGTGACGTTAGCATCCCGTTCCCAGTCAAAGCGGTGACGTTAGCATCCCGTTCCCAGTCAAAGCAGTGACGTTAGCGTCCCGTTCCCAGTCAAAGCGGTGACGTTAGCGTCCCGTTCCCAGTCAAAGCAGTTACCTTAGGGTAAAGTTCCCAGTCAAAGCAGTGACGTTAACATCCCGTTCCCAGTCAAAGCAGTGACGTTAGCGTCAAGTTCCGAGTCAAAGCGGTGACGTCAGCATCCCGTTCCCAGTCAAAGCAGTGACTTTAGCGTCCTGTTCCCAGTCAAAGCGGTCACGTTAGCATCCCGTTCCCAGTCAAAGCAGTGACGTTAGCATCCCGTTCCCAGTCAAAGCAGTGACGTTAGCGTCCCGTTCCCAGTCAAAGCAGTGACGTTAGTGTCCCGTTCTCATTCAAAGCGGTGACGTTAGCATCCCGTTCCCAGTCAAAGCAGTCACGTTAGCGTCCCGTTCCCAGTCAAAGCAGTGACGTTAGCGTCCCGTTCCCAGTCAAACCTGTGACGTTAGCGTCCCGTTCCCAGTCAAAGCCGTGACGTTAGCGTCCCGTTCCCAGTCAAAGCGGTCACGTTAGCATTCCGTTCCCAGTCAGAGCAGTGACGTTAGCGTCCCGTTCCCAGTCAAAGCAGTGACGTTAGCGTCCCGTTCCCAGTCAAAGCGGTGACGTTAGCATCCCGTTCCCAGTCAGAGCATTGACGTTAGCGTCCCGTTCCCAGTCAGAGCATTGACGTTAGCGTCCCGTTCCCAGTCAAAGCAGTGACGTTAGCATCCCGTTCCCAGTCAAAGCGGTGACGTTAGCGTCCCGTTCCCAGTCAGAGCATTGACGTTAGCGTCCCGTTCCCAGTCAAAGCAGCGACGTTAGTGTAAAGTTCCCAGTCAAAGCAGTGACGTTAGCGTCCCGTTCCCAGTCAAAGCAGTGACGTTAGCGTCAAGTTCCGAGTCAACGCGGTGACGTTAGCATCCCGTTCCCAGTCAAAGCGGTGACGTTAGCGTCCCGTTCCCAGTCAAAGCGGTGACGTTAGTATCCCGTTTCCAGTCAAAGCAGTGACGTTAGCATCCCGTTCCCAGTCAAATCAGTGACGTTAGCGTCCCGTTCCCAGTCAAAGCAGTGACGTTAGCGTCCCGTTTCCATTCAAAGCGGTGACGTTAGCATCCCGTTCCCAGTGAAAGCAGTCACGTTAGCGTCCCGTTCCCAGTTAGAGCAGTGACGTTAGCGTCCCGTTCCCAGTCAGAGCAGTGACGTTAGCGTCCCGTTCCCAGTCAAATCAGTGACGTTAGCGTCCCGTTCCCAGTCAAAGCAGTGACGTTAGCGTCCCGTTCCTAGTCAAAGCGGTGACGTTAGCGTCCCGTTCCCAGTCAGAGCAGTGACGTTAGCGTCCCGTTCCCAGTCAGAGCAGTGACGTTAGCGTCCCGTTCCCAGTCAGAGCATTGACGTTAGCGTCCCGTTCCCAGTCAAAGCAGTGACGTTAGTGTCCCGTTCCCAGTCAAAGCGGTGACGTTAGCATCCCGTTCCCAGTCAAAGCGGTGACGTTAGCATCACGTTCCCAGTCGAAGTGGTGATGTTAGCGTCCCGTTCCCAGTCAAAGCAGTGACGTTAGTTTCCCGGTCCCAGTCAAAGCGGTGACGTTAGCATCCCGTTCCCAGTCAAAGCTGTGACGTTAGCATCACGTTCCCAGTCGAAGTGGTGATGTTAGCGTCCAGTTCCCAGTCACAGCAGTGACATTAGCGTCCCGTTCCCAGTCAAAGCAGTTACCTTAGTGTAAAGTTCCCAGTCAAAGCAGTGACGTTAGCATCCCGTTCCCAGTCAAAGCAGTGACGTTAGCGTCAAGTTTCGAGTCAAAGCGGTGACGTTAGCATCCCGTTCCCAGTCAAAGCAGTGACGTTAGCGTCCCGTTCCCAGTCAAAGCGGTCACGTTAGCATCCCGTTCCCAGTCAGAGCAGTGACGTTAGCGTCCCGTTCCCAGTCAAAGCAGTGACGTTAGCGTCCCGTTCCCAGTCAAAGCGGTGACGGTAGCGTCCCGTTCCCAGTCAAAGCAGTGACGTTAGCGTCCCGTTCCCAGTCAAAGCAGTGACGTTAGTGTCCCGTTCCCAGTCAAAGCGGTGACGTTAGCATCCCGTTCCCAGTCAAAGCGGTGACGTTAGCGTCCCGATCCCAGTCAAAGCAGTGACGTTAGCGTCCCGTTCCTAGTCAAAGCGGTGACGTTAGCGTCCCGTTCCCAGTCAGAGCAGTGACGTTAGCGTCCCGTTCCCAGTCAGAGCAGTGACGTTAGCGTCCCGTTCCCAGTCAGAGCATTGACGTTAGCGTCCCGTTCCCAGTCAAAGCAGTGACGTTAGCATCCCTTTCCCAGTCAAAGCAGTGACGTTAGCATCACGTTCCATGTCGAAGTGGTGATGTTAGCGTCCCGTTCCCAGTCAAAGCAGTGACGTTAGTTTCCCGGTCCCAGTCAAAGCGGTGACGTTAGCATCCCGTTCCCAGTCAAAGCTGTGACGTTAGCATCACGTTCCCAGTCGAAGTGGTGATGTTAGCGTCCAGTTCCCAGTCACAGCAGTGACATTAGCGTCCCGTTCCCAGTCAAAGCAGTTACCTTAGTGTAAAGTTCCCAGTCAAAGCAGTGACGTTAGCATCCCGTTCCCAGTCAAAGCAGTGACGTTAGCGTCAAGTTTCGAGTCAAAGCGGTGACGTTAGCATCCCGTTCCCAGTCAAAGCAGTGACGTTAGCGTCCCGTTCCCAGTCAAAGCGGTCAGGTCAGCATCCCGTTCCCAGTCAGAGCAGTGACGTTAGCGTCCCGTTCCCAGTCAAAGCAGTGACGTTAGCGTCCCGTTCCCAGTCAAAGCGGTGAC
The DNA here is from genome assembly GCF_933228915.1 of Telmatherina bonti. Classification (NCBI taxonomy): domain Eukaryota; kingdom Metazoa; phylum Chordata; class Actinopteri; order Atheriniformes; family Telmatherinidae; genus Telmatherina; species Telmatherina bonti. The sequence continues at coordinate 1,291,247 of NC_136617.1, forward strand.
GTTAGCGTCCCGTTCCCAGTCAGAGCAGTGACGTTAGCGTCCCGTTCCCAGTCAGAGCATTGACGTTAGCGTCCCGTTCCCAGTCAAAGCAGTGACGTTAGCATCCCGTTCCCAGTCAAAGCGGTGACGTTAGCGTCCCGTTCCCAGTCAGAGCATTGACGTTAGCGTCCCGTTCCCAGTCAAAGCAGCGACGTTAGTGTAAAGTTCCCAGTCAAAGCAGTGACGTTAGCATCCCGTTCCCAGTCAAAGCAGTGACGTTAGCGTCAAGTTCCGAGTCAAAGCGGTGACGTTAGCATCCCGTTCCCAGTCAAAGCGGTGACGTTAGCGTCCCGTTCCCAGTCAAAGCAGTGACGTTAGCATCCCGTTTCCAGTCAAAGCAGTGACGTTAGCGTCCCGTTCCCAGTCAAATCAGTGACGTTAGCGTCCCGTTCCCAGTCAAAGCAGTGACGTTAGCGTCCCGTTTCCATTCAAAGCGGTGACGTTAGCATCCCGTTCCCAGTGAAAGCAGTCACGTTAGCGTCCCGTTCCCAGTCAGAGCAGTGACGTTAGCGTCCCGTTCCCAGTCAAAGCAGTGACGTTAGCGTCCCGTTCCCAGTCAAAGCGGTGACGTTAGCGTCCCGTTCCCAGTCAGAGCAGTGACGTTAGCGTCCCGTTCCCAGTCAAAGCGGTGACGTTAGCATCCCATTCCCATTCAAAGCGGTGACGTTAGCATCCCGTTCCCAGTCAAAGCAGTCACGTTAGCGTCCCGTTCCCAGTCAGAGCAGTGACGTTAGCGTCCCGTTCCCAGTGAAAGCAGTGACGTTAGCGTCCCGTTCCCAGTCAAAGCAGTGACGTTAGCGTCAAGTTCCGAGTCAAAGCGGTGACGTTAGCATCCCGTTCCCAGTCAAAGCGGTGACGTTAGCGTCCCGTTCCCAGTCAAAGCAGTGACGTTAGCATCCCGTTTCCAGTCAAAGCAGTGACGTTAGCGTCCAGTTCCCAGTCAAATCAGTGACGTTAGCGTCCCGTTCCCAGTGAAAGCAGTCACGTTAGCGTCCCGTTCCCAGTCAGAGCAGTGACGTTAGCGTCCCGTTCCCAGTCAAAGCAGTGACGTTAGCGTCCCGTTCCCAGTCAAAGCGGTGACGTTAGCGTCCCGTTCCCAGTCAGAGCAGTGACGTTAGCGTCCCGTTCCCAGTCAAAGCGGTGACGTTAGCATCCCATTCCCATTCAAAGCGGTGACGTTAGCATCCCGTTCCCAGTCAAAGCAGTCACGTTAGCGTCCCGTTCCCAGTCAGAGCAGTGACGTTAGCGTCCCGTTCCCAGTGAAAGCAGTGACGTTAGCGTCCCGTTCCCAGTCAAAGCGGTGACGTTAGCGTCCCGTTCCCAGTCAGAGCAGTGACGTTAGCGTCCCGTTCCCAGTCAGAGCATTGACGTTAGCGTCCCGTTCCCAGTAAAAGCAGTTACCTTAGTGTAAAGTTCCCAGTCAAAGCAGTGACGTTAGCATCACGTTCCCAGTCAAAGCAGTGACGATAGCGTCAAGTTCCGAGTCAAAGCGGTGACGTTAGCATCCCGTTCCCAGTCAAAGCAGTGACGTTAGCGTCCCGTTCCCAGTCAAAGCGGTCACGTTAGCATCCCGTTCCCAGTCAAAGCAGTGACGTTAGCGTCCCGTTCCCAGTCAAAGCGGTGACGGTAGCGTCCCGCTCCCAGTCAGAGCAGTGACGTTAGCGTCCCGTTCCCAGTCAAAGCAGTGACGTTAGTGTCCCGTTCCCAGTCAAAGCGGTGACGTTAGCATCCCGTTCCCAGTCAAAGCGGTGACGTTAGCGTCCCGTTCCCAGTCAAAGCAGTGACGTTAGCGTCCCGTTCCCAGTCAGAGCAATGACGTTAGCGTCCCGTTCCCAGTCAGAGCAGTGACGTTAGCGTCCCATTCCCAGTCAAAGCAGTTACCTTAGTGTAAAGTTCCCAGTCAAAGCAGTGACGTTAGCATCCCGTTCCCAGTCAAACCAGTGACGTTAGCGTCAAGTTCCGAGTCAAAGCTGTGACGTTAGCATCCCGTTCCCAGTCAAAGCAGTGACTTTAGCGTCCCGTTCCCAGTCAAAGCGGTCACGTTAGCATCCCATTCCCAGTCAAAGCAGTGACGTTAGCATCCCGTTCCCAGTCAAAGCAGTGACGTTAGCGACCCGTTCCCAGTCAAAGCAGTGACGTTAGCGTCCAGTTCTCATTCAAAGCGGTGACGTTAGCATCCCGTTCCCAGTCAAAGCAGTCACGTTAGCGTCCCGTTCCCAGTCAAAGCAGTGACGTTAGCGTCCCGTTCCCAGTCAAAGCAGTCACGTTAGGATCCCGTTCCCAGTCAAAGCCGTGACGTTAGCATCCCGTTCCCAGTCAGAGCATGGACGTTAGCGTCGCGTTCCCAGTCAAAGCAGTGACGTTAGTGTCCCGTTCCCAGTCAAAGCGGTGACGTTAGCATCCCGTTCCCAGTCAAAGCGGTGACATTAGCATCACGTTCCCAGTCGAAGTGGTGATGTTAGCGTCCCGTTCCCAGTCAGAGCAGTGACATTAGCGTCCCGTTCCCAGTCAAAGCAGTTACCTTACTGTAAAGTTCCCAGTCAAAGCAGTGACGTTAGCATCCCGTTCCCAGTCAAAGCGGTGACGTTAGCATCCCGTTCCCAGTCAAAGCAGTGACGTTAGCGTCCCGTTCCCAGTCAAAGCGGTGACGTTAGCGTCCCGTTCCCAGTCAAAGCAGTTACCTTAGGGTAAAGTTCCCAGTCAAAGCAGTGACGTTAGCATCCCGTTCCCAGTCAAAGCAGTGACGTTAGCGTCAAGTTCCGAGTCAAAGCGGTGACGTCAGCATCCCGTTCCCAGTAAAAGCAGTGACTTTAGCGTCCTGTTCCCAGTCAAAGCGGTCACGTTAGCATCCCGTTCCCAGTCAAAGCAGTGACGTTTGCATCCCGTTCCCAGTCAAAGCAGTGACGTTAGCGTCCCGTTCCCAGTCAAAGCAGTGACGTTAGTGTCCCGTTCTCATTCAAAGCGGTGACGTTAGCATCCCGTTCCCAGTCAAAGCAGTCACGTTAGCGTCCCGTTCCCAGTCAAAGCAGTGACGTTAGCGTCCCGTTCCCAGTCAAACCTGTGACGTTAGCGTCCCGTTCCCAGTCAAAGCCGTGACGTTAGCATCCCGTTCCCAGTCAGAGCAGTGACGTTAGCGTCCCGTTCCCAGTCAAAGCAGTGACGTTAGTGTCCCATTCCCAGTCAAAGCGGTGACGTTAGCATCCCGTTCCCAGTCAAAACGGTGACGTTAGCATCACGTTCCCAGTCGAAGTGGTGATGTTAGCGTCCCGTTCCCAGTCAGAGCAGTGACATTAGCGTCCCGTTCCCAGTCAAAGCGGTGACGTTAGCGTCCCGTTCCCAGTCAAAGCAGTGACGTTAGCGTCCCGTTCCTAGTCAAAGCGGTGACGTTAGCGTCCCGTTCCCAGTCAGAGCAGTGACGTTAGCGTCCCGTTCCCAGTCAGAGCAGTGACGTTAGCGTCCCGTTCCCAGTCAGAGCATTGACGTTAGCGTCCCGTTCCCAGTCAAAGCGGTGACGTTAGCGTCCCGTTCCCAGTCAGAGCAATGACGTTAGCGTCCCATTCCCAGTCAGAGCAGTGACGTTAGCGTCCCATTCCCAGTAAAAGCAGTTACCTTAGTGTAAAGTTCCCAGTCAAAGCAGTGACGTTAGTATCCGTTCCCATTCAAAGCGGTGACGTTAGCGTCCCGTTCCCAGTCAAAGCAGTGATGTTAGCGTCCCGTTCCCAGTCAAAGCGGTGACGTTAGCATCCCGTTCCCAGTCAAAGCAGTGACGTTAGCGTCCCGTTCCCAGTCAAAGCGGTGACGGTAGCGTCCCGTTCCCAGTCAAAGCAGTGACGTTAGCGTCCCCTTCCCAGTCAAAGCAGTGACGTTAGTGTCCCGTTCCCAGTCAAAGCGGTGACGTTAGCATCCCGTTCCCAGTCAAAGCGGTGACGTTAGCGTCCCGATCCCAGTCAAAGCAGTGACGTTAGCGTCCCGTTCCTAGTCAAAGCGGTGACGTTAGCGTCCCGTTCCCAGTCAGAGCAGTGACGTTAGCGTCCCGTTCCCAGTCAGAGCAGTGACGTTAGCGTCCCGTTCCCAGTCAGAGCATTGACGTTAGCGTCCCGTTCCCAGTCAAAGCAGTGACGTTAGTGTCCCGTTCCCAGTCAAAGCGGTGACGTTAGCATCCCGTTCCCAGTCAAAGCGGTGACGTTAGCATCACGTTCCCAGTCGAAGTGGTGATGTTAGCGTCCCGTTCCCAGTCAAAGCAGTGACGTTAGTTTCCCGGTCCCAGTCAAAGCGGTGACGTTAGCATCCCGTTCCCAGTCAAAGCTGTGACGTTAGCATCACGTTCCCAGTCGAAGTGGTGATGTTAGCGTCCAGTTCCCAGTCACAGCAGTGACATTAGCGTCCCGTTCCCAGTCAAAGCAGTTACCTTAGTGTAAAGTTCCCAGTCAAAGCAGTGACGTTAGCATCCCGTTCCCAGTCAAAGCAGTGACGTTAGCGTCAAGTTTCGAGTCAAAGCGGTGACGTTAGCATCCCGTTCCCAGTCAAAGCAGTGACGTTAGCGTCCCGTTCCCAGTCAAAGCGGTCACGTTAGCATCCCGTTCCCAGTCAGAGCAGTGACGTTAGCGTCCCGTTCCCAGTCAAAGCAGTGACGTTAGCGTCCCGTTCCCAGTCAAAGCGGTGACGGTAGCGTCCCGTTCCCAGTCAAAGCAGTGACGTTAGCGTCCCGTTCCCAGTCAAAGCAGTGACGTTAGTGTCCCGTTCCCAGTCAAAGCGGTGACGTTAGCATCCCGTTCCCAGTCAAAGCGGTGACGTTAGCGTCCCGATCCCAGTCAAAGCAGTGACGTTAGCGTCCCGTTCCTAGTCAAAGCGGTGACGTTAGCGTCCCGTTCCCAGTCAGAGCAGTGACGTTAGCGTCCCGTTCCCAGTCAGAGCAGTGACGTTAGCGTCCCGTTCCCAGTCAGAGCATTGACGTTAGCGTCCCGTTCCCAGTCAAAGCAGTGACGTTAGTGTCCCGTTCCCAGTCAAAGCGGTGACGTTAGCATCCCGTTCCCAGTCAAAGCAGTGACGTTAGCATCACGTTCCATGTCGAAGTGGTGATGTTAGCGTCCCGTTCCCAGTCAAAGCAGTGACGTTAGTTTCCCGGTCCCAGTCAAAGCGGTGACGTTAGCATCCCGTTCCCAGTCAAAGCTGTGACGTTAGCATCACGTTCCCAGTCGAAGTGGTGATGTTAGCGTCCAGTTCCCAGTCACAGCAGTGACATTAGCGTCCCGTTCCCAGTCAAAGCAGTTACCTTAGTGTAAAGTTCCCAGTCAAAGCAGTGACGTTAGCATCCCGTTCCCAGTCAAAGCAGTGACGTTAGCGTCAAGTTTCGAGTCAAAGCGGTGACGTTAGCATCCCGTTCCCAGTCAAAGCAGTGACGTTAGCATCCCGTTCCCAGTCAAAGCGGTGACGTTAGCGTCCCGTTCCCAGTCAAAGCAGTGACGTTAGCATCCCGTTTCCAGTCAAAGCAGTGACGTTAGCGTCCCGTTCCCAGTCAAATCAGTGACGTTAGCGTCCCGTTCCCAGTCAAAGCAGTGACGTTAGCATCCCGTTTCCATTCAAAGCGGTGACGTTAGCATCCCGTTCCCAGTGAAAGCAGTCACGTTAGCGTCCCGTTCCCAGTCAGAGCAGTGACGTTAGCGTCCCGTTCCCAGTCAAAGCAGTGACGTTAGCGTCCCGTTCCCAGTCAAAGCGGTGACGTTAGCGTCCCGTTCCCAGTCAGAGCAGTGACGTTAGCGTCCCGTTCCCAGTCAAAGCGGTGACGTTAGCATCCCATTCCCATTCAAAGCGGTGACGTTAGCATCCCGTTCCCAGTCAAAGCAGTCACGTTAGCGTCCCGTTCCCAGTCAGAGCAGTGACGTTAGCGTCCCGTTCCCAGTGAAAGCAGTGACGTTAGCGTCCCGTTCCCAGTCAAAGCGGTGACGTTAGCGTCCCGTTCCCAGTCAGAGCAGTGACGTTAGCGTCCCGTTCCCAGTCAGAGCATTGACGTTAGCGTCCCGTTCCCAGTCAAAGCAGTGACGTTAGTGTGCCGTTCCCAGTCAAAGCGGTGACGTTAGCATCCCGTTCCCAGTCAAAGCGGTGACGTTAGCATCCCGTTCCCAGTCAGAGCATTGACGTTAGCGTCCCGTTCCCAGTCAAAGCAGCGACGTTAGCGTGCCGTTCCCAGTCAGAGCAGTGACGTTAGCGTCCCGTTCCCAGTCAGAGCAGTGACGTTAGCGTCCCGTTCCCAGTCAAAGCAGTGACGATAGCGTCCCGTTCCCAGTCAAAACGGTAACGTTAGCTTCCCGTTCCCAGTCAAAGCGGTGACGTTAGCATCCCGTTCCCAGTCAAAGCGGTGACATTAGCGTCCCGTTCCCAGTCAGAGCAGTGACGTTAGCGTCCCGTTCCCAGTCAAAGCAGTGACGTTAGCTTCAAGTTCCCAGTCAAAGCAGTGACGTTAGCATCCCGTTCCCAGTCAAAGCGGTGACGTTAGCGTGCCGTTCCCAGTCAGAGCAGTGACGTTAGCGTCCCGTTCCCAGTAAGAGCAGTGACGTTAGTGTCCCGTTCCCAGTTAAAGCAGTGACGTTAGCGTCCCGTTCCCAGTCAAAACGGTGACGTTAGCATCCCGTTCCCAGTCAAAGCAGTGACGTTAGCATCAAGTTCCCAGTCAGAGCAGTGACGTTAGCATCCCGTTCCCAGTCAAAGCAGTGACGTTAGCGTCAAGTTCCCAGTCAAAGCGGTGACGTTAGCATCCCGTTCCCAGTCAAAGCAGTGAAATTAGCGTCCCGTTCCCAGTCAAAGCGGTGACGTTAGCGTCCCCTTCCCAGTCAGAGCAGTGACGTTAGCGTCCCGTTCCCAGTCAGAGCAGGGACGTTAGCGTCCCGTTCCCAGTCAAAGCGGTCACGTTAGCATCCCGTTCCCAGTCAAAGCAGTGACGTTAGCGTCCCGTTTCCAGTCAAAGCAGTGACGTTAGCGTCCCGTTCCCAGTCAAAGCAGTGACGTTAGTTTCCCGTTCCCATTCAAAGCGGTGACGTTAGCATCCCGTTCCCAGTCAACGCAGTCACGTTAGCGTCCCGTTCCCAGTCAAAGCAGTGACGTTAGCGTCCCGTTCCCAGTCAAAGCGGTGACATTAGCGTCCCGTTCCCAGTCAGAGCAGTGACATTAGCGTCCCATTCCCAGTAAAAGCAGTTACTTTAGTGTAAAGTTCCCAGTCAAAGCAGTGACGTTAGCATCCCGTTCCCAGTCAAAGCAGTGACGTTAGCGACAACTTCCGAGTCAAAGCGGTGACGTTAGCATCCCGTTCCCAGTCAAAGCAGTGACGTTAGCGTCCCGTTCCCAGTCAAAGCGGTCACGTTAGCATCCCGTTCCCAGTCGAAGTGGTGATGTTAGCGTCCCGTTCCCAGTCAGAGCAGTGACGTTAGCGTCCCGTTCCCAGTCAGAGCAGTGACGTTAGCGTCCCGTTCCCAGTCAAAGCAGTGACGTTAGCGTCAAGTTGCCAGTCAAAGCAGTGACGTTAGCATCCCCTTCCCAGTCAAAGCAGTGACGTTAGCGTCAAGTTCCCAGTCAAAGCGGTGACGTTAGCATCCCGTTTCCAGTCAAAGCAGTGACGTTAGCATCAAGTTCCCAGTCAGAGCATTGACGTTAGCATCCCGTTCCCAGTCAAAGCAGTGACGTTAGCGTCAAGTTCCCAGTCAAAGCGGTGACGTTAGCATCCCGTTCCCAGTCAAAGCAGTGAAATTAGCGTCCCGTTCCCAGTCAAAGCGGTGACGTTAGCGTCCCCTTCCCAGTCAGAGCAGTGACGTTAGCGTCCCGTTCCCAGTCAGAGCAGGGACGTTAGCGTCCCGTTCCCAGTCAAAGCGGTCACGTTAGCATCCCGTTCCCAGTCAAAGCAGTGACGTTAGCGTCCCGTTTCCAGTCAAAGCAGTGACGTTAGCGTCCCGTTCCCAGTCAAAGCAGTGACGTTAGTGTCCCGTTCCCATTCAAAGCGGTGACGTTAGCATCACGTTCCCAGTCGAAGTGGTGATGTTAGCGTCCCGTTCCCAGTCAGAGCAGTGACATTAGCGTCCCGTTCCCAGTCAAAGCAGTGACGTTAGTGTCCCGTTCCCAGTCAAAGCGGTGACGTTAGCATCCCGTTCCCAGTCAAAGCGGTGACGTTAGCATCACGTTCCCAGTCGAAGTGGTGATGTTAGCGTCCCGTTCCCAGTCAGAGCAGTGACATTAGCGTCCCGTTCCCAGTCAAAGCAGTTACCTTACTGTAAAGTTCCCAGTCAAAGCAGTGACGTTAGCATCCCGTTCCCAGTCAAAGCAGTCACGTTAGCGTCAAGTTCCGAGTCAAAGCGGTGACGTTAGCATCCCGTTCCCAGTCAAAGCAGTGACGTTAGCGTCCCGTTCCCAGTCAGAGCAATGACGTTAGCGTCCCGTTCCCAGTCAGAGCAGTGACGTTAGCGTCCCGTTCCCAGTCAAAGCAGTGACGTTAGCATCCCATTCCCAGTCAAAGCGGTGACGTTAGCGTCCCGTTCCCAGTCAGAGCATTGACGTTCGCGTCCCGTTCCCAGTCAAAGCAGCGACGTTAGTGTAAAGTTCCCAGTCAAAGCAGTGACGTTAGCATCCCGTTCCCAGTCAAAGCAGTGACGTTAGCGTCAAGTTCCCAGTCAGAGCAGTGACGTTAGCGTCCCGTTCCCAGTCAGAGCAGTGACGTTAGCGTCCCGTTCCCAGTCAGAGCATTGACGTTAGCGTCCCGTTCCCAGTCAAAGCAGTGACGTTAGTGTCCCGTTCCCAGTCAAAGCAGTGACGTTAGCGTCCCGTTTCCATTCAAAGCGGTGACGTTAGAATCCCGTTCCCAGTGAAAGCAGTCACGTTAGCGTCCCGTTCCCAGTCAGAGCAGTGACGTTAGCGTCCCGTTCCCAGTCAAAGCAGTGACGTTAGCGTCCCGTTCCCAGTCAAAGCGGTGACGTTAGCGTCCCGTTCCCAGTCAGAGCAGTGACGTTAGCGTCCCGTTCCCAGTCAAAGCGGTGACGTTAGCATCCCATTCCCATTCAAAGCGGTGACGTTAGCATCCCGTTCCCAGTCAAAGCAGTCACGTTAGCGTCCCGTTCCCAGTCAGAGCAGTGACGTTAGCGTCCCGTTCCCAGTGAAAGCAGTGACGTTAGCGTCCCGTTCCCAGTCAAAGCGGTGACGTTAGCGTCCCGTTCCCAGTCAGAGCAGTGACGTTAGCGTCCCGTTCCCAGTCAGAGCATTGACGTTAGCGTCCCGTTCCCAGTCAAAGCAGTGACGTTAGTGTCCCGTTCCCAGTCAAAGCGGTGACGTTAGCATCCCGTTCCCAGTCAAAGCGGTGACGTTAGCATCCCGTTCCCAGTCAGAGCATTGACGTTAGCGTCCCGTTCCCAGTCAAAGCAGCGACGTTAGCGTGCCGTTCCCAGTCAGAGCAGTGACGTTAGCGTCCCGTTCCCAGTCAGAGCAGTGACGTTAGCGTCCCGTTCCCAGTCAAAGCAGTGACGATAGCGTCCCGTTCCCAGTCAAAACGGTAACGTTAGCTTCCCGTTCCCAGTCAAAGCGGTGACGTTAGCATCCCGTTCCCAGTCAAAGCGGTGACATTAGCGTCCCGTTCCCAGTCAGAGCAGTGACGTTAGCGTCCCGTTCCCAGTCAAAGCAGTGACGTTAGCTTCAAGTTCCCAGTCAAAGCAGTGACGTTAGCATCCCGTTCCCAGTCAAAGCGGTGACGTTAGCGTGCCGTTCCCAGTCAGAGCAGTGACGTTAGCGTCCCGTTCCCAGTAAGAGCAGTGACGTTAGTGTCCCGTTCCCAGTTAAAGCAGTGACTATAGCGTCCCGTTCCCAGTCAAAACGGTGACGTTAGCATCCCGTTCCCAGTCAAAGCGGTGACGTTAGCATCCCGTTCCCAGTCAAAGCGGTCACGTTAGCATCCCGTTCCCAGTCAAAGCGGTCACGTTAGCATCCCGTTCCCAGTCGAAGTGGTGATGTTAGCGTCCCGTTCCCAGTCAGAGCAGTGACATTAGCGTCCCGTTCCCAGTCAGAGCAGTGACGTTAGCGTCCCGTTCCCAGTCAAAGCAGTGACGTTAGCGTCAAGTTCCCAGTCAAAGCAGTGACGTTAGCATCCCCTTCCCAGTCAAAGCAGTGACGTTAGCGTCAAGTTCCCAGTCAAAGCGGTGACGTTAGCACCCCGTTCCCAGTCAAAGCAGTGACGTTAGCATCAAGTTCCCAGTCAGAGCAGTGACGTTAGCATCCCGTTCCCAGTCAAAGCAGTGACGTTAGCGTCAAGTTCCCAGTCAAAGCGGTGACGTTAGCATCCCGTTCCCAGTCAAAGCAGTGAAATTAGCGTCCCGTTCCCAGTCAAAGCGGTGACGTTAGCGTCCCCTTCCCAGTCAGAGCAGTGACGTTAGCGTCCTGTTCCCAGTCAGAGCAGGGACGTTAGCGTCCCGTTCCCAGTCAAAGCGGTCACGTTAGCATCCCGTTCCCAGTCAAAGCAGTGACGTTAGCGTGCCGTTTCCAGTCAAAGCAGTGACGTTAGCGTCCCGTTCCCAGTCAAAGCAGTGACGTTAGTTTCCCGTTCCCATTCAAAGCGGTGACGTTAGCATCCCGTTCCCAGTCAACGCAGTCACGTTAGCGTCCCGTTCCCAGTCAAAGCAGTGAAATTAGCGTCCCGTTCCCAGTCAAAGCAGTGACGTTAGCATCCCGTTCCCAGTCAACGCAGTCACGTTAGCGTCCCGTTCCCAGTCAAAGCAGTGACGTTAGCGTCCCATTCCCAGTCAAAGCAGTTACCTTAGTGTAAAGTTCCCAGTCAAAGCAGTGACGTTAGCGTCAAGTTCCTAGTCAAAGCGGTGACGTTAGCATCTCGTTCCCAGTCAAAGCAGTGACTTTAGCGTCCCGTTCCCAGTCAAAGCGGTCACGTTAGCATCCCGTTCCCAGTCAAAGCAGTGACGTTAGCATCCCGTTCCCAGTCAAAGCAGTGACGTTAGCGACCCGTTCCCAGTCAAAGCAGTGACGTTAGTGTCCCGTTCTCATTCAAAGCGGTGACGTTAGCATCCCGTTCCCAGTCAAAGCAGTCACGTTAGCATCCCGTTCCCAGTCAAAGCAGTGACGTTAGCGTCCCATTCCCAGTCAAAGCAGTGATGTTAGCGTCCCGTTCCCAGTCAAAGCCGTGACGTTAGCATCCCGTTCCCAGTCAGAGCAGTGACGTTAGCGTCAAGTTCCGAGTCAAAGCGGTGACGTTAGCATCCCGTTCCCAGTCAAAGCAGTGACGTTAGCGTCCCGTTCCCAGTCAAAGCGGTCACGTTAGCATCCCGTTCCCAGTCAAAGCAGTGACGTTAGCGTCCCGTTCCCAGTCAAAGCAGTGACGTTAGCGTCCTGTTCCCAGTCAAAGCAGTGACGTTAGCGTCCCGTTCCCAGTCAAAGCAGTGACGTTAGGGTCCCGTTCCCAGTCAAAGCAGTGACGTTAGTGTCCCGTTCCCATTCAAAGCGGTGACGTTAGCATCCCGTTCCCAGTCAACGCAGTCACGTTAGCGTCCCGTTCCCAGTCAAAGCAGTGACGTTAGCGTCCCGTTCCCAGTCAAAGCGGTGACGTTAGCGTCCCGTTCCCAGTCAGAGCAGTGACATTAGCGTCCCGTTCCCAGTAAAAGCAGTTACCTTAGTGTAAAGTTCCCAGTCAAAGCAGTGACGTTAGCATCCCGTTCCCAGTCAAAGCAGTGACGTTAGCGTCAAGTTCCGAGTCAAAGCGGTGACGTTAGCATCCCGTTCCCAGTCAAAGCAGTGACGTTAGCGTCCCGTTCCCAGTCAAAGCGGTCACGTTAGCATCCCGTTCCCAGTCAAAGCAGTGACGTTAGCGTCCCGTTCCCAGTCAAAGCAGTGACGTTAGCGTCCCGTTCCCAGTCAAAGCAGTGACGTTAGCGTCCCGTTCCCATTCAAAGCGGTGACGTTAGCATCCCGTTCCCAGTCAAAGAAGTCACGTTACCGTCCCGTTCCCAGTCAAAGCAGTGACGTTAGCGTCCCGTTCCCAGTCAAAGCGGTGACGGTAGCGTCCCGTTCCCAGTCAGAGCAGTGACGTTAGCGTCCCGTTCCCAGTCAAAGCAGTGACGTTAGTGTCCCGTTCCCAGTCAAAGCGGTGACGTTAGCATCCCGTTCCCAGTCAAAGCGGTGACGTTAGCGTCCCGTTCCCAGTCAAAGCAGTGACGTTAGCGTCCCGTTCCCAGTCAGAGCAATGACGTTAGCGTCCCGTTCCCAGTCAGAGCAGTGACGTTAGCGTCCCATTCCCAGTCAAAGCAGTTACCTTAGTGTAAAGTTCCCAGTCAAAGCAGTGACGTTAGCATCCCGTTCCCAGTCAAAGCAGTGACGTTAGCGTCAAGTTCCGAGTCAAAGCGGTGACGTTAGCATCCCGTTCCCAGTCAAAGCAGTGACTTTAGCGTCCCGTTCCCAGTCAAAGCGGTCACGTTAGCATCCCATTCCCAGTCAAAGCAGTGACGTTAGCATCCCGTTCCCAGTCAAAGCAGTGACGTTAGCGACCCGTTCCCAGTCAAAGCAGTGACGTTAGTGTCCCGTTCTCATTCAAAGCGGTGACGTTAGCATCCCGTTCCCAGTCAAAGCAGTCACGTTAGCGTCCCGTTCCCAGTCAAAGCAGTGACGTTAGCGTCCCGTTCCCAGTCAAAGCAGTGATGTTAGCGTCCCGTTCCCAGTCAAAGCCGTGACGTTAGCATCCCGTTCCCAGTCAGAGCATTGACGTTAGCGTCCCGTTCCCAGTCAAAGCAGTGACGTTAGTGTCCCGTTCCCAGTCAAAGCGGTGACGTTAGCATCCCGTTCCCAGTCAAAGCGGTGACGTTAGCATCACGTTCCCAGTCGAAGTGGTGATGTTAGCGTCCCGTTCCCAGTCAGAGCAGTGACATTAGCATCCCGTTCCCAGTCAAAGCAGTTACCTTACTGGAAAGTTCCCAGTCAAAGCAGTGACGTTAGCATCCCGTTCCCAGTCAAAGCAGTGACGTTAGCGTCAAGTTCCGAGTCAAAGCGGTGACGTTAGCATCCCGTTCCCAGTCAAAGCGGTGATGTTAGTGTCCCGTTCCCAGTCAAAGCGGTGACGTTAGCGTCCCGTTCCCAGTCAAAGCAGTTACCTTAGGGTAAAGTTCCCAGTCAAAGCAGTGACGTTAGCATCCCGTTCCCAGTCAAAGCAGTGACGTTAGCGTCAAGTTCCGAGTCAAAGCGGTGACGTCAGCATCCCGTTCCCAGTCAAAGCAGTGACTTTAGCGTCCTGTTCCCAGTCAAAACGGTCACGTTAGCATCCCGTTCCCAGTCAAAGCAGTGACGTTAGCATCCCGTTCCCAGTCAAAGCAGTGACGTTAGCGTCCCGTTCCCAGTCAAAGCAGTGACGTTAGTGTCCCGTTCTCATTCAAAGCGGTGACGTTAGCATCCCGTTCCCAGTCAAAGCAGTCATGTTAGCGTCCCGTTCCCAGTCAAAGCAGTGACGTTAGCGTCCCGTTCCCAGTCAAACCTGTGACGTTAGCGTCCCGTTCCCAGTCAAAGCCGTGACGTTAGCATCCCGTTCCCAGTCAGAGCATTGACGTTAGCGTCCCGTTCCCAGTCAAAGCAGTGACGTTAGTGTCCCATTCCCAGTCAAAGCGGTGACGTTAGCATCCCGTTCCCAGTCGAAGTGGTGATGTTAGCGTCCCGTTCCCAGTCAGAGCAGTGACATTAGCGTCCCGTTCCCAGTCAAAGCGGTGACGTTAGCGTCCCGTTCCCAGTCAAAGCAGTGACGTTAGCGTCCCGTTCCTAGTCAAAGCGGAGACGTTAGCGTCCCGTTCCCAGTCAGAGCAGTGACGTTAGCGTCCCATTCCCAGTCAGAGCAGTGACGTTAGCGTCCCGTTCCCAGTCAGAGCATTGACGTTAGCGTCCCGTTCCCAGTCAAAGCGGTGACGTTAGCGTCCCGTTCCCAGTCAGAGCAATAACGTTAGCGTCCCATTGCCAGTCAGAGCAGTGACGTTAGCGTCCCATTCCCAGTAAAAGCAGTTACCTTAGTGTAAAGTTCCCAGTCAAAGCAGTGACGTTAGTATCCCGTTCCCATTCAAAGCGGTGACGTTAGCGTCCCGTTCCCAGTCAAAGCAGTGACGTTAGCGTCCCGTTCCCAGTCAAAGCGGTGACGTTAGCATCCCGTTCCCAGTCAAAGCAGTGACGTTAGCGTCCCGTTCCCAGTCAAAGCGGTGACGGTAGCGTCCCGTTCCCAGTCAAAGCAGTGACGTTAGCGTCCCGTTCCCAGTCAAAGCAGTGACGTTAGTGTCCCGTTCCCAGTCAAAGCGGTGACGTTAGCATCCCGTTCCCAGTCAAAGCGGTGACGTTAGCGTCCCGTTCCCAGTCAAAGCAGTGACGTTAGCGTCCCGTTCCAAGTCAAAGCGGTGACGTTAGCGTCCCGTTCCCAGTCAGAGCAGTGACGTTAGCGTCCCGTTCCCAGTCAGAGCAGTGACGTTAGCGTCCCGTTCCCAGTCAGAGCATTGACGTTAGCGTCCCGTTCCCAGTCAAAGCAGTGACGTTAGTGTCCCGTTCCCAGTCAAAGCGGTGACGTTAGCATCCCGTTCCCAGTCAAAGCGGTGACGTTAGCATCACGTTCCCAGTCGAAGTGGTGATGTTAGCGTCCCGTTCCCAGTCAAAGCAGTGACGTTAGTTTCCCGGTCCCAGTCAAAGCGGTGACGTTAGCATCCCGTTCCCAGTCAAAGCTGTGACGTTAGCATCACGTTCCCAGTCGAAGTGGTGATGTTAGCGTCCCGTTCCCAGTCACAGCAGTGACATTAGCGTCCCGTTCCCAGTCAAAGCAGTTACCTTAGTGTAAAGTTCCCAGTCAAAGCAGTGACGTTAGCGTCCCGTTCCCAGTCAAAGCAGTGACGTTAGCGTCAAGTTTCGAGTCAAAGCGGTGACATTAGCATCCCGTGCCCAGTCAAAGCAGTGACGTTAGCGTCCCGTTCCCAGTCAGAGCAGTGACGTTAGCGTCCCGTTCCCAGTCAGAGCATTGACGTTAGCGTCCCGTTCCCAGTCAAAGCAGTGACGTTAGTGTCCCGTTCCCAGTCAAAGCAGTGACGTTAGCGTCCCGTTTCCATTCAAAGCGGTGACGTTAGAATCCCGTTCCCAGTGAAAGCAGTCACGTTAGCGTCCCGTTCCCAGTCAGAGCAGTGACGTTAGCGTCCCGTTCCCAGTCAAAGCAGTGACGTTAGCGTCCCGTTCCCAGTCAAAGCGGTGACGTTAGCGTCCCGTTCCCAGTCAGAGCAGTGACGTTAGCGTCCCGTTCCCAGTCAAAGCGGTGACGTTAGCATCCCATTCCCATTCAAAGCGGTGACGTTAGCATCCCGTTCCCAGTCAAAGCAGTCACGTTAGCGTCCCGTTCCCAGTCAGAGCAGTGACGTTAGCGTCCCGTTCCCAGTGAAAGCAGTGACGTTAGCGTCCCGTTCCCAGTCAAAGCGGTGACGTTAGCGTCCCGTTCCCAGTCAGAGCAGTGACGTTAGCGTCCCGTTCCCAGTCAGAGCATTGACGTTAGCGTCCCGTTCCCAGTCAAAGCAGTGACGTTAGTGTCCCGTTCCCAGTCAAAGCGGTGACGTTAGCATCCCGTTCCCAGTCAAAGCGGTGACGTTAGCATCCCGTTCCCAGTCAGAGCATTGACGTTAGCGTCCCGTTCCCAGTCAAAGCAGCGACGTTAGCGTGCCGTTCCCAGTCAGAGCAGTGACGTTAGCGTCCCGTTCCCAGTCAGAGCAGTGACGTTAGCGTCCCGTTCCCAGTCAAAGCAGTGACGATAGCGTCCCGTTCCCAGTCAAAACGGTAACGTTAGCTTCCCGTTCCCAGTCAAAGCGGTGACGTTAGCATCCCGTTCCCAGTCAAAGCGGTGACATTAGCGTCCCGTTCCCAGTCAGAGCAGTGACGTTAGCGTCCCGTTCCCAGTCAAAGCAGTGACGTTAGCTTCAAGTTCCCAGTCAAAGCAGTGACGTTAGCATCCCGTTCCCAGTCAAAGCGGTGACGTTAGCGTGCCGTTCCCAGTCAGAGCAGTGACGTTAGCGTCCCGTTCCCAGTAAGAGCAGTGACGTTAGTGTCCCGTTCCCAGTTAAAGCAGTGACTATAGCGTCCCGTTCCCAGTCAAAACGGTGACGTTAGCATCCCGTTCCCAGTCAAAGCGGTGACGTTAGCATCCCGTTCCCAGTCAAAGCGGTCACGTTAGCATCCCGTTCCCAGTCAAAGCGGTCACGTTAGCATCCCGTTCCCAGTCGAAGTGGTGATGTTAGCGTCCCGTTCCCAGTCAGAGCAGTGACATTAGCGTCCCGTTCCCAGTCAGAGCAGTGACGTTAGCGTCCCGTTCCCAATCAAAGCAGTGACGTTAGCGTCAAGTTCCCAGTCAAAGCAGTGACGTTAGCATCCCCTTCCCAGTCAAAGCAGTGACGTTAGCGTCAAGTTCCCAGTCAAAGCTGTGACGTTAGCATCCCGTTCCCAGTCAAAGCAGTGACGTTAGCATCAAGTTCCCAGTCAGAGCAGTGACGTTAGCATCCCGTTCCCAGTCAAAGCAGTGACGTTAGCGTCAAGTTCCCAGTCAAAGCGGTGACGTTAGCATCCCGTTCCCAGTCAAAGCAGTGAAATTAGCGTCCCGTTCCCAGTCAAAGCGGTGACGTTAGCGTCCCCTTCCCAGTCAGAGCAGTGACGTTAGCGTCCTGTTCCCAGTCAGAGCAGGGACGTTAGCGTCCCGTTCCCAGTCAAAGCGGTCACGTTAGCATCCCGTTCCCAGTCAAAGCAGTGACGTTAGCGTGCCGTTTCCAGTCAAAGCAGTGACGTTAGCGTCCCGTTCCCAGTCAAAGCAGTGACGTTAGTTTCCCGTTCCCATTCAAAGCGGTGACGTTAGCATCCCGTTCCCAGTCAACGCAGTCACGTTAGCGTCCCGTTCCCAGTCAAAGCAGTGAAATTAGCGTCCCGTTCCCAGTCAAAGCAGTGACGTTAGCATCCCGTTCCCAGTCAACGCAGTCACGTTAGCGTCCCGTTCCCAGTCAAAGCAGTGACGTTAGCGTCCCATTCCCAGTCAAAGCAGTTACCTTAGTGTAAAGTTCCCAGTCAAAGCAGTGACATTAGCGTCAAGTTCCTAGTCAAAGCGGTGACGTTAGCATCTCGTTCCCAGTCAAAGCAGTGACTTTAGCGTCCCGTTCCCAGTCAAAGCGGTAACGTTAGCATCCCATTCCCAGTCAAAGCAGTGACGTTAGCATCCCGTTCCCAGTCAAAGCAGTGACGTTAGCGACCCGTTCCCAGTCAAAGCAGTGACGTTAGTGTCCCGTTCTCATTCAAAGCGGTGACGTTAGCATCCCGTTCCCAGTCAAAGCAGTCACGTTAGCATCCCGTTCCCAGTCAAAGCAGTGACGTTAGCGTCCCATTCCCAGTCAAAGCAGTGATGTTAGCGTCCCGTTCCCAGTCAAAGCCGTGACGTTAGCATCCCGTTCCCAGTCAGAGCAGTGACGTTAGCGTCAAGTTCCGAGTCAAAGCGGTGACGTTAGCATCCCGTTCCCAGTCAAAGCAGTGACGTTAGCGTCCCGTTCCCAGTCAAAGCGGTCACGTTAGCATCCCGTTCCCAGTCAAAGCAGTGACGTTAGCGTCCCGTTCCCAGTCAAAGCAGTGACGTTAGCGTCCTGTTCCCAGTCAAAGCAGTGACGTTAGCGTCCCGTTCCCAGTCAAAGCAGTGACGTTAGGGTCCCGTTCCCAGTCAAAGCAGTGACGTTAGTGTCCCGTTCCCATTCAAAGCGGTGACGTTAGCATCCCGTTCCCAGTCAACGCAGTCACGTTAGCGTCCCGTTCCCAGTCAAAGCAGTGACGTTAGCGTCCCGTTCCCAGTCAAAGCGGTGACGTTAGCGTCCCGTTCCCAGTCAGAGCAGTGACATTAGGGTCCCGTTCCCAGTAAAAGCAGTTACCTTAGTGTAAAGTTCCCAGTCAAAGCAGTGACGTTAGCATCCCGTTCCCAGTCAAAGCAGTGACGTTAGCGTCAAGTTCCGAGTCAAAGCGGTGACGTTAGCATCCCGTTCCCAGTCAAAGCAGTGACGTTAGCGTCCCGTTCCCAGTCAAAGCGGTCACGTTAGCATCCCGTTCCCAGTCAAAGCAGTGACGTTAGCGTCCCGTTCCCAGTCAAAGCAGTGACGTTAGCGTCCCGTTCCCAGTCAAAGCAGTGACGTTAGCGTCCCGTTCCCATTCAAAGCGGTGACGTTAGCATCCCGTTCCCAGTCAAAGAAGTCACGTTACCGTCCCGTTCC
Organism: Telmatherina bonti; assembly: GCF_933228915.1. Lineage (NCBI taxonomy): Eukaryota > Metazoa > Chordata > Actinopteri > Atheriniformes > Telmatherinidae > Telmatherina > Telmatherina bonti. The sequence goes on from NC_136617.1 coordinate 1,309,534, forward strand.
CAGTCAAAGCAGTGACGTTAGCGTCCCGTTCCCAGTCAAAGCGGTGACGGTAGCGTCCCGTTCCCAGTCAGAGCAGTGACGTTAGCGTCCCGTTCCCAGTCAAAGCAGTGACGTTAGTGTCCCGTTCCCAGTCAAAGCGGTGACGTTAGCATCCCGTTCCCAGTCAAAGCGGTGACGTTAGCGTCCCGTTCCCAGTCAAAGCAGTGACGTTAGCGTCCCGTTCCCAGTCAGAGCAATGACGTTAGCATCCCGTTCCCAGTCAGAGCAGTGACGTTAGCGTCCCATTCCCAGTCAAAGCAGTTACCTTACTGGAAAGTTCCCAGTCAAAGCAGTGACGTTAGCATCCCGTTCCCAGTCAAAGCAGTGACGTTAGCGTCAAGTTCCGAGTCAAAGCGGTGACGTTAGCATCCCGTTCCCAGTCAAAGCAGTGACTTTAGCGTCCCGTTCCCAGTCAAAGCGGTCACGTTAGCATCCCATTCCCAGTCAAAGCAGTGACGTTAGCATCCCGTTCCCAGTCAAAGCAGTGACGTTAGCGACCCGTTCCCAGTCAAAGCAGTGACGTTAGTGTCCCGTTCTCATTCAAAGCGGTGACGTTAGCATCCCGTTCCCAGTCAAAGCAGTCACGTTAGCGTCCCGTTCCCAGTCAAAGCAGTGACGTTAGCGTCCCGTTCCCAGTCAAAGCAGTGATGTTAGCGTCCCGTTCCCAGTCAAAGCCGTGACGTTAGCATCCCGTTCCCAGTCAGAGCATTGACGTTAGCGTCCCGTTCCCAGTCAAAGCAGTGACGTTAGTGTCCCGTTCCCAGTCAAAGCGGTGACGTTAGCATCCCGTTCCCAGTCAAAGCGGTGACGTTAGCATCACGTTCCCAGTCGAAGTGGTGATGTTAGCGTCCCGTTCCCAGTCAGAGCAGTGACATTAGCATCCCGTTCCCAGTCAAAGCAGTTACCTTACTGGAAAGTTCCCAGTCAAAGCAGTGACGTTAGCATCCCGTTCCCAGTCAAAGCAGTGACGTTAGCGTCAAGTTCCGAGTCAAAGCGGTGACGTTAGCATCCCGTTCCCAGTCAAAGCGGTGATGTTAGTGTCCCGTTCCCAGTCAAAGCGGTGACGTTAGCGTCCCGTTCCCAGTCAAAGCAGTTACCTTAGGGTAAAGTTCCCAGTCAAAGCAGTGACGTTAGCATCCCGTTCCCAGTCAAAGCAGTGACGTTAGCGTCAAGTTCCGAGTCAAAGCGGTGACGTCAGCATCCCGTTCCCAGTCAAAGCAGTGACTTTAGCGTCCTGTTCCCAGTCAAAACGGTCACGTTAGCATCCCGTTCCCAGTCAAAGCAGTGACGTTAGCATCCCGTTCCCAGTCAAAGCAGTGACGTTAGCGTCCCGTTCCCAGTCAAAGCAGTGACGTTAGTGTCCCGTTCTCATTCAAAGCGGTGACGTTAGCATCCCGTTCCCAGTCAAAGCAGTCATGTTAGCGTCCCGTTCCCAGTCAAAGCAGTGACGTTAGCGTCCCGTTCCCAGTCAAACCTGTGACGTTAGCGTCCCGTTCCCAGTCAAAGCCGTGACGTTAGCATCCCGTTCCCAGTCAGAGCATTGACGTTAGCGTCCCGTTCCCAGTCAAAGCAGTGACGTTAGTGTCCCATTCCCAGTCAAAGCGGTGACGTTAGCATCCCGTTCCCAGTCGAAGTGGTGATGTTAGCGTCCCGTTCCCAGTCAGAGCAGTGACATTAGCGTCCCGTTCCCAGTCAAAGCGGTGACGTTAGCGTCCCGTTCCCAGTCAAAGCAGTGACGTTAGTATCCCGTTCCCATTCAAAGCGGTGACGTTAGCGTCCCGTTCCCAGTCAAAGCAGTGACGTTAGCGTCCCGTTCCCAGTCAAAGCGGTGACGTTAGCATCCCGTTCCCAGTCAAAGCAGTGACGTTAGCGTCCCGTTCCCAGTCAAAGCGGTGACGGTAGCGTCCCGTTCCCAGTCAAAGCAGTGACGTTAGCGTCCCGTTCCCAGTCAAAGCAGTGACGTTAGTGTCCCGTTCCCAGTCAAAGCGGTGACGTTAGCGTCCCGTTCCCAGTCAAAGCGGTGACGTTAGCGTCCCGTTCCCAGTAAAAGCAGTGACGTTAGCGTCCCGTTCCAAGTCAAAGCGGTGACGTTAGCGTCCCGTTCCCAGTCAGAGCAGTGACGTTAGCGTCCCGTTCCCAGTCAGAGCAGTGACGTTAGCGTCCCGTTCCCAGTCAGAGCATTGACGTTAGCGTCCCGTTCCCAGTCAAAGCAGTGACGTTAGTGTCCCGTTCCCAGTCAAAGCGGTGACGTTAGCATCCCGTTCCCAGTCAAAGCGGTGACGTTAGCATCACGTTCCCAGTCGAAGTGGTGATGTTAGCGTCCCGTTCCCAGTCAAAGCAGTGACGTTAGTTTCCCGGTCCCAGTCAAAGCGGTGACGTTAGCATCCCGTTCCCAGTCAAAGCTGTGACGTTAGCATCACGTTCCCAGTCGAAGTGGTGATGTTAGCGTCCCGTTCCCAGTCACAGCAGTGACATTAGCGTCCCGTTCCCAGTCAAAGCAGTTACCTTAGTGTAAAGTTCCCAGTCAAAGCAGTGACGTTAGCATCCCGTTCCCAGTCAAAGCAGTGACGTTAGCGTCAAGTTTCGAGTCAAAGCGGTGACATTAGCATCCCGTGCCCAGTCAAAGCAGTGACGTTAGCGTCCCGTTCCCAGTCAAAGCGGTCACGTTAGCATTCCGTTCCCAGTCAGAGCAGTGACGTTAGCGTCCCGTTCCCAGTCAAAGCAGTGACGTTAGCGTCCCGTTCCCAGTCAAAGCGGTGACGTTAGCGTCCCGTTCCCAGTCAGAGCAGTGACGTTAGCGTCCCGTTCCCAGTCAGAGCATTGACGTTAGCGTCCCGTTCCCAGTCAAAGCAGTGACGTTAGCATCCCGTTCCCAGTCAAAGCGGTGACGTTAGCGTCCCGTTCCCAGTCAGAGCATTGACGTTAGCGTCCCGTTCCCAGTCAAAGCAGCGACGTTAGTGTAAAGTTCCCAGTCAAAGCAGTGACGTTAGCATCCCGTTCCCAGTCAAAGCAGTGACGTTAGCGTCAAGTTCCGAGTCAACGCGGTGACGTTAGCATCCCGTTCCCAGTCAAAGCGGTGACGTTAGCGTCCCGTTCCCAGTCAAAGCAGTGACGTTAGTATCCCGTTTCCAGTCAAAGCAGTGACGTTAGCGTCCCGTTCCCAGTCAAATCAGTGACGTTAGCGTCCCGTTCCCAGTCAAAGCAGTGACGTTAGCGTCCCGTTTCCATTCAAAGCGGTGACGTTAGCATCCCGTTCCCAGTGAAAGCAGTCACGTTAGCGTCCCGTTCCCAGTTAGAGAAGTGACGTTAGCGTCCCGTTCCCAGTCAGAGCAGTGACGTTAGCGTCCCGTTCCCAGTCAAATCAGTGACGTTAGCGTCCCGTTCCCAGTCAAATCAGTGACGTTAGCGTCCCGTTCCCAGTCAAATCAGTGACGTTAGCGTCCCGTTCCCAGTCAAAGCAGTGACGTTAGCGTCCCGTTCCCAGTCAAAGCAGTGACGTTAGCGTCCCGTTCCCAGTCAAAGCGGTGACGTTAGCGTCCCGTTCCCAGTCAGAGCAGTGACATTAGCGTCCCGTTCCCAGTAAAAGCAGTTACCTTAGTGTAAAGTTCCCAGTCAAAGCAGTGACGTTAGCATCACGTTCCCAGTCAAAGCAGTGACGATAGCGTCAAGTTCCGAGTCAAAGCGGTGACGTTAGCATCCCGTTCCCAGTCAAAGCAGTGACGTTAGCGTCCCGTTCCCAGTCAAAGCGGTCACGTTAGCATCCCGTTCCCAGTCAAAGCAGTGACGTTAGCGTCCCGTTCCCAGTCAAAGCGGTGACGGTAGCGTCCCGCTCCCAGTCAGAGCAGTGACGTTAGCGTCCCGTTCCCAGTCAAAGCAGTGACGTTAGTGTCCCGTTCCCAGTCAAAGCGGTGATGTTAGCATCCCGTTCCCAGTCAAAACGGTGACGTTAGCGTCCCGTTCCCAGTCAAAGCAGTGACGTTAGCGTCCCGTTCCCAGTCAGAGCAATGACGTTAGCGTCCCGTTCCCAGTCAGAGCAGTGACGTTAGCGTCCCATTCCCAGTCAAAGCAGTTACCTTAGTGTAAAGTTCCCAGTCAAAGCAGTGACGTTAGCATCCCGTTCCCAGTCAAACCAGTGACGTTAGCGTCAAGTTCCGAGTCAAAGCTGTGACGTTAGCATCCCGTTCCCAGTCAAAGCAGTGACTTTAGCGTCCCGTTCCCAGTCAAAGCGGTCACGTTAGCATCCCATTCCCAGTCAAAGCAGTGACGTTAGCATCCCGTTCCCAGTCAAAGCAGTGACGTTAGCGACCCGTTCCCAGTCAAAGCAGTGACGTTAGCGTCCAGTTCTCATTCAAAGCGGTGACGTTAGCATCCCGTTCCCAGTCAAAGCAGTCACGTTAGCGTCCCGTTCCCAGTCAAAGCAGTGACGTTAGCGTCCCGTTCCCAGTCAAAGCAGTCACGTTAGGATCCCGTTCCCAGTCAAAGCCATGACGTTAGCATCCCGTTCCCAGTCAGAGCATGGACGTTAGCGTCCCGTTCCCAGTCAAAGCAGTGACGTTAGTGTCCCGTTCCCAGTCAAAGCGGTGACGTTAGCATCCCGTTCCCAGTCAAAGCGGTGACATTAGCATCACGTTCCCAGTCGAAGTGGTGATGTTAGCGTCCCGTTCCCAGTCAGAGCAGTGACATTAGCGTCCCGTTCCCAGTCAAAGCAGTTACCTTACTGTAAAGTTCCCAGTCAAAGCAGTGACGTTAGCATCCCGTTCCCAGTCAAAGCGGTGACGTTAGCATCCCGTTCCCAGTCAAAGCAGTGACGTTAGCGTCCCGTTCCCAGTCAAAGCGGTGACGTCAGCGTCCCGTTCCCAGTCAAAGCAGTTACCTTAGGGTAAAGTTCCCAGTCAAAGCAGTGACGTTAGCATCCCGTTCCCAGTCAAAGCAGTGACGTTAGCGTCAAGTTCCGAGTCAAAGCGGTGACGTCAGCATCCCGTTCCCAGTCAAAGCAGTGACTTTAGCGTCCTGTTCCCAGTCAAAGCGGTCACGTTAGCATCCCGTTCCCAGTCAAAGCAGTGACGTTAGCATCCCGTTCCCAGTCAAAGCAGTGACGTTAGCGTCCCGTTCCCAGTCAAAGCAGTGACGTTAGTGTCCCGTTCTCATTCAAAGCGGTGACGTTAGCATCCCGTTCCCAGTCAAAGCAGTCACGTTAGCGTCCCGTTCCCAGTCAAAGCAGTGACGTTAGCGTCCCGTTCCCAGTCAAACATGTGACGTTAGCGTCCCGTTCCCAGTCAAAGCCGTGACGTTAGCATCCCGTTCCCAGTCAGAGCATTGACGTTAGCGTCCCGTTCCCAGTCAAAGCAGTGACGTTAGTGTCCCATTCCCAGTCAAAGCGGTGACGTTAGCATCCCGTTCCCAGTCAAAACGGTGACGTTAGCATCACGTTCCCAGTCGAAGTGGTGATGTTAGCGTCCCGTTCCCAGTCAGAGCAGTGACATTAGCGTCCCGTTCCCAGTCAAAGCGGTGACGTTAGCGTCCCGTTCCCAGTCAAAGCAGTGACGTTAGCGTCCCGTTCCTAGTCAAAGCGGTGACGTTAGCGTCCCGTTCCCAGTCAGAGCAGTGACGTTAGCGTCCCGTTCCCAGTCAGAGCAGTGACGTTAGCGTCCCGTTCCCAGTCAGAGCATTGACGTTAGCGTCCCGTTCCCAGTCAAAGCGGTGACGTTAGCGTCCCGTTCCCAGTCAGAGCAATGACGTTAGCGTCCCATTCCCAGTCAGAGCAGTGACGTTAGCGTCCCATTCCCAGTAAAAGCAGTTACCTTAGTGTAAAGTTCCCAGTCAAAGCAGTGACGTTAGTATCCGTTCCCATTCAAAGCGGTGACGTTAGCGTCCCGTTCCCAGTCAAAGCAGTGATGTTAGCGTCCCGTTCCCAGTCAAAGCGGTGACGTTAGCATCCCGTTCCCAGTCAAAGCAGTGACGTTAGCGTCCCGTTCCCAGTCAAAGCGGTGACGGTAGCGTCCCGTTCCCAGTCAAAGCAGTGACGTTAGCGTCCCCTTCCCAGTCAAAGCAGTGACGTTAGTGTCCCGTTCCCAGTCAAAGCGGTGACGTTAGCATCCCGTTCCCAGTCAAAGCGGTGACGTTAGCGTCCCGATCCCAGTCAAAGCAGTGACGTTAGCGTCCCGTTCCTAGTCAAAGCGGTGACGTTAGCGTCCCGATCCCAGTCAGAGCAGTGACGTTAGCGTCCCGTTCCCAGTCAGAGCAGTGACGTTAGCGTCCCGTTCCCAGTCAGAGCATTGACGTTAGCGTCCCGTTCCCAGTCAAAGCAGTGACGTTAGTGTCCCGTTCCCAGTCAAAGCGGTGACGTTAGCATCCCGTTCCCAGTCAAAGCGGTGACGTTAGCATCACGTTCCCAGTCGAAGTGGTGATGTTAGCGTCCCGTTCCCAGTCAAAGCAGTGACGTTAGTTTCCCGGTCCCAGTCAAAGCGGTGACGTTAGCATCCCGTTCCCAGTCAAAGCTGTGACGTTAGCATCACGTTCCCAGTCGAAGTGGTGATGTTAGCGTCCAGTTCCCAGTCACAGCAGTGACATTAGCGTCCCGTTCCCAGTCAAAGCAGTTACCTTAGTGTAAAGTTCCCAGTCAAAGCAGTGACGTTAGCATCCCGTTCCCAGTCAAAGCAGTGACGTTAGCGTCAAGTTTCGAGTCAAAGCGGTGACGTTAGCATCCCGTTCCCAGTCAAAGCAGTGACGTTAGCGTCCCGTTCCCAGTCAAAGCGGTGACGTTAGCATCCCGTTCCCAGTCAGAGCAGTGACGTTAGCGTCCCGTTCCCAGTCAAAGCAGTGACGTTAGCGTCCCGTTCCCAGTCAAAGCGGTGACGGTAGCGTCCCGTTCCCAGTCAAAGCAGTGACGTTAGCGTCCCGTTCCCAGTCAAAGCAGTGACGTTAGTGTCCCGTTCCCAGTCAAAGCGGTGACGTTAGCATCCCGTTCCCAGTCAAAGCGGTGACGTTAGCGTCCCGATCCCAGTCAAAGCAGTGACGTTAGCGTCCCGTTCCTAGTCAAAGCGGTGACGTTAGCGTCCCGTTCCCAGTCAGAGCAGTGACGTTAGCGTCCCGTTCCCAGTCAGAGCAGTGACGTTAGCGTCCCGTTCCCAGTCAGAGCATTGACGTTAGCGTCCCGTTCCCAGTCAAAGCAGTGACGTTAGTGTCCCGTTCCCAGTCAAAGCGGTGACGTTAGCATCCCGTTCCCAGTCAAAGCAGTGACGTTAGCATCACGTTCCATGTCGAAGTGGTGATGTTAGCGTCCCGTTCCCAGTCAAAGCAGTGACGTTAGTTTCCCGGTCCCAGTCAAAGCGGTGACGTTAGCATCCCGTTCCCAGTCAAAGCTGTGACGTTAGCATCACGTTCCCAGTCGAAGTGGTGATGTTAGCGTCCAGTTCCCAGTCACAGCAGTGACATTAGCGTCCCGTTCCCAGTCAAAGCAGTTACCTTAGTGTAAAGTTCCCAGTCAAAGCAGTGACGTTAGCATCCCGTTCCCAGTCAAAGCAGTGACGTTAGCGTCAAGTTTCGAGTCAAAGCGGTGACGTTAGCATCCCGTTCCCAGTCAAAGCAGTGACGTTAGCGTCCCGTTCCCAGTCAAAGCGGTCAGGTCAGCATCCCGTTCCCAGTCAGAGCAGTGACGTTAGCGTCCCGTTCCCAGTCAAAGCAGTGACGTTAGCGTCCCGTTCCCAGTCAAAGCGGTGACGTTAGCGTCCCGTTCCCAGTCAGAGCAGTGACGTTAGCGTCCCGTTCCCAGTCAGAGCATTGACGTTAGCGTCCCGTTCCCAGTCAAAGCAGTGACGTTAGCATCCCGTTCCCAGTCAAAGCGGTGACGTTAGCGTCCCGTTCCCAGTCAGAGCATTGACGTTAGCGTCCCGTTCCCAGTCAAAGCAGCGACGTTAGTGTAAAGTTCCCAGTCAAAGCAGTGACGTTAGCATCCCGTTCCCAGTCAAAGCAGTGACGTTAGCGTCAAGTTCCGAGTCAAAGCGGTGACGTTAGCATCCCGTTCCCAGTCAAAGCGGTGACGTTAGCGTCCCGTTCCCAGTCAAAGCAGTGACGTTAGCATCCCGTTTCCAGTCAAAGCAGTGACGTTAGCGTCCCGTTCCCAGTCAAATCAGTGACGTTAGCGTCCCGTTCCCAGTCAAAGCAGTGACGTTAGCGTCCCGTTTCCATTCAAAGCGGTGACGTTAGCATCCCGTTCCCAGTGAAAGCAGTCACGTTAGCGTCCCGTTCCCAGTCAGAGCAGTGACGTTAGCGTCCCGTTCCCAGTCAAAGCAGTGACGTTAGCGTCCCGTTCCCAGTCAAAGCGGTGACGTTAGCGTCCCGTTCCCAGTCAGAGCAGTGACGTTAGCGTCCCGTTCCCAGTCAAAGCGGTGACGTTAGCATCCCATTCCCATTCAAAGCGGTGACGTTAGCATCCCGTTCCCAGTCAAAGCAGTCACGTTAGCGTCCCGTTCCCAGTCAGAGCAGTGACGTTAGCGTCCCGTTCCCAGTGAAAGCAGTGACGTTAGCGTCCCGTTCCCAGTCAAAGCGGTGACGTTAGCGTCCCGTTCCCAGTCAGAGCAGTGACGTTAGCGTCCCGTTCCCAGTCAGAGCATTGACGTTAGCGTCCCGTTCCCAGTAAAAGCAGTTACCTTAGTGTAAAGTTCCCAGTCAAAGCAGTGACGTTAGCATCACGTTCCCAGTCAAAGCAGTGACGATAGCGTCAAGTTCCGAGTCAAAGCGGTGACGTTAGCATCCCGTTCCCAGTCAAAGCAGTGACGTTAGCGTCCTGTTCCCAGTCAAAGCGGTCACGTTAGCATCCCGTTCCCAGTCAAAGCAGTGACGTTAGCGTCCCGTTCCCAGTCAAAGCGGTGACGGTAGCGTCCCGCTCCCAGTCAGAGCAGTGACGTTAGCGTCCCGTTCCCAGTCAAAGCAGTGACGTTAGTGTCCCGTTCCCAGTCAAAGCGGTGACGTTAGCATCCCGTTCCCAGTCAAAGCGGTGACGTTAGCGTCCCGTTCCCAGTCAAAGCAGTGACGTTAGCGTCCCGTTCCCAGTCAGAGCAATGACGTTAGCGTCCCGTTCCCAGTCAGAGCAGTGACGTTAGCGTCCCATTCCCAGTCAAAGCAGTTACCTTAGTGTAAAGTTCCCAGTCAAAGCAGTGACGTTAGCATCCCGTTCCCAGTCAAACCAGTGACGTTAGCGTCAAGTTCCGAGTCAAAGCTGTGACGTTAGCATCCCGTTCCCAGTCAAAGCAGTGACTTTAGCGTCCCGTTCCCAGTCAAAGCGGTCACGTTAGCATCCCATTCCCAGTCAAAGCAGTGACGTTAGCATCCCGTTCCCAGTCAAAGCAGTGACGTTAGCGACCCGTTCCCAGTCAAAGCAGTGACGTTAGCGTCCAGTTCTCATTCAAAGCGGTGACGTTAGCATCCCGTTCCCAGTCAAAGCAGTCACGTTAGCGTCCCGTTCCCAGTCAAAGCAGTGACGTTAGCGTCCCGTTCCCAGTCAAAGCAGTCACGTTAGGATCCCATTCCCAGTCAAAGCCGTGACGTTAGCATCCCGTTCCCAGTCAGAGCATGGACGTTAGCGTCCCGTTCCCAGTCAAAGCAGTGACGTTAGTGTCCCGTTCCCAGTCAAAGCGGTGACGTTAGCATCCCGTTCCCAGTCAAAGCGGTGACATTAGCATCACGTTCCCAGTCGAAGTGGTGATGTTAGCGTCCCGTTCCCAGTCAGAGCAGTGACATTAGCGTCCCGTTCCCAGTCAAAGCAGTTACCTTACTGTAAAGTTCCCAGTCAAAGCAGTGACGTTAGCATCCCGTTCCCAGTCAAAGCGGTGACGTTAGCATCCCGTTCCCAGTCAAAGCAGTGACGTTAGCGTCCCGTTCCCAGTCAAAGCGGTGACGTTAGCGTCCCGTTCCCAGTCAAAGCAGTTACCTTAGGGTAAAGTTCCCAGTCAAAGCAGTGACGTTAGCATCCCGTTCCCAGTCAAAGCAGTGACGTTAGCGTCAAGTTCCGAGTCAAAGCGGTGACGTCAGCATCCCGTTCCCAGTCAAAGCAGTGACTTTAGCGTCCTGTTCCCAGTCAAAGCGGTCACGTTAGCATCCCGTTCCCAGTCAAAGCAGTGACGTTTGCATCCCATTCCCAGTCAAAGCAGTGACGTTAGCGTCCCGTTCCCAGTCAAAGCAGTGACGTTAGTGTCCCGTTCTCATTCAAAGCGGTGACGTTAGCATCCCGTTCCCAGTCAAAGCAGTCACGTTAGCGTCCCGTTCCCAGTCAAAGCAGTGACGTTAGCGTCCCGTTCCCAGTCAAACCTGTGACGTTAGCGTCCCGTTCCCAGTCAAAGCCGTGACGTTAGCATCCCGTTCCCAGTCAGAGCATTGACGTTAGCGTCCCGTTCCCAGTCAAAGCAGTGACGTTAGTGTCCCATTCCCAGTCAAAGCGGTGACGTTAGCATCCCGTTCCCAGTCAAAACGGTGACGTTAGCATCACGTTCCCAGTCGAAGTGGTGATGTTAGCGTCCCGTTCCCAGTCAGAGCAGTGACATTAGCGTCCCGTTCCCAGTCAAAGCGGTGACGTTAGCGTCCCGTTCCCAGTCAAAGCAGTGACGTTAGCGTCCCGTTCCTAGTCAAAGCGGTGACGTTAGCGTCCCGTTCCCAGTCAGAGCAGTGACGTTAGCGTCCCGTTCCCAGTCAGAGCAGTGACGTTAGCGTCCCGTTCCCAGTCAGAGCATTGACGTTAGCGTCCCGTTCCCAGTCAAAGCGGTGACGTTAGCGTCCCGTTCCCAGTCAGAGCAATGACGTTAGCGTCCCATTCCCAGTCAGAGCAGTGACGTTAGCGTCCCATTCCCAGTAAAAGCAGTTACCTTAGTGTAAAGTTCCCAGTCAAAGCAGTGACGTTAGTATCCGTTCCCATTCAAAGCGGTGACGTTAGCGTCCCGTTCCCAGTCAAAGCAGTGATGTTAGCGTCCCGTTCCCAGTCAAAGCGGTGACGTTAGCATCCCGTTCCCAGTCAAAGCAGTGACGTTAGCGTCCCGTTCCCAGTCAAAGCGGTGACGGTAGCGTCCCGTTCCCAGTCAAAGCAGTGACGTTAGCGTCCCCTTCCCAGTCAAAGCAGTGACGTTAGTGTCCCGTTCCCAGTCAAAGCGGTGACGTTAGCATCCCGTTCCCAGTCAAAGCGGTGACGTTAGCGTCCCGATCCCAGTCAAAGCAGTGACGTTAGCGTCCCGTTCCTAGTCAAAGCGGTGACGTTAGCGTCCCGTTCCCAGTCAGAGCAGTGACGTTAGCGTCCCGTTCCCAGTCAGAGCAGTGACGTTAGCGTCCCGTTCCCAGTCAGAGCATTGACGTTAGCGTCCCGTTCCCAGTCAAAGCAGTGACGTTAGTGTCCCGTTCCCAGTCAAAGCGGTGACGTTAGCATCCCGTTCCCAGTCAAAGCGGTGACGTTAGCATCACGTTCCCAGTCGAAGTGGTGATGTTAGCGTCCCGTTCCCAGTCAAAGCAGTGACGTTAGTTTCCCGGTCCCAGTCAAAGCGGTGACGTTAGCATCCCGTTCCCAGTCAAAGCTGTGACGTTAGCATCACGTTCCCAGTCGAAGTGGTGATGTTAGCGTCCAGTTCCCAGTCACAGCAGTGACATTAGCGTCCCGTTCCCAGTCAAAGCAGTTACCTTAGTGTAAAGTTCCCAGTCAAAGCAGTGACGTTAGCATCCCGTTCCCAGTCAAAGCAGTGACGTTAGCGTCAAGTTTCGAGTCAAAGCGGTGACGTTAGCATCCCGTTCCCAGTCAAAGCAGTGACGTTAGCGTCCCGTTCCCAGTCAAAGCGGTCACGTTAGCATCCCGTTCCCAGTCAGAGCAGTGACGTTAGCGTCCCGTTCCCAGTCAAAGCAGTGACGTTAGCGTCCCGTTCCCAGTCAAAGCGGTGACGGTAGCGTCCCGTTCCCAGTCAAAGCAGTGACGTTAGCGTCCCGTTCCCAGTCAAAGCAGTGACGTTAGTGTCCCGTTCCCAGTCAAAGCGGTGACGTTAGCATCCCGTTCCCAGTCAAAGCGGTGACGTTAGCGTCCCGATCCCAGTCAAAGCAGTGACGTTAGCGTCCCGTTCCTAGTCAAAGCGGTGACGTTAGCGTCCCGTTCCCAGTCAGAGCAGTGACGTTAGCGTCCCGTTCCCAGTCAGAGCAGTGACGTTAGCGTCCCGTTCCCAGTCAGAGCATTGACGTTAGCGTCCCGTTCCCAGTCAAAGCAGTGACGTTAGTGTCCCGTTCCCAGTCAAAGCGGTGACGTTAGCATCCCGTTCCCAGTCAAAGCAGTGACGTTAGCATCACGTTCCATGTCGAAGTGGTGATGTTAGCGTCCCGTTCCCAGTCAAAGCAGTGACGTTAGTTTCCCGGTCCCAGTCAAAGCGGTGACGTTAGCATCCCGTTCCCAGTCAAAGCTGTGACGTTAGCATCACGTTCCCAGTCGAAGTGGTGATGTTAGCGTCCAGTTCCCAGTCACAGCAGTGACATTAGCGTCCCGTTCCCAGTCAAAGCAGTTACCTTAGTGTAAAGTTCCCAGTCAAAGCAGTGACGTTAGCATCCCGTTCCCAGTCAAAGCAGTGACGTTAGCGTCAAGTTTCGAGTCAAAGCGGTGACGTTAGCATCCCGTTCCCAGTCAAAGCAGTGACGTTAGCGTCCCGTTCCCAGTCAAAGCGGTCAGGTCAGCATCCCGTTCCCAGTCAGAGCAGTGACGTTAGCGTCCCGTTCCCAGTCAAAGCAGTGACGTTAGCGTCCCGTTCCCAGTCAAAGCGGTCAGGTCAGCATCCCGTTCCCAGTCAGAGCAGTGACGTTAGCGTCCCGTTCCCAGTCAAAGCAGTGACGATAGCGTCCCGTTCCCAGTCAAAACGGTAACGTTAGCTTCCCGTTCCCAGTCAAAGCGGTGACGTTAGCATCCCGTTCCCAGTCAAAGCGGTGACATTAGCGTCCCGTTCCCAGTCAGAGCAGTGACGTTAGCGTCCCGTTCCCAGTCAAAGCAGTGACGTTAGCTTCAAGTTCCCAGTCAAAGCAGTGACGTTAGCATCCCGTTCCCAGTCAAAGCGGTGACGTTAGCGTGCCGTTCCCAGTCAGAGCAGTGACGTTAGCGTCCCGTTCCCAGTAAGAGCAGTGACGTTAGCGTGCCGTTCCCAGTCAGAGCAGTGACGTTAGCGTCCCGTTCCCAGTAAGAGCAGTGACGTTAGTGTCCCGTTCCCAGTTAAAGCAGTGACTATAGCGTCCCGTTCCCAGTCAAAACGGTGACGTTAGCATCCCGTTCCCAGTCAAAGCAGTGACGTTAGCATCAAGTTCCCAGTCAGAGCAGTGACGTTAGCATCCCGTTCCCAGTCAAAGCAGTGACGTTAGCGTCAAGTTCCCAGTCAAAGCGGTGACGTTAGCATCCCCTTCCCAGTCAAAGCAGTGAAATTAGCGTCCCGTTCCCAGTCAAAGCGGTGACGTTAGCGTCCCCTTCCCAGTCAGAGCAGTGACGTTAGCGTCCCGTTCCCAGTCAGAGCAGGGACGTTAGCGTCCCGTTCCCAGTCAAAGCGGTCACGTTAGCATCCCGTTCCCAGTCAAAGCAGTGACGTTAGCGTCCCGTTTCCAGTCAAAGCAGTGACGTTAGCGTCCCGTTCCCAGTCAAAGCAGTGACGTTAGTTTCCCGTTCCCATTCAAAGCGGTGACGTTAGCATCCCGTTCCCAGTCAACGCAGTCACGTTAGCGTCCCGTTCCCAGTCAAAGCAGTGACGTTAGCGTCCCGTTCCCAGTCAAAGCGGTGACATTAGCGTCCCGTTCCCAGTCAGAGCAGTGACATTAGCGTCCCATTCCCAGTAAAAGCAGTTACTTTAGTGTAAAGTTCCCAGTCAAAGCAGTGACGTTAGCATCCCGTTCCCAGTCAAAGCAGTGACGTTAGCGTCAACTTCCGAGTCAAAGCGGTGACGTTAGCATCCCGTTCCCAGTCAAAGCAGTGACGTTAGCGTCCCGTTCCCAGTCAAAGCGGTCACGTTAGCATCCCGTTCCCAGTCGAAGTGGTGATGTTAGCGTCCCGTTCCCAGTCAGAGCAGTGACGTTAGCGTCCCGTTCCCAGTCAGAGCAGTGACGTTAGCGTCCCGTTCCCAGTCAAAGCAGTGACGTTAGCGTCAAGTTGCCAGTCAAAGCAGTGACGTTAGCATCCCCTTCCCAGTCAAAGCAGTGACGTTAGCGTCAAGTTCCCAGTCAAAGCGGTGACGTTATCATCCCGTTTCCAGTCAAAGCAGTGACGTTAGCATCAAGTTCCCAGTCAGAGCATTGACGTTAGCATCCCGTTCCCAGTCAAAGCAGTGACGTTAGCGTCAAGTTCCCAGTCAAAGCGGTGACGTTAGCATCCCGTTCCCAGTCAAAGCAGTGAAATTAGCGTCCCGTTCCCAGTCAAAGCGGTGACGTTAGCGTCCCCTTCCCAGTCAGAGCAGTGACGTTAGCGTCCCGTTCCCAGTCAGAGCAGGGACGTTAGCGTCCCGTTCCCAGTCAAAGCGGTCACGTTAGCATCCCGTTCCCAGTCAAAGCAGTGACGTTAGCGTCCCGTTTCCAGTCAAAGCAGTGACGTTAGCGTCCCGTTCCCAGTCAAAGCAGTGACGTTAGTGTCCCGTTCCCATTCAAAGCGGTGACGTTAGCATCACGTTCCCAGTCGAAGTGGTGATGTTAGCGTCCCGTTCCCAGTCAGAGCAGTGACATTAGCGTCCCGTTCCCAGTCAAAGCAGTGACGTTAGTGTCCCGTTCCCAGTCAAAGCGGTGACGTTAGCATCCCGTTCCCAGTCAAAGCGGTGACGTTAGCATCACGTTCCCAGTCGAAGTGGTGATGTTAGCGTCCCGTTCCCAGTCAGAGCAGTGACATTAGCGTCCCGTTCCCAGTCAAAGCAGTTACCTTACTGTAAAGTTCCCAGTCAAAGCAGTGACGTTAGCATCCCGTTCCCAGTCAAAGCAGTCACGTTAGCGTCAAGTTCCGAGTCAAAGCGGTGACGTTAGCATCCCGTTCCCAGTCAAAGCAGTGACGTTAGCGTCCCGTTCCCAGTCAGAGCAATGACGTTAGCGTCCCGTTCCCAGTCAGAGCAGTGACGTTAGCGTCCCGTTCCCAGTCAAAGCAGTGACGTTAGCATCCCATTCCCAGTCAAAGCGGTGACGTTAGCGTCCCGTTCCCAGTCAGAGCATTGACGTTAGCGTCCCGTTCCCAGTCAAAGCAGCGACGTTAGTGTAAATTTCCCAGTCAAAGCAGTGACGTTAGCATCCCGTTCCCAGTCAAAGCAGTGACGTTAGCGTCAAGTTCCCAGTCAGAGCAGTGACGTTAGCGTCCCGTTCCCAGTCAGAGCAGTGACGTTAGCGTCCCGTTCCCAGTCAGAGCATTGACGTTAGCGTCCCGTTCCCAGTCAAAGCAGTGACGTTAGTGTCCCGTTCCCAGTCAAAGCAGTGACGTTAGCGTCCCGTTTCCATTCAAAGCGGTGACGTTAGAATCCCGTTCCCAGTGAAAGCAGTCACGTTAGCGTCCCGTTCCCAGTCAGAGCAGTGACGTTAGCGTCCCGTTCCCAGTCAAAGCAGTGACGTTAGCGTCCCGTTCCCAGTCAAAGCGGTGACGTTAGCGTCCCGTTCCCAGTCAGAGCAGTGACGTTAGCGTCCCGTTCCCAGTCAAAGCGGTGACGTTAGCATCCCATTCCCATTCAAAGCGGTGACGTTAGCATCCCGTTCCCAGTCAAAGCAGTCACGTTAGCGTCCCGTTCCCAGTCAGAGCAGTGACGTTAGCGTCCCGTTCCCAGTCAGAGCAGTGACGTTAGCGTCCCGTTCCCAGTCAGAGCATTGACGTTAGCGTCCCGTTCCCAGTCAAAGCAGTGACGTTAGTGTCCCGTTCCCAGTCAAAGCGGTGACGTTAGCGTCCCGTTCCCAGTCAAAGCGGTGACGTTAGCATCACGTTCCCAGTCGAAGTGGTGATGTTAGCGTCCCGTTCCCAGTCAGAGCAGTGACGTTAGTTTCCCGGTCCCAGTCAAAGCGGTGACGTTAGCATCCCGTTCCCAGTCAAAGCTGTGACGTTAGCATCACGTTCCCAGTCGAAGTGGTGATGTTAGCGTCCCGTTCCCAGTCACAGCAGTGACATTAGCGTCCCGTTCCCAGTCAAAGCAGTTACCTGAGTGTAAAGTTCCAAGTCAAAGCAGTGACGTTAGCATCCTGTTCCCAGTCAAAGCAGTGACGTTAGCGTCAAGTTTCGAGTCAAAGCGGTGACGTTAGCATCCCGTTCCCAGTCAAAGCAGTGACGTTAGCGTCCCGTTTCCAGTCAAAGCGGTCACGTTAGCATCCCGTTCCCAGTCAGAGCAGTGACGTTAGCGTCCCGTTCCCAGTCAAAGCAGTGACGTTAGTGTCCCGTTCCCAGTCAAAGCAGTGACGTTAGCATCCCATTCCCAGTTAAAGCGGTGACGTTAGCGTCCCGTTCCCAGTCAGAGCATTGACGTTAGCGTCCCGTTCCCAGTCAAAGCAGCGACGTTAGCGTAAAGTTCCCAGTCAAAGCAGTGACGTTAGCATCCCGTTCCCAGTCAAAGCAGTGACGTTAGCGTCAAGTTCCCAGTCAGAGCAGTGACGTTAGCGTCCCGTTCCCAGTCAGAGCAGTGACGTTAGCGTCCCGTTCCCAGTCAGAGCATTGACGTTAGCGTCCCGTTCCCAGTCAAAGCAGTGACGTTAGTGTCCCGTTCCCAGTCAAAGCGGTGACGTTAGCACCCCGTTCCCAGTCAAAGCGGTGACGTTAGCATCACGTTCCCAGTCGAAGTGGTGATGTTAGCGTCCCGTTCCCAGTCAAAGCAGTGACGTTAGTTTCCCGGTCCCAGTCAAAGCGGTGACGTTAGCATCCCGTTCCCAGTCAAAGCTGTGACGTTAGCATCACGTTCCCAGTCGAAGTGGTGATGTTAGCGTCCCGTTCCCAGTCACAGCAGTGACATTAGCGTCCCGTTCCCAGTCAAAGCAGTTACCTTAGTGTAAAGTTCCCAGTCAAAGCAGTGACGTTAGCATCCCGTTCACAGTCAAAGCAGTGACGTTAGCGTCAAGTTTCGAGTCAAAGCGGTGACGTTAGCATCCCGTTCCCAGTCAAAGCATTGACGTTAGCGTCCCGTTCCCAGTCAAAGCAGTGACGTTAGTGTCCCGTTCCCAGTCAAAGCGGTGACGTTAGCATCCCGTTCCCAGTCAAAGCGGTGACGTTAGCATCCCGTTCCCAGTCAGAGCATTGACGTTAGCGTCCCGTTCCCAGTCAAAGCAGCGACGTTAGCGTGCCGTTCCCAGTCAGAGCAGTGACGTTAGCGTCCCGTTCCCAGTCAGAGCAGTGACGTTAGCGTCCCGTTCCCAGTCAAAGCAGTGACGATAGCGTCCCGTTCCCAGTCAAAACGGTAACGTTAGCTTCCCGTTCCCAGTCAAAGCGGTGACGTTAGCATCCCGTTCCCAGTAAAAGCGGTGACATTAGCGTCCCGTTCCCAGTCAGAGCAGTGACGTTAGCGTCCCGTTCCCAGTCAAAGCAGTGACGTTAGCTTCAAGTTCCCAGGCAAAGCAGTGACGTTAGCATCCCGTTCCCAGTCAAAGCGGTGACGTTAGCGTGCCATTCCCAGTCAAAGCAGTGACGTTAGCGTCAAGTTCCGAGTCAAAGCGGTGACGTTAGCATCCCGTTCCCAGTCAAAGCAGTGACGTTAGCGTCCCGTTCCCAGTCAAAGCGGTCACGTTAGCATCCCGTTCCCAGTCAAAGCAGTGACGTTAGCGTCCCGTTCCCAGTCAAAGCAGTGATGTTAGCGTCCCGTTCCCAGTCAAAGCAGTGACGTTAGCGTCCCGTTCCCATTCAAAGCGGTGACGTTAGCATCCCGTTCCCAGTCAAAGCAGTGACGTTAGCGTCCCGTTCCCAGTCAAAGCAGTGACGTTAGCGTCCCGTTCCCAGTCAAAGCGGTGACGGTAGCGTCCCGTTCCCAGTCAGAGCAGTGACGTTAGCGTCCCGTTCCCAGTCAAAGCAGTGACGTTAGTGTCCGGTTCCCAGTCAAAGCGGTGACGTTAGCATCCCGTTCCCAGTCAAAGCGGTGACGTTAGCGTCCCGTTCCCAGTCAAAGCAGTGACGTTAGCGTCCCGTTCCCAGTCAGAGCAATGACGTTAGCGTCCCGTTCCCAGTCAGAGCAGTGACGTTAGCGTCCCATTCCCAGTCAAAGCAGTTACCTTAGTGTAAAGTTCCCAGTCAAAGCAGTGACGTTAGCATCCCGTTTCCAGTCAAAGCAGTGACGTTAGCGTCAAGTTCCGAGTCAAAGCGGTGACGTTAGCATCCCGTTCCCAGTCAAAGCAGTGACTTTAGCGTCCCGTTCCCAGTCAAAGCGGTCACGTTAGCATCCCGTTCCCAGTCAAAGCAGTGACGTTAGCATCCCGTTCCCAGTCAAAGCAGTGACGTTAGCGTCCCGTTCCCAGTCAAAGCAGTGACGTTAGTGTCCCGTTCTCATTCAAAGCGGTGACGTTAGCATCCCGTTCCCAGTCAAAGCAGTCACATTAGCATCCCGTTCCCAGTCAGAGCAGTGACGTTAGTGTCCCGTTCCCAGTCAAAGAGGTGACGTTAGCGTCCCATTCCCAGTGAAAGCGGTGACGGTAGCGTCCCGTTCCCAGTCAAAGCAGTGACGTTAGCGTCCCGTTCCCAGTCAAAGCAGTGACGTTAGTGTCCCGTTCCCAGTCAAAGCGGTGACGTTAGCATCCCGTTCCCAGTCAAAGCGGTGACGTTAGCGTCCCGTTCCCAGTCAAAGCAGTGACGTTAGCGTCCCGTTCCCAGTCAGAGCAGTGACGTTAGCGTCCCGTTCCCAGTCAAAGCGGTGACGTTAGCGTCCCGTTCCCAGTCAGAGCAATGACGTTAGCGTCCCGTTCCCAGTCAGAGCAATGACGTTAGCGTCCCGTTCCCAGTCAGAGCAGTGACGTTAGCGTCCCTTTCCCAGTAAAAGCAGTTACCTCAGTGTAAAGTTCCCAGTCAAAGCAGTGACGTTAGCATCCCATTCCCAGTCAAAGCAGTGACGTTAGCGTCCCATTCCCAGTCAAAGCAGTTACCTTAGTGTAAAGTTCCCTGTCAAAGCAGTGACGTTAGCATCCCGTTTCCAGTCAAAGCAGTGACGTTAGCGTCAAGTTCCGAGTCAAAGCGGTGACGTTAGCATCCCGTTCCCAGTCAAAGCGGTGACTTTAGCGTCCCGTTCCCAGTCAAAGCGGTCACGTTAGCATCCCGTTCCCAGTCAAAGCAGTGACGTTAGCATCCCGTTCCCAGTCAAAGCAGTGACGTTAGCGTCCCGTTCCCAGTCAAAGCAGTGACGTTAGTGTCCCGTTCTCATTCAAAGCGGTGACGTTAGCATCCCGTTCCCAGTCAAAGCAGTCACATTAGCATCCCGTTCCCAGTCAGAGCAATGACGTTAGTGTCCCGTTCCCAGTCAAAGAGGTGACGTTAGCGTCCCATTCCCAGTCAAAGCGGTGACGGTAGCGTCCCGTTCCCAGTCAAAGCAGTGACGTTAGCGTCCCGTTCCCAGTCAAAGCAGTGACGTTAGTGTCCCGTTCCCAGTCAAAGCGGTGACGTTAGCATCCCGTTCCCAGTCAAAGCGGTGACGTTAGCGTCCCGTTCCCAGTCAAAGCAGTGACGTTAGCGTCCCGTTCCCAGTCAGAGCAGTGACGTTAGCGTCCCGTTCCCAGTCAAAGCGGTGACGTTAGCGTCCCGTTCCCAGTCAGAGCAATGACGTTAGCGTCCCGTTCCCAGTCAGAGCAATGACGTTAGCGTCCCGTTCCCAATCAGAGCAGTGACGTTAGCGTCCCTTTCCCAGTAAAAGCAGTTACCTTAGTGTAAAGTTCCCAGTCAAAGCAGTGACGTTAGCATCCCATTCCCAGTCAAAGCAGTGACGTTAGCGTCAAGTTCCGAGTCAAAGCGGTGACGTTAGCATCCCGTTCCCAGTCAAAGCAGTGACATTAGCGTCCCGTTCCCAGTCAAAGCGGTCACGTTAGCATCCCGTTCCCAGTCAAAGCGGTGACGTTAGCGTCCCGTTCCCAGTCAAAGCAGTGACGTTAGCGTCCCGTTCCCAGTCAGAGCAGTGACGTTAGCGTCCCGTTCCCAGTCAAAGCGGTGACGTTAGCGTCCCGTTCCCAGTCAGAGCAATGACGTTAGCGTCCCGTTCCCAGTCAGAGCAATGACGTTAGCGTCCCGTTCCCAGTCAGAGCAGTGACGTTAGCGTCCCTTTCCCAGTAAAAGCAGTTACCTTAGTGTAAAGTTCCCAGTCAAAGCAGTGACGTTAGCGTCCCGTTCCCAGTCAAAGCAGTGACGATAGCGTCCCGTTCCCAGTCAAAACGGTAACGTTAGCTTCCCGTTCCCAGTCAAAGCGGTGACGTTAGCATCCCGTTCCCAGTAAAAGCGGTGACATTAGCGTCCCGTTCCCAGTCAGAGCAGTGACGTTAGCGTCCCGTTCCCAGTCAAAGCAGTGACGTTAGCTTCAAGTTCCCAGGCAAAGCAGTGACGTTAGCATCCCGTTCCCAGTCAAAGCGGTGACGTTAGCGTGCCATTCCCAGTCAAAGCAGTGACGTTAGCGTCAAGTTCCGAGTCAAAGCGGTGACGTTAGCATCCCGTTCCCAGTCAAAGCAGTGACGTTAGCGTCCCGTTCCCAGTCAAAGCGGTCACGTTAGCATCCCGTTCCCAGTCAAAGCAGTGACGTTAGCGTCCCGTTCCCAGTCAAAGCAGTGATGTTAGCGTCCCGTTCCCAGTCAAAGCAGTGACGTTAGCGTCCCGTTCCCATTCAAAGCGGTGACGTTAGCATCCCGTTCCCAGTCAAAGCAGTGACGTTAGCGTCCCGTTCCCAGTCAAAGCAGTGACGTTAGCGTCCCGTTCCCAGTCAAAGCGGTGACGGTAGCGTCCCGTTCCCAGTCAGAGCAGTGACGTTAGCGTCCCGTTCCCAGTCAAAGCAGTGACGTTAGTGTCCGGTTCCCAGTCAAAGCGGTGACGTTAGCATCCCGTTCCCAGTCAAAGCGGTGACGTTAGCGTCCCGTTCCCAGTCAAAGCAGTGACGTTAGCGTCCCGTTCCCAGTCAGAGCAATGACGTTAGCGTCCCGTTCCCAGTCAGAGCAGTGACGTTAGCGTCCCATTCCCAGTCAAAGCAGTTACCTTAGTGTAAAGTTCCCAGTCAAAGCAGTGACGTTAGCATCCCGTTTCCAGTCAAAGCAGTGACGTTAGCGTCAAGTTCCGAGTCAAAGCGGTGACGTTAGCATCCCGTTCCCAGTCAAAGCAGTGACTTTAGCGTCCCGTTCCCAGTCAAAGCGGTCACGTTAGCATCCCGTTCCCAGTCAAAGCAGTGACGTTAGCATCCCGTTCCCAGTCAAAGCAGTGACGTTAGCGTCCCGTTCCCAGTCAAAGCAGTGACGTTAGTGTCCCGTTCTCATTCAAAGCGGTGACGTTAGCATCCCGTTCCCAGTCAAAGCAGTCACATTAGCATCCCGTTCCCAGTCAGAGCAATGACGTTAGTGTCCCGTTCCCAGTCAAAGAGGTGACGTTAGCGTCCCATTCCCAGTCAAAGCGGTGACGGTAGCGTCCCGTTCCCAGTCAAAGCAGTGACGTTAGCGTCCCGTTCCCAGTCAAAGCAGTGACGTTAGTGTCCCGTTCCCAGTCAAAGCGGTGACGTTAGCATCCCGTTCCCAGTCAAAGCGGTGACGTTAGCGTCCCGTTCCCAGTCAAAGCAGTGACGTTAGCGTCCCGTTCCCAGTCAGAGCAGTGACGTTAGCGTCCCGTTCCCAGTCAAAGCGGTGACGTTAGCGTCCCGTTCCCAGTCAGAGCAGTGACGTTAGCGTCCCTTTCCCAGTAAAAGCAGTTACCTCAGTGTAAAGTTCCCAGTCAAAGCAGTGACGTTAGCATCCCATTCCCAGTCAAAGCAGTGACGTTAGCGTCCCATTCCCAGTCAAAGCAGTTACCTTAGTGTAAAGTTCCCTGTCAAAGCAGTGACGTTAGCATCCCGTTTCCAGTCAAAGCAGTGACGTTAGCGTCAAGTTCCGAGTCAAAGCGGTGACGTTAGCATCCCGTTCCCAGTCAAAGCGGTGACTTTAGCGTCCCGTTCCCAGTCAAAGCGGTCACGTTAGCATCCCGTTCCCAGTCAAAGCAGTGACGTTAGCATCCCGTTCCCAGTCAAAGCAGTGACGTTAGCGTCCCGTTCCCAGTCAAAGCAGTGACGTTAGTGTCCCGTTCTCATTCAAAGCGGTGACGTTAGCGTCCCGTTCCCAGTCAAAGCAGTCACATTAGCATCCCGTTCCCAGTCAGAGCAATGACGTTAGTGTCCCGTTCCCAGTCAAAGAGGTGACGTTAGCGTCCCATTCCCAGTCAAAGCGGTGACGGTAGCGTCCCGTTCCCAGTCAAAGCAGTGACGTTAGCGTCCCGTTCCCAGTCAAAGCAGTGACGTTAGTGTCCCGTTCCCAGTCAAAGCGGTGACGTTAGCATCCCGTTCCCAGTCAAAGCGGTGACGTTAGCGTCCCGTTCCCAGTCAAAGCAGTGACGTTAGCGTCCCGTTCCCAGTCAGAGCAGTGACGTTAGCGTCCCGTTCCCAGTCAAAGCGGTGACGTTAGCGTCCCGTTCCCAGTCAGAGCAATGACGTTAGCGTCCCGTTCCCAGTCAGAGCACTGACGTTAGCGTCCCGTTCCCAATCAGAGCAGTGACGTTAGCGTCCCTTTCCCAGTAAAAGCAGTTACCTTAGTGTAAAGTTCCCAGTCAAAGCAGTGACGTTAGCATCCCATTCCCAGTCAAAGCAGTGACGTTAGCGTCAAGTTCCGAGTCAAAGCGGTGACGTTAGCATCCCGTTCCCAGTCAAAGCAGTGACATTAGCGTCCCGTTCCCAGTCAAAGCGGTCACGTTAGCATCCCGTTCCCAGTCAAAGCGGTGACGTTAGCGTCCCGTTCCCAGTCAAAGCAGTGACGTTAGCGTCCCGTTCCCAGTCAGAGCAGTGACGTTAGCGTCCCGTTCCCAGTCAAAGCGGTGACGTTAGCGTCCCGTTCCCAGTCAGAGCAATGACGTTAGCGTCCCGTTCCCAGTCAGAGCAATGACGTTAGCGTCCCGTTCCCAGTCAGAGCAGTGACGTTAGCGTCCCTTTCCCAGTAAAAGCAGTTACCTTAGTGTAAAGTTCCCAGTCAAAGCAGTGACGTTAGCATCCCATTCCGATTCAAAGCGGTGACGTTAGCATCAAGTTCCGATTCAAAGCGGTGACGTTAGCATCCCGTTCCCAGTCAAAGCAGTGACATTAGCGTCCCGTTCCCAGTCAAAGCGGTCACGTTAGCATCCCGTTCCCAGTCAAAGCAGTGACGTTAGCTTCCCGTTCCCAGTCAAAGCAGTGACGTTAGCGTCCCGTTCCCAGTCAAAGCAGTGACGTTAGTGTCCCGTTCTCATTCAAAGCGGTGACGTTAGCATCCCGTTCCCAGTCAAAGCAGTCACATTAGCATCCCGTTCCCAGTCAGAGCAATGACGTTAGTGTCCCGTTCCCAGTCAAAGAGGTGACGTTAGCGTCCCATTCCCAGTGAAAGCGGTGACGGTAGCGTCCCGTTCCCAGTCAAAGCAGTGACGTTAGCGTCCCGTTCCCAGTCAAAGCAGTGACGTTAGTGTCCCGTTCCCAGTCAAAGCGGTGACGTTAGCATCCCGTTCCCAGTCAAAGCGGTGACGTTAGCGTCCCGTTCCCAGTCAAAGCAGTGACGTTAGCGTCCCGTTCCCAGTCAGAGCAGTGACGTTAGCGTCCCGTTCCCAGTCAAAGCGGTGACGTTAGCGTCCCGTTCCCAGTCAGAGCAGTGACGTTAGCGTCCCTTTCCCAGTAAAAGCAGTTACCTCAGTGTAAAGTTCCCAGTCAAAGCAGTGACGTTAGCATCCCATTCCCAGTCAAAGCAGTGACGTTAGCGTCCCATTCCCAGTCAAAGCAGTTACCTTAGTGTAAAGTTCCCTGTCAAAGCAGTGACGTTAGCATCCCGTTTCCAGTCAAAGCAGTGACGTTAGCGTCAAGTTCCGAGTCAAAGCGGTGACGTTAGCATCCCGTTCCCAGTCAAAGCGGTGACTTTAGCGTCCCGTTCCCAGTCAAAGCGGTCACGTTAGCATCCCGTTCCCAGTCAAAGCAGTGACGTTAGCATCCCGTTCCCAGTCAAAGCAGTGACGTTAGCGTCCCGTTCCCAGTCAAAGCAGTGACGTTAGTGTCCCGTTCTCATTCAAAGCGGTGACGTTAGCGTCCCGTTCCCAGTCAAAGCAGTCACATTAGCATCCCGTTCCCAGTCAGAGCAATGACGTTAGTGTCCCGTTCCCAGTGAAAGAGGTGACGTTAGCGTCCCATTCCCAGTCAAAGCGGTGACGGTAGCGTCCCGTTCCCAGTCAAAGCAGTGACGTTAGCGTCCCGTTCCCAGTCAAAGCAGTGACGTTAGTGTCCCGTTCCCAGTCAAAGCGGTGACGTTAGCATCCCGTTCCCAGTCAAAGCGGTGACGTTAGCGTCCCGTTCCCAGTCAAAGCAGTGACGTTAGCGTCCCGTTCCCAGTCAGAGCAGTGACGTTAGCGTCCCGTTCCCAGTCAAAGCGGTGACGTTAGCGTCCCGTTCCCAGTCAGAGCAATGACGTTAGCGTCCCGTTCCCAGTCAGAGCAATGACGTTAGCGTCCCGTTCCCAATCAGAGCAGTGACGTTAGCGTCCCTTTCCCAGTAAAAGCAGTTACCTTAGTGTAAAGTTCCCAGTCAAAGCAGTGACGTTAGCATCCCATTCCCAGTCAAAGCAGTGACGTTAGCGTCAAGTTCCGAGTCAAAGCGGTGACGTTAGCATCCCGTTCCCAGTCAAAGCAGTGACATTAGCGTCCCGTTCCCAGTCAAAGCGGTCACGTTAGCATCCCGTTCCCAGTCAAAGCGGTGACGTTAGCGTCCCGTTCCCAGTCAAAGCAGTGACGTTAGCGTCCCGTTCCCAGTCAGAGCAGTGACGTTAGCGTCCCGTTCCCAGTCAAAGCGGTGACGTTAGCGTCCCGTTCCCAGTCAGAGCAATGACGTTAGCGTCCCGTTCCCAGTCAGAGCAATGACGTTAGCGTCCCGTTCCCAGTCAGAGCAGTGACGTTAGCGTCCCTTTCCCAGTAAAAGCAGTTACCTTAGTGTAAAGTTCCCAGTCAAAGCAGTGACGTTAGCATCCCATTCCCAGTCAAAGCAGTGACGTTAGCGTCAAGTTCCGATTCAAAGCGGTGACGTTAGCATCCCGTTCCCAGTCAAAGCAGTGACATTAGCGTCCCGTTCCCAGTCAAAGCGGTCACGTTAGCATCCCGTTCCCAGTCAAAGCAGTGACGTTAGCTTCCCGTTCCCAGTCAAAGCAGTGACGTTAGCGTCCCGTTCCCAGTCAAAGCAGTGACGTTAGTGTCCCGTTCTCATTCAAAGCGGTGACGTTAGCATCCCGTTCCCAGTCAAAGCAGTCACGTTAGCGTCCCGTTCCCAGTCAAAGCAGTGACGTTAGCGTCCCGTTCCCAGTCAAAGCAGTCACGTTAGCGTCCCGTTCCCAGTCAAAGCCGTGACGTTAGCATCCCGTTCCCAGTCAGAGCATTGACGTTAGCGTCCCGTTCCCAGTCAAAGCAGTGACGTTAGCATCCCGTTCCCAGTCAAAGCAGTGACGTTAGCGTCAAGTTCCCAGTCAGAGCAGTGACGTTAGCGTCCCGTTCCCAGTCAGAGCAGTGACGTTAGCGTCCCGTTCCCAGTCAGAGCATTGACGTTAGCGTCCCGTTCCCAGTCAAAGCAGTGACGTTAGTGTCCCGTTCCCAGTCAAAGCGGTGACGTTAGCACCCCGTTCCCAGTCAAAGCGGTGACGTTAGCATCACGTTCCCAGTCGAAGTGGTGATGTTAGCGTCCCGTTCCCAGTCAAAGCAGTGACGTTAGTTTCCCGGTCCCAGTCAAAGCGGTGACGTTAGCATCCCGTTCCCAGTCAAAGCTGTGACGTTAGCATCACGTTCCCAGTCGAAGTGGTGATGTTAGCGTCCCGTTCCCAGTCACAGCAGTGACATTAGCGTCCCGTTCCCAGTCAAAGCAGTTACCTTAGTGTAAAGTTCCCAGTCAAAGCAGTGACGTTAGCATCCCGTTCACAGTCAAAGCAGTGACGTTAGCGTCAAGTTTCGAGTCAAAGCGGTGACGTTAGCATCCCGTTCCCAGTCAAAGCATTGACGTTAGCGTCCCGTTCCCAGTCAAAGCAGTGACGTTAGTGTCCTGTTCCCAGTCAAAGCGGTGACGTTAGCATCCCGTTCCCAGTCAAAGCGGTGACGTTAGCATCCCGTTCCCAGTCAGAGCATTGACATTAGCGTCCCGTTCCCAGTCAAAGCAGCGACGTTAGCGTGCCGTTCCCAGTCAGAGCAGTGACGTTAGCGTCCCGTTCCCAGTCAGAGCAGTGACGTTAGCGTCCCGTTCCCAGTCAAAGCAGTGACGATAGCGTCCCGTTCCCAGTCAAAACGGTAACGTTAGCTTCCCGTTCCCAGTCAAAGCGGTGACGTTAGCATCCCGTTCCCAGTAAAAGCGGTGACATTAGCGTCCCGTTCCCAGTCAGAGCAGTGACGTTAGCGTCCCGTTCCCAGTCAAAGCAGTGACGTTAGCTTCAAGTTCCCAGGCAAAGCAGTGACGTTAGCATCCCGTTCCCAGTCAAAGCGGTGACGTTAGCGTGCCATTCCCAGTCAAAGCAGTGACGTTAGCGTCAAGTTCCGAGTCAAAGCGGTGACGTTAGCATCCCGTTCCCAGTCAAAGCAGTGACGTTAGCGTCCCGTTCCCAGTCAAAGCGGTCACGTTAGCATCCCGTTCCCAGTCAAAGCAGTGACGTTAGCGTCCCGTTCCCAGTCAAAGCAGTGATGTTAGCGTCCCGTTCCCAGTCAAAGCAGTGACGTTAGCGTCCCGTTCCCATTCAAAGCGGTGACGTTAGCATCCCGTTCCCAGTCAAAGCAGTGACGTTAGCGTCCCGTTCCCAGTCAAAGCAGTGACGTTAGCGTCCCGTTCCCAGTCAAAGCGGTGACGGTAGCGTCCCGTTCCCAGTCAGAGCAGTGACGTTAGCGTCCCGTTCCCAGTCAAAGCAGTGACGTTAGTGTCCGGTTCCCAGTCAAAGCGGTGACGTTAGCATCCCGTTCCCAGTCAAAGCGGTGACGTTAGCGTCCCGTTCCCAGTCAAAGCAGTGACGTTAGCGTCCCGTTCCCAGTCAGAGCAATGACGTTAGCGTCCCGTTCCCAGTCAGAGCAGTGACGTTAGCGTCCCATTCCCAGTCAAAGCAGTTACCTTAGTGTAAAGTTCCCAGTCAAAGCAGTGACGTTAGCATCCCGTTTCCAGTCAAAGCAGTGACGTTAGCGTCAAGTTCCGAGTCAAAGCGGTGACGTTAGCATCCCGTTCCCAGTCAAAGCAGTGACTTTAGCGTCCCGTTCCCAGTCAAAGCGGTCACGTTAGCATCCCGTTCCCAGTCAAAGCAGTGACGTTAGCATCCCGTTCCCAGTCAAAGCAGTGACGTTAGCGTCCCGTTCCCAGTCAAAGCAGTGACGTTAGTGTCCCGTTCTCATTCAAAGCGGTGACGTTAGCATCCCGTTCCCAGTCAAAGCAGTCACATTAGCATCCCGTTCCCAGTCAGAGCAGTGACGTTAGTGTCCCGTTCCCAGTCAAAGAGGTGACGTTAGCGTCCCATTCCCAGTGAAAGCGGTGACGGTAGCGTCCCGTTCCCAGTCAAAGCAGTGACGTTAGCGTCCCGTTCCCAGTCAAAGCAGTGACGTTAGTGTCCCGTTCCCAGTCAAAGCGGTGACGTTAGCATCCCGTTCCCAGTAAAAGCGGTGACGTTAGCGTCCCGTTCCCAGTCAAAGCAGTGACGTTAGCGTCCCGTTCCCAGTCAGAGCAGTGACGTTAGCGTCCCGTTCCCAGTCAAAGCGGTGACGTTAGCGTCCCGTTCCCAGTCAGAGCAATGACGTTAGCGTCCCGTTCCCAGTCAGAGCAATGACGTTAGCGTCCCGTTCCCAGTCAGAGCAGTGACGTTAGCGTCCCTTTCCCAGTAAAAGCAGTTACCTCAGTGTAAAGTTCCCAGTCAAAGCAGTGACGTTAGCATCCCATTCCCAGTCAAAGCAGTGACGTTAGCGTCCCATTCCCAGTCAAAGCAGTTACCTTAGTGTAAAGTTCCCTGTCAAAGCAGTGACGTTAGCATCCCGTTTCCAGTCAAAGCAGTGACGTTAGCGTCAAGTTCCGAGTCAAAGCGGTGACGTTAGCATCCCGTTCCCAGTCAAAGCGGTGACTTTAGCGTCCCGTTCCCAGTCAAAGCGGTCACGTTAGCATCCCGTTCCCAGTCAAAGCAGTGACGTTAGCATCCCGTTCCCAGTCAAAGCAGTGACGTTAGCGTCCCGTTCCCAGTCAAAGCAGTGACGTTAGTGTCCCGTTCTCATTCAAAGCGGTGACGTTAGCATCCCGTTCCCAGTCAAAGCAGTCACATTAGCATCCCGTTCCCAGTCAGAGCAATGACGTTAGTGTCCCGTTCCCAGTCAAAGAGGTGACGTTAGCGTCCCATTCCCAGTCAAAGCGGTGACGGTAGCGTCCCGTTCCCAGTCAAAGCAGTGACGTTAGCGTCCCGTTCCCAGTCAAAGCTGTGACGTTAGTGTCCCGTTCCCAGTCAAAGCGGTGACGTTAGCATCCCGTTCCCAGTCAAAGCGGTGACGTTAGCGTCCCGTTCCCAGTCAAAGCAGTGACGTTAGCGTCCCGTTCCCAGTCAGAGCAGTGACGTTAGCGTCCCGTTCCCAGTCAAAGCGGTGACGTTAGCGTCCCGTTCCCAGTCAGAGCAATGACGTTAGCGTCCCGTTCCCAGTCAGAGCAATGACGTTAGCGTCCCGTTCCCAATCAGAGCAGTGACGTTAGCGTCCCTTTCCCAGTAAAAGCAGTTACCTTAGTGTAAAGTTCCCAGTCAAAGCAGTGACGTTAGCATCCCATTCCCAGTCAAAGCAGTGACGTTAGCGTCAAGTTCCGAGTCAAAGCGGTGACGTTAGCATCCCGTTCCCAGTCAAAGCAGTGACATTAGCGTCCCGTTCCCAGTCAAAGCGGTCACGTTAGCATCCCGTTCCCAGTCAAAGCGGTGACGTTAGCGTCCCGTTCCCAGTCAAAGCAGTGACGTTAGCGTCCCGTTCCCAGTCAGAGCAGTGACGTTAGCGTCCCGTTCCCAGTCAAAGCGGTGACGTTAGCGTCCCGTTCCCAGTCAGAGCAATGACGTTAGCGTCCCGTTCCCAGTCAGAGCAATGACGTTAGCGTCCCGTTCCCAGTCAGAGCAGTGACGTTAGCGTCCCTTTCCCAGTAAAAGCAGTTACCTTAGTGTAAAGTTCCCAGTCAAAGCAGTGACGTTAGCATCCCATTCCCAGTCAAAGCAGTGACGTTAGCGTCAAGTTCCGATTCAAAGCGGTGACGTTAGCATCCCGTTCCCAGTCAAAGCAGTGACATTAGCGTCCCGTTCCCAGTCAAAGCGGTCACGTTAGCATCCCGTTCCCAGTCAAAGCAGTGACGTTAGCATCCCGTTCCCAGTCAAAGCAGTGACGTTAGCGTCCCGTTCCCAGTCAAAGCAGTGACGTTAGTGTCCCGTTCTCATTCAAAGCGGTGACGTTAGCATCCCGTTCCCAGTCAAAGCAGTCACGTTAGCGTCCCGTTCCCAGTCAAAGCAGTGACGTTAGCGTCCCGTTCCCAGTCAAAGCAGTCACGTTAGCGTCCCGTTCCCAGTCAAAGCCGTGACGTTAGCATCCCGTTCCCAGTCAGAGCATTGACGTTAGCGTCCCGTTCCCAGTCAAAGCAGTGACGTTAGTGTCCCGTTCCCAGTCAAAGCGGTGACGTTAGCATCCCGTTCCCAGTCAAAGCGGTGACGTTAGCATCACGTTCCCAGTCGAAGTGGTGATGTTAGCGTCCCGTTCCCAGGCAAAGCAGTTACCTTACTGTAAAGTTCCCAGTCAAAGCAGTGACGTTAGCATCCCGTTCCCAGTCAAAGCAGTGACGTTAGCGTCAAGTTCCGAGTCAAAGCTGTGACGTTAGCATCCCGTTCCCAGTCAAAGCAGTGACGTTAGTGTCCCGTTCCCAGTCAGAGCAATGACGTTAGCGTCCCGTTCCCAGTCAGAGCAGTGACGTTAGCGTCCCGTTCCCAGTCAAAGCAGTGACGTTAGCATCCCATTCCCAGTCAAGGCGGTGACGTTAGCGTCCCGTTCCCAGTCAAAGCGGTGACGTTAGCATCACGTTCCCAGTCGAAGTGGTGATGTTAGCGTCCCGTTCCCAGTCAAAGCAGTGAAGTTAGTTTCCCGGTCCCAGTCAAAGCGGTGACGTTAGCATCCCGTTCCCAGTCAAAGCTGTGACGTTAGCATCACGTTCCCAGTCGAAGTGGTGATGTTAGCGTCTTGTTCCCAGTCAGAGCATTGACATTAGCGTCCCGTTCCCAGTCAAAGCAGTTACCTTAGTGTAAAGTTCCCAGTCAAAGCAGTGACGTTAGCATCCCGTTCCCAGTCAAAGCAGTGACGTTAGCGTCAAGTTTCGAGTCAAAGCGGTGACGTAAGAAACCCGTTCCCAGTCAAAGCAGTGACGTTAGCGTCCCGTTTCCAGTCAAAGCGGTCACGTTAGCATCCCGTTCCCAGTCAGAGCAGTGACGTTAGCGTCCCGTTCCCAGTCAAAGCAGTGACGTTAGCCTCCCGTTCCCAGTCAAAGCGGTGACGTTAGCATCCCGTTCCCAGTCAGAGCAGTGACGTTAGCATCCCATTCCCAGTCAAAGCGGTGACGTTAGCGTCCCGTTCCCAGTCAGAGCATTGACGTTAGCGTCCCGTTCCCAGTCAAAGCAGCGACGTTAGTGTAAAGTTCCCAGTCAAAGCAGTGACGTTAGCATCCCGTTCCCAGTCAAAGCAGTGACGTTAGCGTCAAGTTCCCAGTCAGAGCAGTGACGTTAGCGTCCCGTTCCCAGTCAGAGCAGTGACGTTAGCGTCCCGTTCCCAGTCAGAGCATTGACGTTAGCGTCCCGTTCCCAGTCAAAGCAGTGACGTTAGCGTCCCGTTCCCAGTCAAAGCGGTGACGTTAACACCCCGTTCCCAGTCAAAGCGGTGACGTTAGCATCACGTTCCCAGTCGAAGTGGTGATGTTAGCGTCCCGTTCCCAGTCAAAGCAGTGACGTTAGTTTCCCGGTCCCAGTCAAAGCGGTGACGTTAGCATCCCGTTCCCAGTCAAAGCTGTGACGTTAGCATCACGTTCCCAGTCGAAGTGGTGATGTTAGCGTCCCGTTCCCAGTCACAGCAGTGACATTAGCGTCCCGTTCCCAGTCAAAGCAGTTACCTTAGTGTAAAGTTCCCAGTCAAAGCAGTGACGTTAGCATCCCGTTCCCAGTCAAAGCAGTGACGTTAGCGTCAAGTTTCGAGTCAAAGCGGTGACGTTAGCATCCCGTTCCCAGTCAAAGCAGTGACGTTAGCGTCCCGTTTCCAGTCAAAGCGGTCACGTTAGCATCCCGTTCCCAGTCAGAGCAGTGACGTTAGCGTCCCGTTCCCAGTCAAAGCAGTGACGTTAGCCTCCCGTTCCCAGTCAAAGCGGTGACGTTAGCATCCCGTTCCCAGTCAGAGCAGTGACGTTAGCATCCCATTCCCAGTCAAAGCGGTGACGTTAGCGTCCCGTTCCCAGTCAGAGCATTGACGTTAGCGTCCAGTTCCCAGTCAGAGCAGTGACGTTAGCGTCCCTTTCCCAGTAAAAGCAGTTACCTTAGTGTAAAGTTCCCAGTCAAAGCAGTGACGTTAGCATCCCATTCCCAGTCAAAGCAGTGACGTTAGCGTCAAGTTCCGATTCAAAGCGGTGACGTTAGCATCCCGTTCCCAGTCAAAGCAGTGACATTAGCGTCCCGTTCCCAGTCAAAGCGGTCACGTTAGCATCCCGTTCCCAGTCAAAGCAGTGACGTTAGCATCCCGTTCCCAGTCAAAGCAGTGACGTTAGCGTCCCGTTCCCAGTCAAAGCAGTGACGTTAGTGTCCCGTTCTCATTCAAAGCGGTGACGTTAGCATCCCGTTCCCAGTCAAAGCAGTCACGTTAGCGTCCCGTTCCCAGTCAAAGCAGTGACGTTAGCGTCCCGTTCCCAGTCAAAGCAGTCACGTTAGCGTCCCGTTCCCAGTCAAAGCCGTGACGTTAGCATCCCGTTCCCAGTCAGAGCATTGACGTTAGCGTCCCGTTCCCAGTCAAAGCAGTGACGTTAGTGTCCCGTTCCCAGTCAAAGCGGTGACGTTAGCATCCCGTTCCCAGTCAAAGCGGTGACGTTAGCATCACGTTCCCAGTCGAAGTGGTGATGTTAGCGTCCCGTTCCCAGTCAGAGCAGTGACATTAGCGTCCCGTTCCCAGTCAAAGCAGTTACCTTACTGTAAAGTTCCCAGTCAAAGCAGTGACGTTAGCATCCCGTTCCCAGTCAAAGCAGTGACGTTAGCGTCAAGTTCCGAGTCAAAGCGGTGACGTTAGCATCCCGTTCCCAGTCAAAGCAGTGACGTTAGTGTCCCGTTCCCAGTCAGAGCAATGACGTTAGCGTCCCGTTCCCAGTCAGAGCAGTGACGTTAGCGTCCCGTTCCCAGTCAAAGCAGTGACGTTAGCATCCCATTCCCAGTCAAGGCGGTGACGTTAGCGTCCCGTTCCCAGTCAAAGCGGTGACGTTAGCATCACGTTCCCAGTCGAAGTGGTGATGTTAGCGTCCCGTTCCCAGTCAAAGCAGTGAAGTTAGTTTCCCGGTCCCAGTCAAAGCGGTGACGTTAGCATCCCGTTCCCAGTCAAAGCTGTGACGTTAGCATCACGTTCCCAGTCGAAGTGGTGATGTTAGCGTCCCGTTCCCAGTCAGAGCATTGACATTAGCGTCCCGTTCCCAGTCAAAGCAGTTACCTTAGTGTAAAGTTCCCATTCAAAGCAGTGACGTTAGCATCCCGTTCCCAGTCAAAGCAGTGACGTTAGCGTCAAGTTTCGAGTCAAAGCGGTGACGTTAGCATCCCGTTCCCAGTCAAAGCAGTGACGTTAGCGTCCCGTTTCCAGTCAAAGCGGTCACGTTAGCATCCCGTTCCCAGTCAGAGCAGTGACGTTAGCGTCCCGTTCCCAGTCAAAGCAGTGACGTTAGCCTCCCGTTCCCAGTCAAAGCGGTGACGTTAGCATCCCGTTCCCAGTCAGAGCAGTGACGTTAGCATCCCATTCCCAGTCAAAGCGGTGACGTTAGCGTCCCGTTCCCAGTCAGAGCATTGACGTTAGCGTCCCGTTCCCAGTCAAAGCAGCGACGTTAGTGTAAAGTTCCCAGTCAAAGCAGTGACGTTAGCATCCCGTTCCCAGTCAAAGCAGTGACGTTAGCGTCAAGTTCCCAGTCAGAGCAGTGACGTTAGCGTCCCGTTCCCAGTCAGAGCAGTGACGTTAGCGTCCCGTTCCCAGTCAGAGCATTGACGTTAGCGTCCCGTTCCCAGTCAAAGCAGTGACGTTAGCGTCCCGTTCCCAGTCAAAGCGGTGACGTTAGCACCCCGTTCCCAGTCAAAGCGGTGACGTTAGCATCACGTTCCCAGTCGAAGTGGTGATGTTAGCGTCCCGTTCCCAGTCAAAGCAGTGACGTTAGTTTCCCGGTCCCAGTCAAAGCGGTGACGTTAGCATCCCGTTCCCAGTCAAAGCTGTGACGTTAGCATCACGTTCCCAGTCGAAGTGGTGATGTTAGCGTCCCGTTCCCAGTCGAAGTGGTGATGTTAGCGTCCCGTTCCCAGTCAAAGCAGTGACGTTAGTTTCCCGGTCCCAGTCAAAGCGGTGACGTTAGCATCCCGTTCCCAGTCAAAGCTGTGACGTTAGCATCACGTTCCCAGTCGAAGTGGTGATGTTAGCGTCCCGTTCCCAGTCACAGCAGTGACATTAGCGTCCCGTTCCCAGTCAAAGCAGTTACCTTAGTGTAAAGTTCCCAGTCAAAGCAGTGACGTTAGCATCCCTTTCCCAGTCAAAGCAGTGATGTTAGCGTCAAGTTTCGAGTCAAAGCGGTGACGTTAGCATCCCGTTCCCAGTCAAAGCAGTGACGTTAGCGTCCCGTTTCCAGTCAAAGCGGTCACGTTAGCATCCCGTTCCCAGTCAGAGCAGTGACGTTAGCGTCCCGTTCCCAGTCAAAGCAGTGACGTTAGCCTCCCGTTCCCAGTCAAAGCGGTGACGTTAGCATCCCGTTCCCAGTCAGAGCAGTGACGTTAGCATCCCATTCCCAGTCAAAGCGGTGACGTTAGCGTCCCGTTCCCAGTCAGAGCATTGACGTTAGCGTCCCGTTCCCAGTCAAAGCAGCGACGTTAGTGTAAAGTTCCCAGTCAAAGCAGTGACGTTAGCATCCCGTTCCCAGTCAAAGCAGTGACGTTAGCGTCAAGTTCCCAGTCAGAGCAGTGACGTTAGCGTCCCGTTCCCAGTCAGAGCATTGACGTTAGCGTCCCGTTCCCAGTCAAAGCAGTGACGTTAGTGTCCCGTTCCCAGTCAAAGCGGTGACGTTAGCACCCCGTTCCCAGTCAAAGCAGTGACGTTAGCATCCCGTTCCCAGTCAAAGCAGTGATGTTAGCGTCAAGTTTCGAGTCAAAGCGGTGACGTTAGCATCCCGTTCCCAGTCAAAGCAGTGACGTTAGCGTCCCGTTTCCAGTCAAAGCGGTCACGTTAGCATCCCGTTCCCAGTCAGAGCAGTGACGTTAGCGTCCCGTTCCCAGTCAAAGCAGTGACGTTAGCCTCCCGTTCCCAGTCAAAGCGGTGACGTTAGCATCCCGTTCCCAGTCAGAGCAGTGACGTTAGCATCCCATTCCCAGTCAAAGCGGTGACGTTAGCGTCCCGTTCCCAGTCAGAGCATTGACGTTAGCGTCCCGTTCCCAGTCAAAGCAGCGACGTTAGTGTAAAGTTCCCAGTCAAAGCAGTGACGTTAGCATCCCGTTCCCAGTCAAAGCAGTGACGTTAGCGTCAAGTTCCCAGTCAGAGCAGTGACGTTAGCGTCCCGTTCCCAGTCAGAGCATTGACGTTAGCGTCCCGTTCCCAGTCAAAGCAGTGACGTTAGTGTCCCGTTCCCAGTCAAAGCGGTGACGTTAGCACCCCGTTCCCAGTCAAAGCGGTGACGTTAGCATCACGTTCCCAGTCGAAGTGGTGATGTTAGCGTCCCGTTCCCAGTCAAAACAGTGACGTTAGTTTCCCGGTCCCAGTCAAAGCGGTGATGTTAGCATCCCGTTCCCAGTCAAAGCTGTGACGTTAGCATCACGTTCACAGTCGAAGTGGTGATGTTAGCGTCCCGTTCCCAGTCACAGCAGTGACATTAGCGTCCCGTTCCCAGTCAAAGCAGTTACCTTAGTGTAAAGTTCCCAGTCAAAGCAGTGACGTTAGCATCCCGTTCCCAGTCAAAGCGGTGACGTTAGCATCACGTTCCCAGTCGAAGTGGTGATGTTAGCGTCCCGTTCCCAGTCAGAGCAGTGACATTAGCGTCCCGTTCCCAGTCAAAGCAGTTACCTTACTGTAAAGTTCCCAGTCAAAGCAGTGACGTTAGCATCCCGTTCCCAGTCAAAGCAGTGACGTTAGCGTCAAGTTCCGAGTCAAAGCGGTGACGTTAGCATCCCGTTCCCAGTCAAAGCAGTGACGTTAGCGTCCCGTTCCCAGTCAGAGCAATGACGTTAGCGTCCCGTTCCCAGTCAGAGCAGTGACGTTAGCGTCCCGTTCCCAGTCAAAGCAGTGACGTTAGCATCCCATTCCCAGTCAAAGCGGTGACGTTAGCGTCCCGTTCCCAGTCAAAGCGGTGACGTTAGCGTCCCGTTCCCAGTCAAAGCAGCGACGTTAGTGTAAAGTTCCCAGTCAAAGCAGTGACGTTAGCATCCCGTTCCCAGTCAAAGCAGTGACGTTAGCGTCAAGTTCCCAGTCAGAGCAGTGACGTTAGCGTCCCGGTCCCAGTCAAAGCGGTGACGTTAGCATCCCGTTCCCAGTCAAAGCAGTGACGTTAGTGTCCCGTTCCCAGTCAAAGCGGTGACGTTAGCACCCCGTTCCCAGTCAAAGCAGTGACGTTAGCATCCCGTTCCCAGTCAAAGCAGTGATGTTAGCGTCAAGTTTCGAGTCAAAGCGGTGACGTTAGCATCCCGTTCCCAGTCAAAGCAGTGACGTTAGCGTCCCGTTTCCAGTCAAAGCGGTCACGTTAGCATCCCGTTCCCAGTCAGAGCAGTGACGTTAGCGTCCCGTTCCCAGTCAAAGCAGTGACGTTAGCCTCCCGTTCCCAGTCAAAGCGGTGACGTTAGCATCCCGTTCCCAGTCAGAGCAGTGACGTTAGCATCCCATTCCCAGTCAAAGCGGTGACGTTAGCGTCCCGTTCCCAGTCAGAGCATTGACGTTAGCGTCCCGTTCCCAGTCAAAGCAGCGACGTTAGTGTAAAGTTCCCAGTCAAAGCAGTGACGTTAGCATCCCGTTCCCAGTCAAAGCAGTGACGTTAGCGTCAAGTTCCCAGTCAGAGCAGTGACGTTAGCGTCCCGTTCCCAGTCAGAGCATTGACGTTAGCGTCCCGTTCCCAGTCAAAGCAGTGACGTTAGTGTCCCGTTCCCAGTCAAAGCGGTGACGTTAGCACCCCGTTCCCAGTCAAAGCGGTGACGTTAGCATCACGTTCCCAGTCGAAGTGGTGATGTTAGCGTCCCGTTCCCAGTCAAAACAGTGACGTTAGTTTCCCGGTCCCAGTCAAAGCGGTGATGTTAGCATCCCGTTCCCAGTCAAAGCTGTGACGTTAGCATCACGTTCACAGTCGAAGTGGTGATGTTAGCGTCCCGT
Organism: Telmatherina bonti; assembly: GCF_933228915.1. Classification (NCBI taxonomy): domain Eukaryota; kingdom Metazoa; phylum Chordata; class Actinopteri; order Atheriniformes; family Telmatherinidae; genus Telmatherina; species Telmatherina bonti. Next base: position 1,346,297 of record NC_136617.1, read on the forward strand.
TCCCAGTCACAGCAGTGACATTAGCGTCCCGTTCCCAGTCAAAGCAGTTACCTTAGTGTAAAGTTCCCAGTCAAAGCAGTGACGTTAGCATCCCGTTCCCAGTCAAAGCGGTGACGTTAGCATCACGTTCCCAGTCGAAGTGGTGATGTTAGCGTCCCGTTCCCAGTCAGAGCAGTGACATTAGCGTCCCGTTCCCAGTCAAAGCAGTTACCTTACTGTAAAGTTCCCAGTCAAAGCAGTGACGTTAGCATCCCGTTCCCAGTCAAAGCAGTGACGTTAGCGTCAAGTTCCGAGTCAAAGCGGTGACGTTAGCATCCCGTTCCCAGTCAAAGCAGTGACGTTAGCGTCCCGTTCCCAGTCAGAGCAATGACGTTAGCGTCCCGTTCCCAGTCAGAGCAGTGACGTTAGCGTCCCGTTCCCAGTCAAAGCAGTGACGTTAGCATCCCATTCCCAGTCAAAGCGGTGACGTTAGCGTCCCGTTCCCAGTCAAAGCGGTGACGTTAGCATCACGTTCCCAGTCGAAGTGGTGATGTTAGCGTCCCGTTCCCAGTCAAAGCAGTGACGTTAGTTTCCCGGTCCCAGTCAAAGCGGTGACGTTAGCATCCCGTTCCCAGTCAAAGCTGTGACGTTAGCATCACGTTCCCAGTCGAAGTGGTGATGTTAGCGTCCCGTTCCCAGTCAGAGCATTGACATTAGCGTCCCGTTCCCAGTCAAAGCAGTTACCTTAGTGTAAAGTTCCCAGTCAAAGCAGTTACGTTAGCATCCCGTTCCCAGTCAAAGCAGTGACGTTAGCGTCAAGTTTCGAGTCAAAGCGGTGACGTTAGCATCCCGTTCCCAGTCAAAGCAGTGACGTTAGCGTCCCGTTTCCAGTCAAAGCGGTCACGTTAGCATCCCGTTCCCAGTCAGAGCAGTGACGTTAGCGTCCCGTTCCCAGTCAAAGCAGTGACGTTAGCCTCCCGTTCCCAGTCAAAGCGGTGACGTCAGCATCCCGTTCCCAGTCAGAGCAGTGACGTTAGCATCCCATTCCCAGTCAAAGCGGTGACGTTAGCGTCCCGTTCCCAGTCAGAGCATTGACGTTAGCGTCCCGTTCCCAGTCAAAGCAGCGACGTTAGCGTCCCGTTCCCAGTCAACGCGGTCACGTTAGCATCCCGTTCCCAGTCAAAGCGGTGACGTTAGCATCACGTTCCCAGTCGAAGTGGTGATGTTAGCGTCCCGTTCCCAGTCAAAGCAGTGACGTTAGTTTCCCGGTCCCAGTCAAAGCAGTGACGTTAGCATCCCGTTCCCAGTCAAAGCTGTGACGTTAGCATCACGTTCCCAGTCGAAGTGGTGATGTTAGCGTCCCGTTCCCAGTCACAGCAGTGACATTAGCGTCCCGTTCCCAGTCAAAGCAGTTACCTGAGTGTAAAGTTCCCAGTCAAAGCAGTGACGTTAGCATCCTGTTCCCAGTCAAAGCAGTGACGTTAGCGTCAAGTTTCGAGTCAAAGCGGTGACGTTAGCATCCCGTTCCCAGTCAAAGCAGTGACGTTAGCGTCCCGTTTCCAGTCAAAGCGGTCACGTTAGCATCCCGTTCCCAGTCAGAGCAGTGACGTTAGCGTCCCGTTCCCAGTCAAAGCAGTGACGTTAGTGTCCCGTTCCCAGTCAAAGCAGTGACGTTAGCATCCCATTCCCAGTCAAAGCAGTGACGTTAGCGTCCCGTTCCCAGTCAGAGCATTGACGTTAGCGTCCCGTTCCCAGTCAAAGCAGCGACGTTAGTGTAAAGTTCCCAGTCAAAGCAGTGACGTTAGCATCCCGTTCCCAGTCAAAGCAGTGACGTTAGCGTCAAGTTCCCAGTAAGAGCAGTGACGTTAGCGTCCCGTTCCCAGTCAGAGCAGTGACGTTAGCGTCCCGTTCCCAGTCAGAGCATTGACGTTAGCGTCCCGTTCCCAGTCAAAGCAGTGACGTTAGTGTCCCGTTCCCAGTCAAAGCGGTGACGTTAGCACCCCGTTCCCAGTCAAAGCGGTGACGTTAGCATCACGTTCCCAGTCGAAGTGGTGATGTTAGCGTCCCGTTCCCAGTCAAAGCAGTGACGTTAGTTTCCCGGTCCCAGTCAAAGCGGTGACGTTAGCATCCCGTTCCCAGTCAAAGCTGTGACGTTAGCATCACGTTCCCAGTCGAAGTGGTGATGTTAGCGTCCCGTTCCCAGTCAGAGCATTGACATTAGCGTCCCGTTCCCAGTCAAAGCAGTTACCTTAGTGTAAAGTTCCCAGTCAAAGCAGTGACGTTAGCATCCCGTTCCCAGTCAAAGCAGTGATGTTAGCGTCAAGTTTCGAGTCAAAGCGGTGACGTTAGCATCCCGTTCCCAGTCAAAGCAGTGACGTTAGCGTCCCGTTTCCAGTCAAAGCGGTCACGTTAGCATCCCGTTCCCAGTCAGAGCAGTGACGTTAGCGTCCCGTTCCCAGTCAAAGCAGTGACGTTAGCCTCCCGTTCCCAGTCAAAGCGGTGACGTTAGCATCCCGTTCCCAGTCAGAGCAGTGACGTTAGCATCCCATTCCCAGTCAAAGCGGTGACGTTAGCGTCCCGTTCCCAGTCAGAGCATTGACGTTAGCGTCCCGTTCCCAGTCAAAGCAGCGACGTTAGTGTAAAGTTCCCAGTCAAAGCAGTGACGTTAGCATGCCGTTCCCAGTCAAAGCAGTGACGTTAGCGTCAAGTTCCCAGTCAGAGCAGTGACGTTAGCGTCCCGTTCCCAGTCAGAGCAGTGACGTTAGCGTCCCGTTCCCAGTCAGAGCATTGACGTTAGCGTCCCGTTCCCAGTCAAAGCAGTGACGTTAGTGTCCCGTTCCCAGTCAAAGCGGTGACGTTAGCACCCCGTTCCCAGTCAAAGCGGTGACGTTAGCATCACGTTCCCAGTCGAAGTGGTGATGTTAGCGTCCCGTTCCCAGTCAAAACAGTGACGTTAGTTTCCCGGTCCCAGTCAAAGCGGTGATGTTAGCATCCCGTTCCCAGTCAAAGCTGTGACGTTAGCATCACGTTCACAGTCGAAGTGGTGATGTTAGCGTCCCGTTCCCAGTCACAGCAGTGACATTAGCGTCCCGTTCCCAGTCAAAGCAGTTACCTTAGTGTAAAGTTCCCAGTCAAAGCAGTGACGTTAGCATCCCGTTCCCAGTCAAAGCGGTGACGTTAGCATCACGTTCCCAGTCGAAGTGGTGATGTTAGCGTCCCGTTCCCAGTCAGAGCAGTGACATTAGCGTCCCGTTCCCAGTCAAAGCAGTTACCTTACTGTAAAGTTCCCAGTCAAAGCAGTGACGTTAGCATCCCGTTCCCAGTCAAAGCAGTGACGTTAGCGTCAAGTTCCGAGTCAAAGCGTTGACGTTAGCATCCCGTTCCCAGTCAAAGCAGTGACGTTAGCGTCCCGTTCCCAGTCAGAGCAATGACGTTAGCGTCCCGTTCCCAGTCAGAGCAGTGACGTTAGCGTCCCGTTCCCAGTCAAAGCAGTGACGTTAGCATCCCATTCCCAGTCAAAGCGGTGACGTTAGCGTCCCGTTCCCAGTCAAAGCGGTGACGTTAGCATCACGTTCCCAGTCGAAGTGGTGATGTTAGCGTCCCGTTCCCAGTCGAAGTGGTGATGTTAGCGTCCCGTTCCCAGTCAGAGCATTGACATTAGCGTCCCGTTCCCAGTCAAAGCAGTTACCTTAGTGTAAAGTTCCCAGTCAAAGCAGTTACGTTAGCATCCCGTTCCCAGTCAAAGCAGTGACGTTAGCGTCAAGTTTCGAGTCAAAGCGGTGACGTTAGCATCCCGTTCCCAGTCAAAGCAGTGACGTTAGCGTCCCGTTTCCAGTCAAAGCGGTCACGTTAGCATCCCGTTCCCAGTCAGAGCAGTGACGTTAGCGTCCCGTTCCCAGTCAAAGCAGTGACGTTAGCCTCCCGTTCCCAGTCAAAGCGGTGACGTCAGCATCCCGTTCCCAGTCAGAGCAGTGACGTTAGCATCCCATTCCCAGTCAAAGCGGTGACGTTAGCGTCCCGTTCCCAGTCAGAGCATTGACGTTAGCGTCCCGTTCCCAGTCAAAGCAGCGACGTTAGCGTCCCGTTCCCAGTCAACGCGGTCACGTTAGCATCCCGTTCCCAGTCAAAGCGGTGACGTTAGCATCACGTTCCCAGTCGAAGTGGTGATGTTAGCGTCCCGTTCCCAGTCAAAGCAGTGACGTTAGTTTCCCGGTCCCAGTCAAAGCAGTGACGTTAGCATCCCGTTCCCAGTCAAAGCTGTGACGTTAGCATCACGTTCCCAGTCGAAGTGGTGATGTTAGCGTCCCGTTCCCAGTCACAGCAGTGACATTAGCGTCCCGTTCCCAGTCAAAGCAGTTACCTGAGTGTAAAGTTCCCAGTCAAAGCAGTGACGTTAGCATCCTGTTCCCAGTCAAAGCAGTGACGTTAGCGTCAAGTTTCGAGTCAAAGCGGTGACGTTAGCATCCCGTTCCCAGTCAAAGCAGTGACGTTAGCGTCCCGTTTCCAGTCAAAGCGGTCACGTTAGCATCCCGTTCCCAGTCAGAGCAGTGACGTTAGCGTCCCGTTCCCAGTCAAAGCAGTGACGTTAGTGTCCCGTTCCCAGTCAAAGCAGTGACGTTAGCATCCCATTCCCAGTCAAAGCGGTGACGTTAGCGTCCCGTTCCCAGTCAGAGCATTGACGTTAGCGTCCCGTTCCCAGTCAAAGCAGCGACGTTAGTGTAAAGTTCCCAGTCAAAGCAGTGACGTTAGCATCCCGTTCCCAGTCAAAGCAGTGACGTTAGCGTCAAGTTCCCAGTAAGAGCAGTGACGTTAGCGTCCCGTTCCCAGTCAGAGCAGTGACGTTAGCGTCCCGTTCCCAGTCAGAGCATTGACGTTAGCGTCCCGTTCCCAGTCAAAGCAGTGACGTTAGTGTCCCGTTCCCAGTCAAAGCGGTGACGTTAGCACCCCGTTCCCAGTCAAAGCGGTGACGTTAGCATCACGTTCCCAGTCGAAGTGGTGATGTTAGCGTCCCGTTCCCAGTCAAAGCAGTGACGTTAGTTTCCCGGTCCCAGTCAAAGCGGTGACGTTAGCATCCCGTTCCCAGTCAAAGCTGTGACGTTAGCATCACGTTCCCAGTCGAAGTGGTGATGTTAGCGTCCCGTTCCCAGTCACAGCAGTGACATTAGCGTCCCGTTCCCAGTCAAAGCAGTTACCTTAGTGTAAAGTTCCCAGTCAAAGCAGTGACGTTAGCATCCCGTTCACAGTCAAAGCAGTGACGTTAGCGTCAAGTTTCGAGTCAAAGCGGTGACGTTAGCATCCCGTTCCCAGTCAAAGCATTGACGTTAGCGTCCCGTTCCCAGTCAAAGCAGTGACGTTAGTGTCCCGTTCCCAGTCAAAGCGGTGACGTTAGCATCCCGTTCCCAGTCAAAGCGGTGACGTTAGCATCCCGTTCCCAGTCAGAGCATTGACGTTAGCGTCCCGTTCCCAGTCAAAGCAGCGACGTTAGCGTCCCGTTCCCAGTCAGAGCAGTGACGTTAGCGTCCCGTTCCCAGTCAGAGCAGTGACGTTAGCGTCCCGTTCCCAGTCAAAGCAGTGACGATAGCGTCCCGTTCCCAGTCAAAACGGTAACGTTAGCTTCCCGTTCCCAGTCAAAGCGGTGACGTTAGCATCCCGTTCCCAGTCAAAGCGGTGACATTAGCGTCCCGTTCCCAGTCAGAGCAGTGACGTTAGCGTCCCGTTCCCAGTCAAAGCAGTGACGTTAGCTTCAAGTTCCCAGGCAAAGCAGTGACGTTAGCATCCCGTTCCCAGTCAAAGCGGTGACGTTAGCGTGCCGTTCCCAGTCAAAGCAGTGACGTTAGCGTCAAGTTCCGAGTCAAAGCGGTGACGTTAGCATCCCGTTCCCAGTCAAAGCAGTGACGTTAGCGTCCCGTTCCCAGTCAAAGCGGTCACGTTAGCATCCCGTTCCCAGTCAAAGCAGTGACGTTAGCGTCCCGTTCCCAGTCAAAGCAGTGATGTTAGCGTCCCGTTCCCAGTCAAAGCAGTGACGTTAGCGTCCCGTTCCCATTCAAAGCGGTGACGTTAGCATCCCGTTCCCAGTCAAAGCAGTGACGTTAGCGTCCCGTTCCCAGTCAAAGCAGTGACGTTAGCGTCCCGTTCCCAGTCAAAGCGGTGACGGTAGCGTCCCGTTCCCAGTCAGAGCAGTGACGTTAGCGTCCCGTTCCCAGTCAAAGCAGTGACGTTAGTGTCCGGTTCCCAGTCAAAGCGGTGACGTTAGCATCCCGTTCCCAGTCAAAGCGGTGACGTTAGCGTCCCGTTCCCAGTCAAAGCAGTGACGTTAGCGTCCCGTTCCCAGTCAGAGCAATGACGTTAGCGTCCCGTTCCCAGTCAGAGTAGTGACGTTAGCGTCCCATTCCCAGTCAAAGCAGTTACCTTAGTGTAAAGTTCCCAGTCAAAGCAGTGACGTTAGCATCCCGTTTCCAGTCAAAGCAGTGACGTTAGCGTCAAGTTCCGAGTCAAAGCGGTGACGTTAGCATCCCGTTCCCAGTCAAAGCAGTGACGTTAGCGTCCCGTTTCCAGTCAAAGCGGTCACGTTAGCATCCCGTTCCCAGTCAGAGCAGTGACGTTAGCGTCCCGTTCCCAGTCAAAGCAGTGACGTTAGCCTCCCGTTCCCAGTCAAAGCGGTGACGTTAGCATCCCGTTCCCAGTCAGAGCAGTGACGTTAGCATCCCATTCCCAGTCAAAGCGGTGACGTTAGCGTCCCGTTCCCAGTCAGAGCATTGACGTTAGCGTCCCGTTCCCAGTCAAAGCAGCGACGTTAGCGTCCCGTTGCCAGTCAAAGCGGTCACGTTAGCATCCCGTTCCCAGTCAAAGCGGTGACGTTAGCATCACGTTCCCAGTCGAAGTGGTGATGTTAGCGTCCCGTTCCCAGTCAAAGCAGTGACGTTAGTTTCCCGGTCCCAGTCAAAGCGGTGACGTTAGCATCCCGTTCCCAGTCAAAGCTGTGACGTTAGCATCACGTTCCCAGTCGAAGTGGTGATGTTAGCGTCCCGTTCCCAGTCACAGCAGTGACATTAGCGTCCCGTTCCCAGTCAAAGCAGTTACCTGAGTGTAAAGTTCCCAGTCAAAGCAGTGACGTTAGCATCCTGTTCCCAGTCAAAGCAGTGACGTTAGCGTCAAGTTTCGAGTCAAAGCGGTGACGTTAGCATCCCGTTCCCAGTCAAAGCAGTGACGTTAGCGTCCCGTTTCCAGTCAAAGCGGTCACGTTAGCATCCCGTTCCCAGTCAGAGCAGTGACGTTAGCGTCCCGTTCCCAGTCAAAGCAGTGACGTTAGTGTCCCGTTCCCAGTCAAAGCAGTGACGTTAGCATCCCATTCCCAGTCAAAGCGGTGACGTTAGCGTCCCGTTCCCAGTCAGAGCATTGACGTTAGCGTCCCGTTCCCAGTCAAAGCAGCGACGTTAGTGTAAAGTTCCCAGTCAAAGCAGTGACGTTAGCATCCCGTTCCCAGTCAAAGCAGTGACGTTAGCGTCAAGTTCCCAGTCAGAGCAGTGACGTTAGCGTCCCGTTCCCAGTCAGAGCAGTGACGTTAGCGTCCCGTTCCCAGTCAGAGCATTGACGTTAGCGTCCCGTTCCCAGTCAAAGCAGTGACGTTAGTGTCCCGTTCCCAGTCAAAGCTGTGACGTTAGCATCACGTTCCCAGTCGAAGTGGTGATGTTAGCGTCCCGTTCCCAGTCACAGCAGTGACATTAGCGTCCCGTTCCCAGTCAAAGCAGTTACCTTAGTGTAAAGTTCCCAGTCAAAGCAGTGACGTTAGCATCCCGTTCACAGTCAAAGCAGTGACGTTAGCGTCAAGTTTCGAGTCAAAGCGGTGACGTTAGCATCCCGTTCCCAGTCAAAGCATTGACGTTAGCGTCCCGTTCCCAGTCAAAGCGGTGACGTTAGTGTCCCGTTCCCAGTCAAAGCGGTGACGTTAGCATCCCGTTCCCAGTCAAAGCGGTGACGTTAGCATCCCGTTCCCAGTCAGAGCATTGACGTTAGCGTCCCGTTCCCAGTCAAAGCAGCGACGTTAGCGTGCCGTTCCCAGTCAGAGCAGTGACGTTAGCGTCCCGTTCCCAGTCAGAGCAGTGACGTTAGCGTCCCGTTCCCAGTCAAAGCAGTGACGATAGCGTCCCGTTCCCAGTCAAAACGGTAACGTTAGCTTCCCGTTCCCAGTCAAAGCGGTGACGTTAGCATCCCATTCCCAGTCAAAGCGGTGACATTAGCGTCCCGTTCCCAGTCAGAGCAGTGACGTTAGCGTCCCGTTCCCAGTCAAAGCAGTGACATTAGCTTCAAGTTCCCAGGCAAAGCAGTGACGTTAGCATCCCGTTCCCAGTCAAAGCGGTGACGTTAGCGTGCCGTTCCCAGTCAAAGCAGTGACGTTAGCGTCAAGTTCCGAGTCAAAGCGGTGACGTTAGCATCCCGTTCCCAGTCAAAGCAGTGACGTTAGCGTCCCGTTCCCAGTCAAAGCAGTGACGTTAGCGTCCCGTTCCCAGTCAAAGCAGTGATGTTAGCGTCCCGTTCCCAGTCAAAGCAGTGACGTTAGCGTCCCGTTCCCATTCAAAGCGGTGACGTTAGCATCCCGTTCCCAGTCAAAGCAGTGACGTTAGTGTCCGGTTCCCAGTCAAAGCGGTGACGTTAGCATCCCGTTCCCAGTCAAAGCAGTGACGTTAGCGTCCCGTTCCCAGTCAAAGCAGTGACGTTAGCGTCCCGTTCCCAGTCAGAGCAATGACGTTAGCGTCCCGTTCCCAGTCAGAGCAGTGACGTTAGCGTCCCATTCCCAGTCAAAGCAGTTACCTTAGTGTAAAGTTCCCAGTCAAAGCAGTGACGTTAGCATCCCGTTTCCAGTCAAAGCAGTGACGTTAGCGTCAAGTTCCGAGTCAAAGCGGTGACGTTAGCATCCCGTTCCCAGTCAAAGCAGTCACTTTAGCGTCCCGTTCCCAGTCAAAGCGGTCACGTTAGCATCCCGTTCCCAGTCAAAGCAGTGACGTTAGCATCCCGTTCCCAGTCAAAGCAGTGACGTTAGCGTCCCGTTCCCAGTCAAAGCAGTGACGTTAGTGTCCCATTCTCATTCAAAGCGGTGACGTTAGCATCCCGTTCCCAGTCAAAGCAGTCACATTAGCATCCCGTTACCAGTCAGAGCAGTGACGTTAGTGTCCCGTTCCCAGTCAAAGAGGTGACGTTAGCGTCCCATTCCCAGTCAAAGCGGTGACGGTAGCGTCCCGTTCCCAGTCAAAGCAGTGACGTTAGCGTCCCGTTCCCAGTCAAAGCAGTGACGTTAGTGTCCCGTTCCCAGTCAAAGCGGTGACGTTAGCATCCCGTTCCCAGTCAAAGCGGTGACGTTAGCGTCCCGTTCCCAGTCAAAGCAGTGACGTTAGCGTCCCGTTCCCAGTCAGAGCAGTGACGTTAGCGTCCCGTTCCCAGTCAAAGCGGTGACGTTAGCGTCCCGTTCCCAGTCAGAGCAATGACGTTAGCGTCCCGTTCCCAGTCAGAGCAATGACGTTAGCGTCCCGTTCCCAGTCAGAGCAGTGACGTTAGCGTCCCTTTCCCAGTAAAAGCAGTTACCTTAGTGTAAAGTTCCCAGTCAAAGCAGTGACGTTAGCATCCCATTCCCAGTCAAAGCAGTGACGTTAGCGTCCCATTCCCAGTCAAAGCAGTTACCTTAGTGTAAAGTTCCCAGTCAAAGCAGTGACGTTAGCATCCCGTTTCCAGTCAAAGCAGTGACTTTAGCGTCCCGTTCCCAGTCAAAGCGGTCACGTTAGCATCCCATTCCCAGTCAAAGCAGTGACGTTAGCATCCCGTTCCCAGTCAAAGCAGTGACGTTAGCGTCCCGTTCCCAGTCAAAGCAGTGACGTTAGTGTCCCGTTCTCATTCAAAGCGGTGACGTTAGCATCCCGTTCCCAGTCAAAGCAGTCACATTAGCATCCCGTTCCCAGTCAGAGCAGTGACGTTAGTGTCCCGTTCCCAGTCAAAGAGGTGACGTTAGCGTCCCATTCCCAGTCAAAGCGGTGACGGTAGCGTCCCGTTCCCAGTCAAAGCAGTGACGTTAGCGTCCCGTTCCCAGTCAAAGCAGTGACGTTAGTGTCCCGTTCCCAGTCAAAGCGGTGACGTTAGCATCCCGTTCCCAGTCAAAGCGGTGACGTTAGCGTCCCGTTCCCAGTCAAAGCAGTGACGTTAGCGTCCCGTTCCCAGTCAGAGCAGTGACGTTAGCGTCCCGTTCCCAGTCAAAGCGGTGACGTTAGCGTCCCGTTCCCAGTCAGAGCAATGACGTTAGCGTCCCGTTCCCAGTCAGAGCAATGACGTTAGCGTCCCGTTCCCAGTCAGAGCAGTGACGTTAGCGTCCCTTTCCCAGTAAAAGCAGTTACCTTAGTGTAAAGTTCCCAGTCAAAGCAGTGACGTTAGCGTCCCGTTCCCAGTCAAAGCAGTGACGTTAGTGTCCCGTTCCCAGTCAAAGCGGTGACGTTAGCATCCCGTTCCCAGTCAAAGCGGTGACGTTAGCGTCCCGTTCCCAGTCAAAGCAGTGACGTTAGCGTCCCGTTCCCAGTCAGAGCAGTGACGTTAGCGTCCCGTTCCCAGTCAAAGCGGTGACGTTAGCGTCCCGTTCCCAGTCAGAGCAATGACGTTAGCGTCCCGTTCCCAGTCAGAGCAATGACGTTAGCGTCCCGTTCCCAGTCAGAGCAGTGACGTTAGCGTCCCTTTCCCAGTAAAAGCAGTTACCTTAGTGTAAAGTTCCCAGTCAAAGCAGTGACGTTAGCATCCCATTCCCAGTCAAAGCAGTGACGTTAGCGTCCCATTCCCAGTCAAAGCAGTTACCTTAGTGTAAAGTTCCCAGTCAAAGCAGTGACGTTAGCATCCCGTTTCCAGTCAAAGCAGTGACGTTAGCGTCAAGTTCCGAGTCAAAGCGGTGACGTTAGCATCCCGTTCCCAGTCAGAGCAGTGACTTTAGCGTCCCGTTCCCAGTCAAAGCGGTCACGTTAGCATCCCGTTCCCAGTCAGAGCAGTGACGTTAGCGTCCCGTTCCCAGTCAAAGCAGTGACGTTAGTGTCCCGTTCCCAGTCAAAGCAGTGACGTTAGCATCCCATTCCCAGTCAAAGCGGTGACGTTAGCGTCCCGTTCCCAGTCAGAGCATTGACGTTAGCGTCCCGTTCCCAGTCAAAGCAGCGACGTTAGTGTAAAGTTCCCAGTCAAAGCAGTGACGTTAGCATCCCGTTCCCAGTCAAAGCAGTGACGTTAGCGTCAAGTTCCCAGTCAGAGCAGTGACGTTAGCGTCCCGTTCCCAGTCAGAGCAGTGACGTTAGCGTCCCGTTCCCAGTCAGAGCATTGACGTTAGCGTCCCGTTCCCAGTCAAAGCAGTGACGTTAGTGTCCCGTTCCCAGTCAAAGCGGTGACGTTAGCACCCCGTTCCCAGTCAAAGCTGTGACGTTAGCATCACGTTCCCAGTCGAAGTGGTGATGTTAGCGTCCCGTTCCCAGTCACAACAGTGACATTAGCGTCCCGTTCCCAGTCAAAGCAGTTACCTTAGTGTAAAGTTCCCAGTCAAAGCAGTCACGTTAGCATCCCGTTCACAGTCAAAGCAGTGACGTTAGCGTCAAGTTTCGAGTCAAAGCGGTGACGTTAGCATCCCATTCCCAGTCAAAGCATTGACGTTAGCGTCCCGTTCCCAGTCAAAGCAGTGACGTTAGTGTCCCGTTCCCAGTCAAAGCGGTGACGTTAGCATCCCGTTCCCAGTCAAAGCGGTGACGTTAGCATCCCGTTCCCAGTCAGAGCATTGACGTTAGCGTCCCGTTCCCAGTCAAAGCAGCGACGTTAGCGTACCGTTCCCAGTCAGAGCAGTGACGTTAGCGTCCCGTTCCAAGTCAGAGCAGTGACGTTAGCGTCCCGTTCCCAGTCAAAGCAGTGACGTTAGCGTCCCGTTCCCAGTCAAAACGGTAACGTTAGCTTCCCGTTCCCAGTCAAAGCGGTGACGTTAGCATCCCGTTCCCAGTCAAAGCGGTGACATTAGCGTCCCGTTCCCAGTCAGAGCAGTGACGTTAGCGTCCCGTTCCCAGTCAAAGCAGTGACGTTAGCTTCAAGTTCCCAGGCAAAGCAGTGACGTTAGCATCCCGTTCCCAGTCAAAGCGGTGACGTTAGCGTGCCGTTCCCAGTCAAAGCGGTGACGTTAGCGTGCCGTTCCCAGTCAAAGCAGTGACGTTAGCGTCAAGTTCCGAGTCAAAGCGGTGACGTTAGCACCCCGTTCCCATTCAAAGCAGTGACGTTAGCGTCCCGTTCCCAGTCAAAGCAGTGACGTTAGCGTCCCGTTCCCAGTCAAAGCAGTGACGTTAGCGTCCCGTTCCCATTCAAAGCGGTGACGTTAGCATCCCGTTCCCAGTCAAAGCAGTGACGTTAGTGTCCGGTTCCCAGTCAAAGCGGTGACGTTAGCATCCCGTTCCCAGTCAAAGCGGTGACGTTAGCGTCCCGTTCCCAGTCAAAGCAGTGACGTTAGCGTCCCGTTCCCAGTCAGAGCAATGACGTTAGCGTCCCGTTCCCAGTCAGAGCAGTGACGTTAGCGTCCCATTCCCAGTCAAAGCAGTTACCTTAGTGTAAAGTTCCCAGTCAAAGCAGTGACGTTAGCATCCCGTTTCCAGTCAAAGCAGTGACGTTAGCGTCAAGTTCCGAGTCAAAGCGGTGACGTTAGCATCCCGTTCCCAGTCAAAGCAGTGACTTTAGCGTCCCGTTCCCAGTCAAAGCGGTCACGTTAGCATCCCGTTCCCAGTCAAAGCAGTGACGTTAGCATCCCGTTCCCAGTCAAAGCAGTGACGTTAGCGTCCCGTTCCCAGTCAAAGCAGTGACGTGAGTGTCCCATTCTCATTCAAAGCGGTGACGTTAGCATCCCGTTCCCAGTCAAAGCAGTCACATTAGCATCCCGTTCCCAGTCAGAGCAGTGACGTTAGTGTCCCGTTCCCAGTCAAAGAGGTGACGTTAGCGTCCCATTCCCAGTCAAAGCGGTGACGGTAGCGTCCCGTTCCCAGTCAAAGCAGTGACGTTAGCGTCCCGTTCCCAGTCAAAGCAGTGACGTTAGTGTCCCGTTCCCAGTCAAAGCGGTGACGTTAGCATCCCGTTCCCAGTCAAAGCGGTGACGTTAGCGTCCCGTTCCCAGTCAAAGCAGTGACGTTAGCGTCCCGTTCCCAGTCAGAGCAGTGACGTTAGCGTCCCGTTCCCAGTCAAAGCGGTGACGTTAGCGTCCCGTTCCCAGTCAGAGCAATGACGTTAGCGTCCCGTTCCCAGTCAGAGCAATGACGTTAGCGTCCCGTTCCCAGTCAGAGCAGTGACGTTAGCGTCCCCTTCCCAGTAAAAGCAGTTACCTTAGTGTAAAGTTCCCAGTCAAAGCAGTGACGTTAGCATCCCATTCCCAGTCAAAGCAGTGACGTTAGCGTCCCATTCCCAGTCAAAGCAGTTACCTTAGTGTAAAGTTCCCAGTCAAAGCAGTGACGTTAGCATCCCGTTTCCAGTCAAAGCAGTGACTTTAGCGTCCCGTTCCCAGTCAAAGCGGTCACGTTAGCATCCCGTTCCCAGTCAAAGCAGTGACGTTAGCATCCCGTTCCCAGTCAAAGCAGTGACGTTAGCGTCCCGTTCCCAGTCAAAGCAGTGACGTTAGTGTCCCGTTCTCATTCAAAGCGGTGACGTTAGCATCCCGTTCCCAGTCAAAGCAGTCACATTAGCATCCCGTTCCCAGTCAGAGCAGTGACGTTAGTGTCCCGTTCCCAGTCAAAGAGGTGACGTTAGCGTCCCATTCCCAGTCAAAGCGGTGACGGTAGCGTCCCGTTCCCAGTCAAAGCAGTGACGTTAGCGTCCCGTTCCCAGTCAAAGCAGTGACGTTAGGGTCCCGTTCCCAGTCAAAGCGGTGACGTTAGCATCCCGTTCCCAGTCAAAGCGGTGACGTTAGCGTCCCGTTCCCAGTCAAAGCAGTGACGTTAGCGTCCCGTTCCCAGTCAGAGCAGTGACGTTAGCGTCCCGTTCCCAGTCAAAGCGGTGACGTTAGCGTCCCGTTCCCAGTCAGAGCAATGACGTTAGCGTCCCGTTACCAGTCAGAGCAATGACGTTAGCGTCCCGTTCCCAGTCAGAGCAGTGACGTTAGCGTCCCTTTCCCAGTAAAAGCAGTTACCTTAGTGTAAAGTTCCCAGTCAAAGCAGTGACGTTAGCGTCCCGTTCCCAGTCAAAGCAGTGACGTTAGTGTCCCGTTCCCAGTCAAAGCGGTGACGTTAGCATCCCGTTCCCAGTCAAAGCGGTGACGTTAGCGTCCCGTTCCCAGTCAAAGCAGTGACGTTAGCGTCCCGTTCCCAGTCAGAGCAGTGACGTTAGCGTCCCGTTCCCAGTCAAAGCGGTGACGTTAGCGTCCCGTTCCCAGTCAGAGCAATGACGTTAGCGTCCCGTTCCCAGTCAGAGCAATGACGTTAGCGTCCCGTTCCCAGTCAGAGCAGTGACGTTAGCGTCCCTTTCCCAGTAAAAGCAGTTACCTTAGTGTAAAGTTCCCAGTCAAAGCAGTGACGTTAGCATCCCATTCCCAGTCAAAGCAGTGACGTTAGCGTCCCATTCCCAGTCAAAGCAGTTACCTTAGTGTAAAGTTCCCAGTCAAAGCAGTGACGTTAGCATCCCGTTTCCAGTCAAAGCAGTGACGTTAGCGTCAAGTTCCGAGTCAAAGCGGTGACGTTAGCATCCCGTTCCCAGTCAGAGCAGTGACTTTAGCGTCCCGTTCCCAGTCAAAGCGGTCACGTTAGCATCCCGTTCCCAGTCAAAGCAGTGACGTTAGCATCCCGTTCCCAGTCAAAGCAGTGACGTTAGCGTCCCGTTCCCAGTCAAAGCAGTGACGTTAGTGTCCCGTTCTCATTCAAAGCGGTGACGTTAGCATCCCGTTCCCAGTCAAAGCAGTCACATTAGCATCCCGTTCCCAGTCAGAGCAGTGACGTTAGTGTCCCGTTCCCAGTCAAAGAGGTGACGTTAGCGTCCCATTCCCAGTCAAAGCGGTGACGGTAGCGTCCCGTTCCCAGTCAAAGCAGTGACGTTAGCGTCCCGTTCCCAGTCAAAGCAGTGACGTTAGTGTCCCGTTCCCAGTCAAAGCGGTGACGTTAGCATCCCGTTCCCAGTCAAAGCGGTGACGTTAGCGTCCCGTTCCCAGTCAAAGCAGTGACGTTAGCGTCCCGTTCCCAGTCAGAGCAGTGACGTTAGCGTCCCGTTCCCAGTCAAAGCGGTGACGTTAGCGTCCCGTTCCCAGTCAGAGCAATGACGTTAGCGTCCCGTTCCCAGTCAGAGCAATGACGTTAGCGTCCCGTTCCCAGTCAGAGCAGTGACGTTAGCGTCCCTTTCCCAGTAAAAGCAGTTACCTTAGTGTAAAGTTCCCAGTCAAAGCAGTGACGTTAGCATCCCATTCCCAGTCAAAGCAGTGACGTTAGCGTCAAGTTCCGAGTCAAAGCGGTGACGTTAGCATCCCGTTCCCAGTCAAAGCAGTGACGTTAGCGTCCCGTTCCCAGTCAGAGCAGTGACGTTAGCGTCCCGTTCCCAGTCAAAGCGGTGACGTTAGCGTCCCGTTCCCAGTCAGAGCAATGACGTTAGCGTCCCGTTCCCAGTCAGAGCAATGACGTTAGCGTCCCGTTCCCAGTCAGAGCAGTGACGTTAGCGTCCCTTTCCCAGTAAAAGCAGTTACCTTAGTGTAAAGTTCCCAGTCAAAGCAGTGACGTTAGCATCCCATTCCCAGTCAAAGCAGTGACGTTAGCGTCAAGTTCCGTGTCAAAGCGGTGACGTTAGCATCCCGTTCCCAGTCAAAGCAGTGACATTAGCGTCCCGTTCCCAGTCAAAGCGGTCACGTTAGCATCCCGTTCCCAGTCAAAGCAGTGACGTTAGCATCCCGTTCCCAGTCAAAGCAGTGACGTTAGCGTCCCGTTCCCAGTCAAAGCAGTGACGTTAGTGTCCCGTTCTCATTCAAAGCGGTGACGTTAGCATCCCGTTCCCAGTCAAAGCAGTGACGTTAGCGTCCCGTTCCCAGTCAAAGCAGTGACGTTAGCGTCCCGTTCCCAGTCAAAGCAGTCACGTTAGCGTCCCGTTCCCAGTCAAAGCCGTGACGTTAGCATCCCGTTCCCAGTCAGAGCATTGACGTTAGCGTCCCGTTCCCAGTCAAAGCAGTGACGTTAGTGTCCCGTTCCCAGTCAAAGCGGTGACGTTAGCATCCCGTTCCCAGTCAAAGCGGTGACGTTAGCATCACGTTCCCAGTCGAAGTGGTGATGTTAGCGTCCCGTTCCCAGTCAGAGCAGTGACATTAGCGTCCCGTTCCCAGTCAAAGCAGTTACCTTACTGTAAAGTTCCCAGTCAAAGCAGTGACGTTAGCATCCCGTTCCCAGTCAAAGCAGTGACGTTAGCGTCAAGTTCCGAGTCAAAGCGGTGACGTTAGCATCCCGTTCCCAGTCAAAGCAGTGACGTTAGTGTCCGGTTCCCAGTCAGAGCAATGACGTTAGCGTCCCGTTCCCAGTCAGAGCAGTGACGTTAGCGTCCCGTTCCCAGTCAAAGCAGTGACGTTAGCATCCCATTCCCAGTCAAAGCGGTGACGTTAGCGTCCCGTTCCCAGTCAAAGCGGTGACGTTAGCATCACGTTCCCAGTCGAAGTGGTGATGTTAGCGTCCCGTTCCCAGTCAAAGCAGTGACGTTAGTTTCCCGGTCCCAGTCAAAGCGGTGACGTTAGCATCCCGTTCCCAGTCAAAGCTGTGACGTTAGCATCACGTTCCCAGTCGAAGTGGTGATGTTAGCGTCCCGTTCCCAGTCAGAGCATTGACATTAGCGTCCCGTTCCCAGTCAAAGCAGTTACCTTAGTGTAAAGTTCCCAGTCAAAGCAGTGACGTTAGCATCCCGTTCCCAGTCAAAGCAGTGACGTTAGCGTCAAGTTTCGAGTCAAAGCGGTGACGTTAGCATCCCGTTCCCAGTCAAAGCAGTGACGTTAGCGTCCCGTTTCCAGTCAAAGCGGTCACGTTAGCATCCCGTTCCCAGTCAGAGCTGTGACGTTAGCGTCCCGTTCCCAGTCAAAGCAGTGACGTTAGCCTCCCGTTCCCAGTCAAAGCGGTGACGTTAGCATCCCGTTCCCAGTCAGAGCAGTGACGTTAGCATCCCATTCCCAGTCAAAGCGGTGACGTTAGCGTCCCGTTCCCAGTCAGAGCATTGACGTTAGCGTCCCGTTCCCAGTCAAAGCAGCGACGTTAGTGTAAAGTTCCCAGTCAAAGCAGTGACGTTAGCATCCCGTTCCCAGTCAAAGCAGTGACGTTAGCGTCAAGTTCCCAGTCAGAGCAGTGACGTTAGCGTCCCGTTCCCAGTCAGAGCAGTGACGTTAGCGTCCCGTTCCCAGTCAGAGCATTGACGTTAGCGTCCCGTTCCCAGTCAAAGCAGTGACGTTAGCGTCCCGTTCCCAGTCAAAGCGGTGACGTTAGCACCCCGTTCCCAGTCAAAGCGGTGACGTTAGCATCACGTTCCCAGTCGAAGTGGTGATGTTAGCGTCCCGTTCCCAGTCAAAGCAGTGACGTTAGTTTCCCGGTCCCAGTCAAAGCGGTGACGTTAGCATCCCGTTCCCAGTCAAAGCTGTGACGTTAGCATCACGTTCCCAGTCGAAGTGGTGATGTTAGCGTCCCGTTCCCAGTCACAGCAGTGACATTAGCGTCCCGTTCCCAGTCAAAGCAGTTACCTTAGTGTAAAGTTCCCAGTCAAAGCAGTGACGTTAGCATCCCGTTTCCAGTCAAAGCAGTGACGTTAGCGTCAAGTTTCGAGTCAAAGCGGTGACGTTAGCATCCCGTTCCCAGTCAAAGCAGTGACGTTAGCGTCCCGTTTCCAGTCAAAGCGGTCACGTTAGCATCCCGTTCCCAGTCAGAGCAGTGACGTTAGCGTCCCGTTCCCAGTCAAAGCAGTGACGTTAGCCTCCCATTCCCAGTCAAAGCGGTGACGTTAGCATCCCGTTCCCAGTCAGAGCAGTGACGTTAGCATCCCATTCCCAGTCAAAGCGGTGACGTTAGCGTCCCGTTCCCAGTCAGAGCATTGACGTTAGCGTCCCGTTCCCAGTCAAAGCAGCGACGTTAGTGTAAAGTTCCCAGTCAAAGCAGTGACGTTAGCATCCCGTTCCCAGTCAAAGCAGTGACGTTAGCGTCAAGTTCCCAGTCAGAGCAGTGACGTTAGCGTCCCGTTCCCAGTCAGAGCAGTGACGTTAGCGTCCCGTTCCCAGTCAGAGCATTGACGTTAGCGTCCCGTTCCCAGTCAAAGCAGTGACGTTAGTGTCCCGTTCCCAGTCAAAGCGGTGTCGTTAGCACCCCGTTCCCAGTCAAAGCGGTGACGTTAGCATCACGTTCCCAGTCGAAGTGGTGATGTTAGCGTCCCGTTCCCAGTCAAAGCAGTGACGTTAGTTTCCCGGTCCCAGTCAAAGCGGTGACGTTAGCATCCCGTTCCCAGTCAAAGCTGTGACGTTAGCATCACGTTCCCAGTCGAAGTGGTGATGTTAGCGTCCCGTTCCCAGTCACAGCAGTGACATTAGCGTCCCGTTCCCAGTCAAAGCAGTTACCTTAGTGTAAAGTTCCCAGTCAAAGCAGTGACGTTAGCATCCCGTTCCCAGTCAAAGCGGTGACGTTAGCATCCCGTTCCCAGTCAAAGCGGTGACGTTAGCATCACGTTCCCAGTCGAAGTGGTGATGTTAGCGTCCCGTTCCCAGTCAGAGCAGTGACATTAGCGTCCCGTTCCCAGTCAAAGCAGTTACCTTACTGTAAAGTTCCCAGTCAAAGCAGTGACGTTAGCATCCCGTTCCCAGTCAAAGCAGTGACGTTAGCGTCAAGTTCCGAGTCAAAGCGGTGACGTTAGCATCCCGTTCCCAGTCAAAGCAGTGACGTTAGCGTCCCGTTCCCAGTCAGAGCAATGACGTTAGCGTCCCGTTCCCAGTCAGAGCAGTGACGTTAGCGTCCCGTTCCCAGTCAAAGCAGTGACGTTAGCATCCCATTCCCAGTCAAAGCGGTGACGTTAGCGTCCCGTTCCCAGTCAAAGCGGTGACGTTAGCATCACGTTCCCAGTCGAAGTGGTGATGTTAGCGTCCCGTTCCCAGTCAAAGCAGCGACGTTAGTTTCCCGGTCCCAGTCAAAGCGGTGACGTTAGCATCCCGTTCCCAGTCAAAGCTGTGACGTTAGCATCACGTTCCCAGTCGAAGTGGTGATGTTAGCGTCCCGTTCCCAGTCACAGCAGTGACATTAGCGTCCCGTTCCCAGTCAAAGCAGTTACCTTAGTGTAAAGTTCCCAGTCAAAGCAGTGACGTTAGCATCACGTTCCCAGTCGAAGTGGTGATGTTAGCGTCCCGTTCCCAGTCACAGCAGTGACATTAGTGTAAAGTTCCCAGTCAAAGCAGTGACGTTAGCATCCCGTTTCCAGTCAAAGCAGTGACTTTAGCGTCCCGTTCCCAGTCAAAGCGGTCACGTTAGCGTCCCGTTCCCAGTCAAAGCAGTGACGTTAGTGTCCCGTTCCCAGTCAAAGCGGTGTCGTTAGCACCCCGTTCCCAGTCAAAGCGGTGACGTTAGCATCACGTTCCCAGTCGAAGTGGTGATGTTAGCGTCCCGTTCCCAGTCAAAGCAGTGACGTTAGTTTCCCGGTCCCAGTCAAAGCGGTGACGTTAGCATCCCGTTCCCAGTCAAAGCTGTGACGTTAGCATCACGTTCCCAGTCGAAGTGGTGATGTTAGCGTCCCGTTCCCAGTCACAGCAGTGACATTAGCGTCCCGTTCCCAGTCAAAGCAGTTACCTTAGTGTAAAGTTCCCAGTCAAAGCAGTGACGTTAGCATCCCGTTCCCAGTCAAAGCGGTGACGTTAGCATCACGTTCCCAGTCGAAGTGGTGATGTTAGCGTCCCGTTCCCAGTCAGAGCAGTGACATTAGCGTCCCGTTCCCAGTCAAAGCAGTTACCTTACTGTAAAGTTCCCAGTCAAAGCAGTGACGTTAGCATCCCGTTCCCAGTCAAAGCAGTGACGTTAGCGTCAAGTTCCGAGTCAAAGCGGTGACGTTAGCATCCCGTTCCCAGTCAAAGCAGTGACGTTAGCGTCCCGTTCCCAGTCAGAGCAATGACGTTAGCGTCCCGTTCCCAGTCAGAGCAGTGACGTTAGCGTCCCGTTCCCAGTCAAAGCAGTGACGTTAGCATCCCATTCCCAGTCAAAGCGGTGACGTTAGCGTCCCGTTCCCAGTCAAAGCGGTGACGTTAGCATCACGTTCCCAGTCGAAGTGGTGATGTTAGCGTCCCGTTCCCAGTCAAAGCAGCGACGTTAGTTTCCCGGTCCCAGTCAAAGCGGTGACGTTAGCATCCCGTTCCCAGTCAAAGCTGTGACGTTAGCATCACGTTCCCAGTCGAAGTGGTGATGTTAGCGTCCCGTTCCCAGTCACAGCAGTGACATTAGCGTCCCGTTCCCAGTCAAAGCAGTTACCTTAGTGTAAAGTTCCCAGTCAAAGCAGTGACGTTAGCATCACGTTCCCAGTCGAAGTGGTGATGTTAGCGTCCCGTTCCCAGTCACAGCAGTGACATTAGTGTAAAGTTCCCAGTCAAAGCAGTGACGTTAGCATCCCGTTTCCAGTCAAAGCAGTGACTTTAGCGTCCCGTTCCCAGTCAAAGCGGTCACGTTAGCATCCCATTCCCAGTCAAAGCAGTGACGTTAGCATCCCGTTCCCAGTCAAAGCAGTGACGTTAGCGTCCCGTTCCCAGTCAAAGCAGTGACGTTAGTGTCCCGTTCTCATTCAAAGCGGTGACGTTAGCATCCCGTTCCCAGTCAAAGCAGTCACATTAGCATCCCGTTCCCAGTCAGAGCAGTGACGTTAGTGTCCCGTTCCCAGTCAAAGAGGTGACGTTAGCGTCCCATTCCCAGTCAAAGCGGTGACGGTAGCGTCCCGTTCCCAGTCAAAGCAGTGACGTTAGCGTCCCGTTCCCAGTCAAAGCAGTGACGTTAGTGTCCCGTTCCCAGTCAAAGCGGTGACGTTAGCATCCCGTTCCCAGTCAAAGCGGTGACGTTAGCGTCCCGTTCCCAGTCAAAGCAGTGACGTTAGCGTCCCGTTCCCAGTCAGAGCAGTGACGTTAGCGTCCCGTTCCCAGTCAAAGCGGTGACGTTAGCGTCCCGTTCCCAGTCAGAGCAATGACGTTAGCGTCCCGTTCCCAGTCAGAGCAATGACGTTAGCGTCCCGTTCCCAGTCAGAGCAGTGACGTTAGCGTCCCTTTCCCAGTAAAAGCAGTTACCTTAGTGTAAAGTTCCCAGTCAAAGCAGTGACGTTAGCGTCCCGTTCCCAGTCAAAGCAGTGACGTTAGTGTCCCGTTCCCAGTCAAAGCGGTGACGTTAGCATCCCGTTCCCAGTCAAAGCGGTGACGTTAGCGTCCCGTTCCCAGTCAAAGCAGTGACGTTAGCGTCCCGTTCCCAGTCAGAGCAGTGACGTTAGCGTCCCGTTCCCAGTCAAAGCGGTGACGTTAGCGTCCCGTTCCCAGTCAGAGCAATGACGTTAGCGTCCCGTTCCCAGTCAGAGCAATGACGTTAGCGTCCCGTTCCCAGTCAGAGCAGTGACGTTAGCGTCCCTTTCCCAGTAAAAGCAGTTACCTTAGTGTAAAGTTCCCAGTCAAAGCAGTGACGTTAGCATCCCATTCCCAGTCAAAGCAGTGACGTTAGCGTCCCATTCCCAGTCAAAGCAGTTACCTTAGTGTAAAGTTCCCAGTCAAAGCAGTGACGTTAGCATCCCGTTTCCAGTCAAAGCAGTGACGTTAGCGTCAAGTTCCGAGTCAAAGCGGTGACGTTAGCATCCCGTTCCCAGTCAGAGCAGTGACTTTAGCGTCCCGTTCCCAGTCAAAGCGGTCACGTTAGTGTCCCGTTCCCAGTCAAAGCAGTGACGTTAGCATCCCATTCCCAGTCAAAGCGGTGACGTTAGCGTCCCGTTCCCAGTCAGAGCATTGACGTTAGCGTCCCGTTCCCAGTCAAAGCAGCGACGTTAGTGTAAAGTTCCCAGTCAAAGCAGTGACGTTAGCATCCCGTTCCCAGTCAAAGCAGTGACGTTAGCGTCAAGTTCCCAGTCAGAGCAGTGACGTTAGCGTCCCGTTCCCAGTCAGAGCAGTGACGTTAGCGTCCCGTTCCCAGTCAGAGCATTGACGTTAGCGTCCCGTTCCCAGTCAAAGCAGTGACGTTAGTGTCCCGTTCCCAGTCAAAGCGGTGACGTTAGCACCCCGTTCCCAGTCAAAGCTGTGACGTTAGCATCACGTTCCCAGTCGAAGTGGTGATGTTAGCGTCCCGTTCCCAGTCACAACAGTGACATTAGCGTCCCGTTCCCAGTCAAAGCAGTTACCTTAGTGTAAAGTTCCCAGTCAAAGCAGTCACGTTAGCATCCCGTTCACAGTCAAAGCAGTGACGTTAGCGTCAAGTTTCGAGTCAAAGCGGTGACGTTAGCATCCCGTTCCCAGTCAAAGCATTGACGTTAGCGTCCCGTTCCCAGTCAAAGCAGTGACGTTAGTGTCCCGTTCCCAGTCAAAGCGGTGACGTTAGCATCCCGTTCCCAGTCAAAGCGGTGACGTTAGCATCCCGTTCCCAGTCAGAGCATTGACGTTAGCGTCCCGTTCCCAGTCAAAGCAGCGACGTTAGCGTGCCGTTCCCAGTCAGAGCAGTGACGTTAGCGTCCCGTTCCAAGTCAGAGCAGTGACGTTAGCGTCCCGTTCCCAGTCAAAGCAGTGACGATAGCGTCCCGTTCCCAGTCAAAACGGTAACGTTAGCTTCCCGTTCCCAGTCAAAGCGGTGACGTTAGCATCCCGTTCCCAGTCAAAGCGGTGACATTAGCGTCCCGTTCCCAGTCAGAGCAGTGACGTTAGCGTCCCGTTCCCAGTCAAAGCAGTGACGTTAGCTTCAAGTTCCCAGGCAAAGCAGTGACGTTAGCATCCCGTTCCCAGTCAAAGCGGTGACGTTAGCGTGCCGTTCCCAGTCAAAGCGGTGACGTTAGCGTGCCGTTCCCAGTCAAAGCAGTGACGTTAGCGTCAAGTTCCGAGTCAAAGCGGTGACGTTAGCACCCCGTTCCCATTCAAAGCAGTGACGTTAGCGTCCCGTTCCCAGTCAAAGCAGTGACGTTAGCGTCCCGTTCCCAGTCAAAGCAGTGACGTTAGCGTCCCGTTCCCATTCAAAGCGGTGACGTTAGCATCCCGTTCCCAGTCAAAGCAGTGACGTTAGTGTCCGGTTCCCAGTCAAAGCGGTGACGTTAGCATCCCGTTCCCAGTCAAAGCGGTGACGTTAGCGTCCCGTTCCCAGTCAAAGCAGTGACGTTAGCGTCCCGTTCCCAGTCAGAGCAATGACGTTAGCGTCCCGTTCCCAGTCAGAGCAGTGACGTTAGCGTCCCATTCCCAGTCAAAGCAGTTACCTTAGTGTAAAGTTCCCAGTCAAAGCAGTGACGTTAGCATCCCGTTTCCAGTCAAAGCAGTGACGTTAGCGTCAAGTTCCGAGTCAAAGCGGTGACGTTAGCATCCCGTTCCCAGTCAAAGCAGTGACTTTAGCGTCCCGTTCCCAGTCAAAGCGGTCACGTTAGCATCCCGTTCCCAGTCAAAGCAGTGACGTTAGCATCCCGTTCCCAGTCAAAGCAGTGACGTTAGCGTCCCGTTCCCAGTCAAAGCAGTGACGTGAGTGTCCCATTCTCATTCAAAGCGGTGACGTTAGCATCCCGTTCCCAGTCAAAGCAGTCACATTAGCATCCCGTTCCCAGTCAGAGCAGTGACGTTAGTGTCCCGTTCCCAGTCAAAGAGGTGACGTTAGCGTCCCATTCCCAGTCAAAGCGGTGACGGTAGCGTCCCGTTCCCAGTCAAAGCAGTGACGTTAGCGTCCCGTTCCCAGTCAAAGCAGTGACGTTAGTGTCCCGTTCCCAGTCAAAGCGGTGACGTTAGCATCCCGTTCCCAGTCAAAGCGGTGACGTTAGCGTCCCGTTCCCAGTCAAAGCAGTGACGTTAGCGTCCCGTTCCCAGTCAGAGCAGTGACGTTAGCGTCCCGTTCCCAGTCAAAGCGGTGACGTTAGCGTCCCGTTCCCAGTCAGAGCAATGACGTTAGCGTCCCGTTCCCAGTCAGAGCAATGACGTTAGCGTCCCGTTCCCAGTCAGAGCAGTGACGTTAGCGTCCCCTTCCCAGTAAAAGCAGTTACCTTAGTGTAAAGTTCCCAGTCAAAGCAGTGACGTTAGCATCCCATTCCCAGTCAAAGCAGTGACGTTAGCGTCCCATTCCCAGTCAAAGCAGTTACCTTAGTGTAAAGTTCCCAGTCAAAGCAGTGACGTTAGCATCCCGTTTCCAGTCAAAGCAGTGACTTTAGCGTCCCGTTCCCAGTCAAAGCGGTCACGTTAGCATCCCGTTCCCAGTCAAAGCAGTGACGTTAGCATCCCGTTCCCAGTCAAAGCAGTGACGTTAGCGTCCCGTTCCCAGTCAAAGCAGTGACGTTAGTGTCCCGTTCTCATTCAAAGCGGTGACGTTAGCATCCCGTTCCCAGTCAAAGCAGTCACATTAGCATCCCGTTCCCAGTCAGAGCAGTGACGTTAGTGTCCCGTTCCCAGTCAAAGAGGTGACGTTAGCGTCCCATTCCCAGTCAAAGCGGTGACGGTAGCGTCCCGTTCCCAGTCAAAGCAGTGACGTTAGCGTCCCGTTCCCAGTCAAAGCAGTGACGTTAGGGTCCCGTTCCCAGTCAAAGCGGTGACGTTAGCATCCCGTTCCCAGTCAAAGCGGTGACGTTAGCGTCCCGTTCCCAGTCAAAGCAGTGACGTTAGCGTCCCGTTCCCAGTCAGAGCAGTGACGTTAGCGTCCCGTTCCCAGTCAAAGCGGTGACGTTAGCGTCCCGTTCCCAGTCAGAGCAATGACGTTAGCGTCCCGTTACCAGTCAGAGCAATGACGTTAGCGTCCCGTTCCCAGTCAGAGCAGTGACGTTAGCGTCCCTTTCCCAGTAAAAGCAGTTACCTTAGTGTAAAGTTCCCAGTCAAAGCAGTGACGTTAGCGTCCCGTTCCCAGTCAAAGCAGTGACGTTAGTGTCCCGTTCCCAGTCAAAGCGGTGACGTTAGCATCCCGTTCCCAGTCAAAGCGGTGAGGTTAGCGTCCCGTTCCCAGTCAAAGCAGTGACGTTAGCGTCCCGTTCCCAGTCAGAGCAGTGACGTTAGCGTCCCGTTCCCAGTCAAAGCGGTGACGTTAGCGTCCCGTTCCCAGTCAGAGCAATGACGTTAGCGTCCCGTTCCCAGTCAGAGCAATGACGTTAGCGTCCCGTTCCCAGTCAGAGCAGTGACGTTAGCGTCCCTTTCCCAGTAAAAGCAGTTACCTTAGTGTAAAGTTCCCAGTCAAAGCAGTGACGTTAGCATCCCATTCCCAGTCAAAGCAGTGACGTTAGCGTCCCATTCCCAGTCAAAGCAGTTACCTTAGTGTAAAGTTCCCAGTCAAAGCAGTGACGTTAGCATCCCGTTTCCAGTCAAAGCAGTGACGTTAGCGTCAAGTTCCGAGTCAAAGCGGTGACGTTAGCATCCCGTTCCCAGTCAGAGCAGTGACTTTAGCGTCCCGTTCCCAGTCAAAGCGGTCACGTTAGCATCCCGTTCCCAGTCAAAGCAGTGACGTTAGCATCCCGTTCCCAGTCAAAGCAGTGACGTTAGCGTCCCGTTCCCAGTCAAAGCAGTGACGTTAGTGTCCCGTTCTCATTCAAAGCGGTGACGTTAGCATCCCGTTCCCAGTCAAAGCAGTCACATTAGCATCCCGTTCCCAGTCAGAGCAGTGACGTTAGTGTCCCGTTCCCAGTCAAAGAGGTGACGTTAGCGTCCCATTCCCAGTCAAAGCGGTGACGGTAGCGTCCCGTTCCCAGTCAAAGCAGTGACGTTAGCGTCCCGTTCCCAGTCAAAGCAGTGACGTTAGTGTCCCGTTCCCAGTCAAAGCGGTGACGTTAGCATCCCGTTCCCAGTCAAAGCGGTGACGTTAGCGTCCCGTTCCCAGTCAAAGCAGTGACGTTAGCGTCCCGTTCCCAGTCAGAGCAGTGACGTTAGCGTCCCGTTCCCAGTCAAAGCGGTGACGTTAGCGTCCCGTTCCCAGTCAGAGCAATGACGTTAGCGTCCCGTTCCCAGTCAGAGCAATGACGTTAGCGTCCCGTTCCCAGTCAGAGCAGTGACGTTAGCGTCCCTTTCCCAGTAAAAGCAGTTACCTTAGTGTAAAGTTCCCAGTCAAAGCAGTGACGTTAGCATCCCATTCCCAGTCAAAGCAGTGACGTTAGCGTCAAGTTCCGAGTCAAAGCGGTGACGTTAGCATCCCGTTCCCAGTCAAAGCAGTGACGTTAGCGTCCCGTTCCCAGTCAGAGCAGTGACGTTAGCGTCCCGTTCCCAGTCAAAGCGGTGACGTTAGCGTCCCGTTCCCAGTCAGAGCAATGACGTTAGCGTCCCGTTCCCAGTCAGAGCAATGACGTTAGCGTCCCGTTCCCAGTCAGAGCAGTGACGTTAGCGTCCCTTTCCCAGTAAAAGCAGTTACCTTAGTGTAAAGTTCCCAGTCAAAGCAGTGACGTTAGCATCCCATTCCCAGTCAAAGCAGTGACGTTAGCGTCAAGTTCCGTGTCAAAGCGGTGACGTTAGCATCCCGTTCCCAGTCAAAGCAGTGACATTAGCGTCCCGTTCCCAGTCAAAGCGGTCACGTTAGCATCCCTTTCCCAGTCAAAGCAGTGACGTTAGCATCCCGTTCCCAGTCAAAGCAGTGACGTTAGCGTCCCGTTCCCAGTCAAAGCAGTGACGTTAGTGTCCCGTTCTCATTCAAAGCGGTGACGTTAGCATCCCGTTCCCAGTCAAAGCAGTGACGTTAGCGTCCCGTTCCCAGTCAAAGCAGTGACGTTAGCGTCCCGTTCCCAGTCAAAGCAGTCACGTTAGCGTCCCGTTCCCAGTCAAAGCCGTGACGTTAGCATCCCGTTCCCAGTCAGAGCATTGACGTTAGCGTCCCGTTCCCAGTCAAAGCAGTGACGTTAGTGTCCCGTTCCCAGTCAAAGCGGTGACGTTAGCATCCCGTTCCCAGTCAAAGCGGTGACGTTAGCATCACGTTCCCAGTCGAAGTGGTGATGTTAGCGTCCCGTTCCCAGTCAGAGCAGTGACATTAGCGTCCCGTTCCCAGTCAAAGCAGTTACCTTACTGTAAAGTTCCCAGTCAAAGCAGTGACGTTAGCATCCCGTTCCCAGTCAAAGCAGTGACGTTAGCGTCAAGTTCCGAGTCAAAGCGGTGACGTTAGCATCCCGTTCCCAGTCAAAGCAGTGACGTTAGTGTCCGGTTCCCAGTCAGAGCAATGACGTTAGCGTCCCGTTCCCAGTCAGAGCAGTGACGTTAGCGTCCCGTTCCCAGTCAAAGCAGTGACGTTAGCATCCCATTCCCAGTCAAAGCGGTGACGTTAGCGTCCCGTTCCCAGTCAAAGCGGTGACGTTAGCATCACGTTCCCAGTCGAAGTGGTGATGTTAGCGTCCCGTTCCCAGTCAAAGCAGTGACGTTAGTTTCCCGGTCCCAGTCAAAGCGGTGACGTTAGCATCCCGTTCCCAGTCAAAGCTGTGACGTTAGCATCACGTTCCCAGTCGAAGTGGTGATGTTAGCGTCCCGTTCCCAGTCAGAGCATTGACATTAGCGTCCCGTTCCCAGTCAAAGCAGTTACCTTAGTGTAAAGTTCCCAGTCAAAGCAGTGACGTTAGCATCCCGTTCCCAGTCAAAGCAGTGACGTTAGCGTCAAGTTTCGAGTCAAAGCGGTGACGTTAGCATCCCGTTCCCAGTCAAAGCAGTGACGTTAGCGTCCCGTTTCCAGTCAAAGCGGTCACGTTAGCATCCCGTTCCCAGTCAGAGCTGTGACGTTAGCGTCCCGTTCCCAGTCAAAGCAGTGACGTTAGCCTCCCGTTCCCAGTCAAAGCGGTGACGTTAGCATCCCGTTCCCAGTCAGAGCAGTGACGTTAGCATCCCATTCCCAGTCAAAGCGGTGACGTTAGCGTCCCGTTCCCAGTCAGAGCATTGACGTTAGCGTCCCGTTCCCAGTCAAAGCAGCGACGTTAGTGTAAAGTTCCCAGTCAAAGCAGTGACGTTAGCATCCCGTTCCCAGTCAAAGCAGTGACGTTAGCGTCAAGTTCCCAGTCAGAGCAGTGACGTTAGCGTCCCGTTCCCAGTCAGAGCAGTGACGTTAGCGTCCCGTTCCCAGTCAGAGCATTGACGTTAGCGTCCCGTTCCCAGTCAAAGCAGTGACGTTAGCGTCCCGTTCCCAGTCAAAGCGGTGACGTTAGCACCCCGTTCCCAGTCAAAGCGGTGACGTTAGCATCACGTTCCCAGTCGAAGTGGTGATGTTAGCGTCCCGTTCCCAGTCAAAGCAGTGACGTTAGTTTCCCGGTCCCAGTCAAAGCGGTGACGTTAGCATCCCGTTCCCAGTCAAAGCTGTGACGTTAGCATCACGTTCCCAGTCGAAGTGGTGATGTTAGCGTCCCGTTCCCAGTCACAGCAGTGACATTAGCGTCCCGTTCCCAGTCAAAGCAGTTACCTTAGTGTAAAGTTCCCAGTCAAAGCAGTGACGTTAGCATCCCGTTTCCAGTCAAAGCAGTGACGTTAGCGTCAAGTTTCGAGTCAAAGCGGTGACGTTAGCATCCCGTTCCCAGTCAAAGCAGTGACGTTAGCGTCCCGTTTCCAGTCAAAGCGGTCACGTTAGCATCCCGTTCCCAGTCAGAGCAGTGACGTTAGCGTCCCGTTCCCAGTCAAAGCAGTGACGTTAGCCTCCCGTTCCCAGTCAAAGCGGTGACGTTAGCATCCCGTTCCCAGTCAGAGCAGTGACGTTAGCATCCCATTCCCAGTCAAAGCGGTGACGTTAGCGTCCCGTTCCCAGTCAGAGCATTGACGTTAGCGTCCCGTTCCCAGTCAAAGCAGCGACGTTAGTGTAAAGTTCCCAGTCAAAGCAGTGACGTTAGCATCCCGTTCCCAGTCAAAGCAGTGACGTTAGCGTCAAGTTCCCAGTCAGAGCAGTGACGTTAGCGTCCCGTTCCCAGTCAGAGCAGTGACGTTAGCGTCCCGTTCCCAGTCAGAGCATTGACGTTAGCGTCCCGTTCCCAGTCAAAGCAGTGACGTTAGTGTCCCGTTCCCAGTCAAAGCGGTGTCGTTAGCACCCCGTTCCCAGTCAAAGCGGTGACGTTAGCATCACGTTCCCAGTCGAAGTGGTGATGTTAGCGTCCCGTTCCCAGTCAAAGCAGTGACGTTAGTTTCCCGGTCCCAGTCAAAGCGGTGACGTTAGCATCCCGTTCCCAGTCAAAGCTGTGACGTTAGCATCACGTTCCCAGTCGAAGTGGTGATGTTAGCGTCCCGTTCCCAGTCACAGCAGTGACATTAGCGTCCCGTTCCCAGTCAAAGCAGTTACCTTAGTGTAAAGTTCCCAGTCAAAGCAGTGACGTTAGCATCCCGTTCCCAGTCAAAGCGGTGACGTTAGCATCACGTTCCCAGTCGAAGTGGTGATGTTAGCGTCCCGTTCCCAGTCAGAGCAGTGACATTAGCGTCCCGTTCCCAGTCAAAGCAGTTACCTTACTGTAAAGTTCCCAGTCAAAGCAGTGACGTTAGCATCCCGTTCCCAGTCAAAGCAGTGACGTTAGCGTCAAGTTCCGAGTCAAAGCGGTGACGTTAGCATCCCGTTCCCAGTCAAAGCAGTGACGTTAGCGTCCCGTTCCCAGTCAGAGCAATGACGTTAGCGTCCCGTTCCCAGTCAGAGCAGTGACGTTAGCGTCCCGTTCCCAGTCAAAGCAGTGACGTTAGCATCCCATTCCCAGTCAAAGCGGTGACGTTAGCGTCCCGTTCCCAGTCAAAGCGGTGACGTTAGCATCACGTTCCCAGTCGAAGTGGTGATGTTAGCGTCCCGTTCCCAGTCAAAGCAGCGACGTTAGTTTCCCGGTCCCAGTCAAAGCGGTGACGTTAGCATCCCGTTCCCAGTCAAAGCTGTGACGTTAGCATCACGTTCCCAGTCGAAGTGGTGATGTTAGCGTCCCGTTCCCAGTCACAGCAGTGACATTAGCGTCCCGTTCCCAGTCAAAGCAGTTACCTTAGTGTAAAGTTCCCAGTCAAAGCAGTGACGTTAGCATCACGTTCCCAGTCGAAGTGGTGATGTTAGCGTCCCGTTCCCAGTCACAGCAGTGACATTAGCGTCCCGTTCCCAGTCAAAGCAGTTACCTTAGTGTAAAGTTCCCAGTCAAAGCAGTGACGTTAGCATCCCGTTCCCAGTCAAAGCAGTGACGTTAGCTTCAAGTTCCCAGGCAAAGCAGTGACGTTAGCATCCCGTTCCCAGTCAAAGCGGTGACGTTAGCGTGCCGTTCCCAGTCAAAGCAGTGACGTTAGCGTCAAGTTCCGATTCAAAGCGGTGACGTTAGCATCCCGTTCCCAGTCAAAGCAGTGACGTTAGCGTCCCGTTCCCAGTCAAAGCAGTCACGTTAGCATCCCGTTCCAAGTCAAAGCAGTGACGTTAGCGTCCCGTTCCCAGTCAAAGCAGTGATGTTAGCGTCCCGTTCCCAGTCAAAGCAGTGACGTTAGCGTCCCGTTCCCATTCAAAGCGGTGACGTTAGCATCCCGTTCCCAGTCAAAGCAGTGACGTTAGCGTCCCGTTCCCAGTCAAAGCAGTGACGTTAGCGTCCCGTTCCCAGTCAAAGCGGTGACGGTAGCGTCCCGTTCCCAGTCAGAGCAGTGACGTTAGTGTCCCGTTCCCAGTCAAAGCAGTGACGTTAGTGTCCGGTTCCCAGTCAAAGCGGTGACGTTAGCATCCCGTTCCCAGTCAAAGCGGTGACGTTAGTGTCCCGTTCCCAGTCAAAGCAGTGACGTTAGCGTCCCGTTCCCAGTCAGAGCAATGACGTTAGCGTCCCGTTCCCAGTCAGAGCAGTGACGTTAGCGTCCCATTCCCAGTCAAAGCAGTTACCTTAGTGTAAAGTTCCCAGTCAAAGCAGTGACGTTAGCATCCCGTTTCCAGTCAAAGCAGTGACGTTAGCGTCAAGTTCCGAGTCAAAGCGGTGACGTTAGCATCCCGTTCCCAGTCAAAGCAGTGACTTTAGCGTCCCGTTCCAAGTCAAAGCGGTCACGTTAGCATCCCGTTCCCAGTCAAAGCAGTGACGTTAGCATCCCGTTCCCAGTCGAAGTGGTGATGTTAGCGTCCCGTTCCCAGTCAGAGCAGTGACGTTAGCATCCCGTTCCCAGTCAAAGCAGTGACGTTAGCGTCAAGTTCCGAGTCAAAGCGGTGACGTTAGCATCCCGTTCCCAGTCAAAGCAGTGACGTTAGCGTCCCGTTCCCAGTCAGAGCAATGACGTTAGCGTCCCGTTCCCAGTCAGAGCAGTGACGTTAGCGTCCCGTTCCCAGTCAAAGCAGTGACGTTAGCATCCCATTCCCAGTCAAAGCGGTGACGTTAGCGTCCCGTTCCCAGTCAAAGCGGTGACGTTAGCATCACGTTCCCAGTCGAAGTGGTGATGTTAGCGTCCCGTTCCCAGTCAAAGCAGCGACGTTAGTTTCCCGGTCCCAGTCAAAGCGGTGACGTTAGCATCCCGTTCCCAGTCAAAGCTGTGACGTTAGCATCACGTTCCCAGTCGAAGTGGTGATGTTAGCGTCCCGTTCCCAGTCACAGCAGTGACATTAGCGTCCCGTTCCCAGTCAAAGCAGTTACCTTAGTGTAAAGTACCCAGTCAAAGCAGTGACGTTAGCATCACGTTCCCAGTCGAAGTGGTGATGTTAGCGTCCCGTTCCCAGTCACAGCAGTGACATTAGCGTCCCGTTCCCAGTCAAAGCAGTTACCTTAGTGTAAAGTTCCCAGTCAAAGCAGTGACGTTAGCATCCCGTTCCCAGTCAAAGCAGTGACGTTAGCTTCAAGTTCCCAGGCAAAGCAGTGACGTTAGCATCCCGTTCCCAGTCAAAGCGGTGACGTTAGCGTGCCGTTCCCAGTCAAAGCAGTGACGTTAGCGTCAAGTTCCGATTCAAAGCGGTGACGTTAGCATCCCGTTCCCAGTCAAAGCAGTGACGTTAGCGTCCCGTTCCCAGTCAAAGCAGTCACGTTAGCATCCCGTTCCAAGTCAAAGCAGTGACGTTAGCGTCCCGTTCCCATTCAAAGCGGTGACGTTAGCATCCCGTTCCCAGTCAAAGCAGTGACGTTAGCGTCCCGTTCCCAGTCAAAGCAGTGACGTTAGCGTCCCGTTCCCAGTCAAAGCGGTGACGGTAGCGTCCCGTTCCCAGTCAGAGCAGTGACGTTAGTGTCCCGTTCCCAGTCAAAGCAGTGACGTTAGTGTCCGGTTCCCAGTCAAAGCGGTGACGTTAGCATCCCGTTCCCAGTCAAAGCGGTGACGTTAGCGTCCCGTTCCCAGTCAAAGCGGTGACGTTAGCGTCCCGTTCCCAGTCAGAGCAATGACGTTAGCGTCCCGTTCCCAGTCAGAGCAGTGACGTTAGCGTCCCATTCCCAGTCAAAGCAGTTACCTTAGTGTAAAGTTCCCAGTCAAGGCAGTGACGTTAGCATCCCGTTTCCAGTCAAAGCAGTGACGTTAGCGTCAAGTTCCGAGTCAAAGCGGTGACGTTAGCATCCCGTTCCCAGTCAAAGCAGTGACTTTAGCGTCCCGTTCCAAGTCAAAGCGGTCACGTTAGCATCCCGTTCCCAGTCAAAGCAGTGACGTTAGCATCCCGTTCCCAGTCAAAGCAGTGACGTTAGCGTCCCGTTCCCAGTCAAAGCAGTGACGTTAGTGTCCCGTTCTCATTCAAAGCGGTGACGTTAGCATCCCGTTCCCAGTCAAAGCAGTCACATTAGCATCCCGTTCCCAGTCAGAGCAGTGACGTTAGTGTCCCGTTCCCAGTCAAAGAGGTGACGTTAGCGTCCCGTTCCCAGTCAAAGCGGTGACGGTAGCGTCCCGTTCCCAGTCAAAGCAGTGACGTTAGCGTCCCGTTCCCAGTCAGAGCATTGACGTTAGCGTCCCGTTCCCAGTCAAAGCAGTGACGTTAGTGTCCCGTTCCCAGTCAAAGCGGTGACGTTAGCATCACGTTCCCAGTCGAAGTGGTGATGTTAGCGTCCCGTTCCCAGTCAGAGCAGTGACATTAGCGTCCCGTTCCCAGTCAAAGCAGTTACCTTACTGTAAAGTTCCCAGTCAAAGCAGTGACGTTAGCATCCCGTTCCCAGTCAAAGCGGTGACGTTAGCGTCCCGTTCCCAGTCAAAGCAGTGACGTTAGCGTCCCGTTCCCAGTCAGAGCAGTGACGTTAGCGTCCCGTTCCCAGTCAAAGCGGTGACGTTAGCGTCCCGTTCCCAGTCAGAGCATTGACGTTAGCGTCCCGTTCCCAGTCAGAGCAATGACGTTAGCGTCCCGTTCCCAGTCAGAGCAGTGACGTTAGCGTCCCTTTCCCAGTAAAAGCAGTTACCTTAGTGTAAAGTTCCCAGTCAAAGCAGTGACGTTAGCATCCCATTCCCAGTCAAAGCAGTGACGTTAGCGTCAAGTTCCGAGTCAAAGCGGTGACGTTAGCATCCCGTTCCCAGTCAAAGCAGTGACATTAGCGTCCCGTTCCCAGTCAAAGCGGTCACGTTAGCATCCCGTTCCCAGTCAAAGCAGTGACGTTAGCATCCCGTTCCCAGTCAAAGCAGTGACGTTAGCGTCCCGTTCCCAGTCAAAGCAGTGACGTTAGTGTCCCGTTCTCATTCAAAGCTGTGACGTTAGCATCCCGTTCCCAGTCAAAGCAGTCACGTTAGCGTCCCGTTCCCAGTCAAAGCAGTGACGTTAGCGTCCCGTTCCCAGTCAAAGCAGTCACGTTAGCGTCCCGTTCCCAGTCAAAGCCGTGACGTTAGCATCCCGTTCCCAGTCAGAGCATTGACGTTAGCGTCCCGTTCCCAGTCAAAGCAGTGACGTTAGTGTCCCGTTCCCAGTCAAAGCGGTGACGTTAGCATCCCGTTCCCAGTCAAAGCGGTGACGTTAGCATCACGTTCCCAGTCGAAGTGGTGATGTTAGCGTCCCGTTCCCAGTCAGAGCAGTGACATTAGCGTCCCGTTCCCAGTCAAAGCAGTTACCTTACTGTAAAGTTCCCAGTCAAAGCAGTGACGTTAGCATCCCGTTCCCAGTCAAAGCAGTGACGTTAGCGTCAAGTTCCGAGTCAAAGCGGTGACGTTAGCATCCCGTTCCCAGTCAAAGCAGTGACATTAGCGTCCCGTTCCCAGTCAGAGCAATGACGTTAGCGTCCCGTTCCCAGTCAGAGCAGTGACGTTAGCATCCCGTTCCCAGTCAAAGCTGTGACGTTAGCATCACGTTCCCAGTCGAAGTGGTGATGTTAGCGTCCGGTTCCCAGTCACAGCAGTGACATTAGCGTCCCGTTCCCAGTCAAAGCAGTTACCTTACTGTAAAGTTCCCAGTCAAAGCAGTGACGTTAGCATCCCGTTCCCAGTCAAAGCAGTGACGTTAGCGTCAAGTTTCGAGTCAAAGCGGTGACGTTAGCATCGAGTTCCAAGTCAAAGCAGTGACGTTAGCGTCCCGTTTCCAGTCAAAGCGGTCACGTTAGCATCCCGTTCCCAGTCAGAGCAGTGACGTTAGCGTCCCGTTCCCAGTCAAAGCAGTGACGTTAGCCTCCCGTTCCCAGTCAAAGCGGTGACGTTAGCATCCCGTTCCCAGTCAGAGCAGTGACGTTAGCATCCCATTCCCAATCAAAGCGGTGACGTTAGCGTCCCGTTCCCAGTCAGAGCATTGACGTTAGCGTCCCGTTCCCAGTCAAAGCAGCGACGTTAGTGTAAAGTTCCCAGTCAAAGCAGTGACGTTAGCATCCCGTTCCCAGTCAAAGCAGTGACGTTAGCGTCAAGTTCCCAGTCAGAGCAGTGACGTTAGCGTCCCGTTCCCAGTCAGAGCAGTGACGTTAGCGTCCCGTTCCCAGTCAGAGCATTGACGTTAGCGTCCCGTTCCCAGTCAAAGCAGTGACGTTAGCGTCCCGTTCCCAGTCAAAGCGGTGACGTTAGCACCCCGTTCCCAGTCAAAGCGGTGACGTTAGCATCACGTTCCCAGTCGAAGTGGTGATGTTAGCGTCCCGTTCCCAGTCAAAGCAGTGACGTTAGTTTCCCGGTCCCAGTCAAAGCGGTGACGTTAGCATCCCGTTCCCAGTCAAAGCTGTGACGTTAGCATCACGTTCCCAGTCGAAGTGGTGATGTTAGCGTCCCGTTCCCAGTCACAGCAGTGACATTAGCGTCCCGTTCCCAGTCAAAGCAGTTACCTTAGTGTAAAGTTCCCAGTCAAAGCAGTGACGTTAGCATCCCGTTCCCAGTCAAAGCAGTGACGTTAGCGTCAAGTTTCGAGTCAAAGCGGTGACGTTAGCATCCCGTTCCCAGTCAAAGCAGTGACGTTAGCGTCCCGTTTCCAGTCAAAGCGGTCACGTTAGCATCCCGTTCCCAGTCAGAGCAGTGACGTTAGCGTCCCGTTCCAAAGTCAAAGCAGTGACGTTAGCCTCCCGTTCCCAGTCAAAGCGGTGACGTTAGCATCCCGTTCCCAGTCAGAGCGGTGACGTTAGCATCCCATTCCCAGTCAAAGCGGTGACGTTAGCGTCCCGTTCCCAGTCAGAGCATTGACGTTAGCGTCCCGTTCCCAGTCAAAGCAGCGACGTTAGTGTAAAGTTCCCAGTCAAAGCAGTGACGTTAGCATCCCGTTCCCAGTCAAAGCAGTGACGTTAGCGTCAAGTTCCCAGTCAGAGCAGTGACGTTAGCGTCCCGTTCCCAGTCAGAGCAGTGACGTTAGCGTCCCGTTCCCAGTCAGAGCATTGACGTTAGCGTCCCGTTCCCAGTCAAAGCAGTGACGTTAGTGTCCCGTTCCCAGTCAAAGCGGTGACGTTAGCACCCCGTTCCCAGTCAAAGCGGTGACGTTAGCATCACGTTCCCAGTCGAAGTGGTGATGTTAGCGTCCCGTTCCCAGTCAAAGCAGTGACGTTAGTTTCCCGGTCCCAGTCAAAGCGGTGACGTTAGCATCCCGTTCCCAGTCAAAGCTGTGACGTTAGCATCACGTTCCCAGTCGAAGTGGTGATGTTAGCGTCCCGTTCCCAGTCACAGCAGTGACATTAGCGTCCCGTTCCCAGTCAAAGCAGTTACCTTAGTGTAAAGTTCCCAGTCAAAGCAGTGACGTTAGCATCCCGTTCCCAGTCAAAGCGGTGACGTTAGCATCACGTTCCCAGTCGAAGTGGTGATGTTAGCGTCCCGTTCCCAGTCAGAGCAGTGACATTAGCGTCCCGTTCCCAGTCAAAGCAGTTACCTTACTGTAAAGTTCCCAGTCAAAGCAGTGACGTTAGCATCCCGTTCCCAGTCAAAGCAGTGACGTTAGCGTCAAGTTCCGAGTCAAAGCGGTGACGTTAGCATCCCGTTTCCAGTCAAAGCAGTGACGTTAGCATCCCGTTCCCAGTCAGAGCAATGACGTTAGCGTCCCGTTCCCAGTCAGAGCAGTGACGTTAGCGTCCCGTTCCCAGTCAAAGCAGTGACGTTAGCATCCCATTCCCAGTCAAAGCGGTGACGTTAGCGTCCCGTTCCCAGTCAAAGCGGTGACGTTAGCATCACGTTCCCAGTCGAAGTGGTGATGTTAGCGTCCCTTTCCCAGTCAAAGCAGTGACGTTAGTTTCCCGGTCCCAGTCAAAGCGGTGACGTTAGCATCCCGTTCCCAGTCAACGCTGTGACGTTAGCATCACGTTCCCAGTCGAAGTGGTGATGTTAGCGTCCCGTTCCCAGTCAAAGCAGTGACGTTAGTTTCCCGGTCCCAGTCAAAGCGGTGACGTTAGCATCCCGTTCCCAGTCAAAGCTGTGACGTTAGCATCACGTTCCCAGTCGAAGTGGTGATGTTAGCGTCCCGTTCCCAGTCACAGCAGTGACATTAGCGTCCCGTTCCCAGTCAAAGCAGTTACCTTAGTGTAAAGTTCCCAGTCAAAGCAGTGACGTTAGCATCCCGTTCCCAGTCAAAGCAGTGACGTTAGCGTCAAGTTTCGAGTCAAAGCGGTGACGTTAGCATCCCGTTCCCAGTCAAAGCAGTGACGTTAGCGTCCCGTTTCCAGTCAAAGTGGTCACGTTAGCATCCCGTTCCCAGTCAGAGCAGTGACGTTAGCGTCCCGTTCCAAAGTCAAAGCAGTGACGTTAGCCTCCCGTTCCCAGTCAAAGCGGTGACGTTAGCATCCCGTTCCCAGTCAGAGCGGTGACGTTAGCATCCCATTCCCAGTCAAAGCGGTGACGTTAGCGTCCCGTTCCCAGTCAGAGCATTGACGTTAGCGTCCCGTTCCCAGTCAAAGCAGCGACGTTAGTGTAAAGTTCCCAGTCAAAGCAGTGACGTTAGCATCCCGTTCCCAGTCAAAGCAGTGACGTTAGCGTCAAGTTCCCAGTCAGAGCAGTGACGTTAGCGTCCCGTTCCCAGTCAGAGCAGTGACGTTAGCGTCCCGTTCCCAGTCAGAGCATTGACGTTAGCGTCCCGTTCCCAGTCAAAGCAGTGACGTTAGTGTCCCGTTCCCAGTCAAAGCGGTGACGTTAGCACCCCGTTCCCAGTCAAAGCGGTGACGTTAGCATCACGTTCCCAGTCGAAGTGGTGATGTTAGCGTCCCGTTCCCAGTCAAAGCAGTGACGTTAGTTTCCCGGTCCCAGTCAAAGCGGTGACGTTAGCATCCCGTTCCCAGTCAAAGCTGTGACGTTAGCATCACGTTCCCAGTCGAAGTGGTGATGTTAGCGTCCCGTTCCCAGTCACAGCAGTGACATTAGCGTCCCGTTCCCAGTCAAAGCAGTTACCTTAGTGTAAAGTTCCCAGTCAAAGCAGTGACGTTAGCATCCCGTTCCCAGTCAAAGCGGTGACGTTAGCATCACGTTCCCAGTCGAAGTGGTGATGTTAGCGTCCCGTTCCCAGTCAGAGCAGTGACATTAGCGTCCCGTTCCCAGTCAAAGCAGTTACCTTACTGTAAAGTTCCCAGTCAAAGCAGTGACGTTAGCATCCCGTTCCCAGTCAAAGCAGTGACGTTAGCGTCAAGTTCCCAGTCAGAGCAGTGACGTTAGCGTCCCGTTCCCAGTCAGAGCAGTGACGTTAGCGTCCCGTTCCCAGTCAGAGCATTGACGTTAGCGTCCCGTTCCCAGTCAAAGCAGTGACGTTAGCGTCCCGTTCCCAGTCAAAGCGGTGACGTTAGCACCCCGTTCCCAGTCAAAGCGGTGACGTTAGCATCACGTTCCCAGTCGAAGTGGTGATGTTAGCGTCCCGTTCCCAGTCAAAGCAGTGACGTTAGTTTCCCGGTCCCAGTCAAAGCGGTGACGTTAGCATCCCGTTCCCAGTCAAAGCTGTGACGTTAGCATCACGTTCCCAGTCGAAGTGGTGATGTTAGCGTCCCGTTCCCAGTCACAGCAGTGACATTAGCGTCCCGTTCCCAGTCAAAGCAGTTACTTTAGTGTAAAGTTCCCAGTCAAAGCAGTGACGTTAGCATCCCGTTCCCAGTCAAAGCAGTGACGTTAGCGTCAAGTTTCGAGTCAAAGCGGTGACGTTAGCATCCCGTTCCCAGTCAAAGCAGTGACGTTAGCGTCCCGTTTCCAGTCAAAGCGGTCACGTTAGCATCCCGTTCCCAGTCAGAGCAGTGACGTTAGCGTCCCGTTCCAAAGTCAAAGCAGTGACGTTAGCCTCCCGTTCCCAGTCAAAGCGGTGACGTTAGCATCCCGTTCCCAGTCAGAGCGGTGACGTTAGCATCCCATTCCCAGTCAAAGCGGTGACGTTAGCGTCCCGTTCCCAGTCAGAGCATTGACGTTAGCGTCCCGTTCCCAGTCAAAGCAGCGACGTTAGTGTAAAGTTCCCAGTCAAAGCAGTGACGTTAGCATCCCGTTCCCAGTCAAAGCAGTGACGTTAGCGTCAAGTTCCCAGTCAGAGCAGTGACGTTAGCGTCCCGTTCCCAGTCAGAGCAGTGACGTTAGCGTCCCGTTCCCAGTAAGAGCATTGACGTTAGCGTCCCGTTCCCAGTCAAAGCAGTGACGTTAGTGTCCCGTTCCCAGTCAAAGCGGTGACGTTAGCACCCCGTTCCCAGTCAAAGCGGTGACGTTAGCATCACGTTCCCAGTCGAAGTGGTGATGTTAGCGTCCCGTTCCCAGTCAAAGCAGTGACGTTAGTTTCCCGGTCCCAGTCAAAGCGGTGACGTTAGCATCCCGTTCCCAGTCAAAGCTGTGACGTTAGCATCACGTTCCCAGTCGAAGTGGTGATGTTAGCGTCCCGTTCCCAGTCACAGCAGTGACATTAGCGTCCCGTTCCCAGTCAAAGCAGTTACCTTAGTGTAAAGTTCCCAGTCAAAGCAGTGACGTTAGCATCCCGTTCCCAGTCAAAGCGGTGACGTTAGCATCACGTTCCCAGTCGAAGTGGTGATGTTAGCGTCCCGTTCCCAGTCAGAGCAGTGACATTAGCGTCCCGTTCCCAGTCAAAGCAGTTACCTTACTGTAAAGTTCCCAGTCAAAGCAGTGACGTTAGCATCCCGTTCCCAGTCAAAGCAGTGACGTTAGCGTCAAGTTCCGAGTCAAAGCGGTGACGTTAGCATCCCGTTTCCAGTCAAAG
Organism: Telmatherina bonti; assembly: GCF_933228915.1. Classification (NCBI taxonomy): domain Eukaryota; kingdom Metazoa; phylum Chordata; class Actinopteri; order Atheriniformes; family Telmatherinidae; genus Telmatherina; species Telmatherina bonti. The sequence continues at coordinate 1,385,800 of NC_136617.1, forward strand.
CAGTGACGTTAGCATCCCGTTCCCAGTCAGAGCAATGACGTTAGCGTCCCGTTCCCAGTCAGAGCAGTGACGTTAGCGTCCCGTTCCCAGTCAAAGCAGTGACGTTAGCATCCCATTCCCAGTCAAAGCGGTGACGTTAGCGTCCCGTTCCCAGTCAAAGCGGTGACGTTAGCATCACGTTCCCAGTCGAAGTGGTGATGTTAGCGTCCCTTTCCCAGTCAAAGCAGTGACGTTAGTTTCCCGGTCCCAGTCAAAGCGGTGACGTTAGCATCCCGTTCCCAGTCAACGCTGTGACGTTAGCATCACGTTCCCAGTCGAAGTGGTGATGTTAGCGTCCCGTTCCCAGTCAAAGCAGTGACGTTAGTTTCCCGGTCCCAGTCAAAGCGGTGACGTTAGCATCCCGTTCCCAGTCAAAGCTGTGACGTTAGCATCACGTTCCCAGTCGAAGTGGTGATGTTAGCGTCCCGTTCCCAGTCACAGCAGTGACATTAGCGTCCCGTTCCCAGTCAAAGCAGTTACCTTAGTGTAAAGTTCCCAGTCAAAGCAGTGACGTTAGCATCCCGTTCCCAGTCAAAGCAGTGACGTTAGCGTCAAGTTTCGAGTCAAAGCGGTGACGTTAGCATCCCGTTCCCAGTCAAAGCAGTGACGTTAGCGTCCCGTTTCCAGTCAAAGTGGTCACGTTAGCATCCCGTTCCCAGTCAGAGCAGTGACGTTAGCGTCCCGTTCCAAAGTCAAAGCAGTGACGTTAGCCTCCCGTTCCCAGTCAAAGCGGTGACGTTAGCATCCCGTTCCCAGTCAGAGCGGTGACGTTAGCATCCCATTCCCAGTCAAAGCGGTGACGTTAGCGTCCCGTTCCCAGTCAGAGCATTGACGTTAGCGTCCCGTTCCCAGTCAAAGCAGCGACGTTAGTGTAAAGTTCCCAGTCAAAGCAGTGACGTTAGCATCCCGTTCCCAGTCAAAGCAGTGACGTTAGCGTCAAGTTCCCAGTCAGAGCAGTGACGTTAGCGTCCCGTTCCCAGTCAGAGCAGTGACGTTAGCGTCCCGTTCCCAGTCAGAGCATTGACGTTAGCGTCCCGTTCCCAGTCAAAGCAGTGACGTTAGTGTCCCGTTCCCAGTCAAAGCGGTGACGTTAGCACCCCGTTCCCAGTCAAAGCGGTGACGTTAGCATCACGTTCCCAGTCGAAGTGGTGATGTTAGCGTCCCGTTCCCAGTCAAAGCAGTGACGTTAGTTTCCCGGTCCCAGTCAAAGCGGTGACGTTAGCATCCCGTTCCCAGTCAAAGCTGTGACGTTAGCATCACGTTCCCAGTCGAAGTGGTGATGTTAGCGTCCCGTTCCCAGTCACAGCAGTGACATTAGCGTCCCGTTCCCAGTCAAAGCAGTTACCTTAGTGTAAAGTTCCCAGTCAAAGCAGTGACGTTAGCATCCCGTTCCCAGTCAAAGCGGTGACGTTAGCATCACGTTCCCAGTCGAAGTGGTGATGTTAGCGTCCCGTTCCCAGTCAGAGCAGTGACATTAGCGTCCCGTTCCCAGTCAAAGCAGTTACCTTACTGTAAAGTTCCCAGTCAAAGCAGTGACGTTAGCATCCCGTTCCCAGTCAAAGCAGTGACGTTAGCGTCAAGTTCCGAGTCAAAGCGGTGACGTTAGCATCCCGTTTCCAGTCAAAGCGGTGACGTTAGCATCCCGTTCCCAGTCAGAGCAATGACGTTAGCGTCCCGTTCCCAGTCAGAGCAGTGACGTTAGCGTCCCGTTCCCAGTCAAAGCAGTGACGTTAGCATCCCATTCCCAGTCAAAGCGGTGACGTTAGCGTCCCGTTCCCAGTCAAAGCGGTGACGTTAGCATCACTTTCCCAGTCGAAGTGGTGATGTTAGCGTCCCTTTCCCAGTCAAAGCAGTGACGTTAGTTTCCCGGTCCCAGTCAAAGCGGTGACGTTAGCATCCCGTTCCCAGTCAACGCTGTGACGTTAGCATCACGTTCCCAGTCGAAGTGGTGATGTTAGCGTCCCGTTCCCAGTCACAGCAGTGACATTAGCGTCCCGTTCCCAGTCAAAGCAGTTACCTTAGTGTAAAGTTCCCAGTCAAAGCAGTCACGTTAGCATCCCGTTCCCAGTCAAAGCAGTGACGTTAGCGTCAAGTTTCGAGTCAAAGCGGTGACGTTAGCATCCCGTTCCCAGTCAAAGCAGTGACGTTAGCGTCCCGTTTCCAGTCAAAGCGGTCACGTTAGCATCCCGTTCCCAGTCAGAGCAGTGACGTTAGCGTCCCGTTCCCAGTCAAAGCAGTGACGTTAGCCTCCCGTTCCCAGTCAAAGCGGTGACGTTAGCATCCCGTTCCCAGTCAGAGCAGTGACGTTAGCATCCCATTCCCAGTCAAAGCGGTGACGTTAGCGTCCCGTTCCCAGTCAGAGCATTGACGTTAGCGTCCCGTTCCCAGTCAAAGCAGCGACGTTAGTGTAAAGTTCCCAGTCAAAGCAGTGACGTTAGCATCCCGTTCCCAGTCAAAGCAGTGACGTTAGCGTCAAGTTCCCAGTCAGAGCAGTGACGTTAGCGTCCCGTTCCCAGTCAGAGCAGTGACGTTAGCGTCCCGTTCCCAGTCAGAGCATTGACGTTAGCGTCCCGTTCCCAGTAAAAGCAGTGACGTTAGTGTCCCGTTCCCAGTCAAAGCGGTGACGTTAGCACCCCGTTCCCAGTCAAAGCGGTGACGTTAGCATCACGTTCCCAGTCGAAGTGGTGATGTTAGCGTCCCGTTCCCAGTCAAAGCAGTGACGTTAGTTTCCCGGTCCCAGTCAAAGCGGTGACGTTAGCATCCCGTTCCCAGTCAAAGCTGTGACGTTAGCATCACGTTCCCAGTCGAAGTGGTTATGTTAGCGTCCCGTTCCCAGTCACAGCAGTGACATTAGCGTCCCGTTCCCAGTCAAAGCAGTTACCTTAGTGTAAAGTTCCCAGTCAAAGCAGTGACGTTAGCATCCCGTTCCCAGTCAAAGCAGTGACGTTAGCGTCAAGTTTCGAGTCAAAGCGGTGACGTTAGCATCCCGTTCCCAGTCAAAGCAGTGACGTTAGCGTCCCGTTTCCAGTCAAAGCGGTCACGTTAGCATCCCGTTCCCAGTCAGAGCAGTGACGTTAGCGTCCCGTTCCCAGTCAAAGCGGTGACGTTAGCCTCCCGTTCCCAGTCAAAGCGGTGACGTTAGCATCCCGTTCCCAGTCAGAGCAGTGACGTTAGCATCCCATTCCCAGTCAAAGCGGTGACGTTAGCGTCCCGTTCCCAGTCAGAGCATTGACGTTAGCGTCCCGTTCCCAGTCAAAGCAGCGACGTTAGTGTAAAGTTCCCAGTCAAAGCAGTGACGTTAGCATCCCGTTCCCAGTCAAAGCAGTGACGTTAGCGTCAAGTTCCCAGTCAGAGCAGTGACGTTAGCGTCCCGTTCCCAGTCAGAGCAGTGACGTTAGCGTCCCGTTCCCAGTCAGAGCATTGACGTTAGCGTCCCGTTCCCAGTCAAAGCAGTGACGTTAGTGTCCCGTTCCCAGTCAAAGCGGTGACGTTAGCACCCCGTTCCCAGTCAAAGCGGTGACGTTAGCATCACGTTCCCAGTCGAAGTGGTGATGTTAGCGTCCCGTTCCCAGTCAAAGCAGTGACGTTAGTTTCCCGGTCCCAGTCAAAGCGGTGACGTTAGCATCCCGTTCCCAGTCAAAGCTGTGACGTTAGCATCACGTTCCCAGTCGAAGTGGTGATGTTAGCGTCCCGTTCCCAGTCACAGCAGTGACATTAGCGTCCCGTTCCCAGTCAAAGCAGTTACCTTAGTGCTAAGTTCCCAGTCAAAGCAGTGACGTTAGCATCCCGTTCCCAGTCAAAGCAGTGACGTTAGCGTCAAGTTTCGAGTCAAAGCGGTGACGTTAGCATCCCGTTCCCAGTCAAAGCATTGACGTTAGCGTCCCGTTCCCAGTCAAAGCAGTGACGTTAGTGTCCCGTTCCCAGTCAAAGCGGTGACGTTAGCATCCCGTTCCCAGTCAAAGCGGTGACGTTAGCATCCCGTTCCCAGTCAGAGCATTGACGTTAGCGTCCCGTTCCCAGTCAAAGCAGCGACGTTAGCGTGCCGTTCCCAGTCAGAGCAGTGACGTTAGCGTCCCGTTCCCAGTCAGAGCAGTGACGTTAGCGTCCCGTTCCCAGTCAAAGCAGTGACGATAGCGTCCCGTTCCCAGTCAAAACGGTAACGTTAGCTTCCCGTTCCCAGTCAAAGCGGTGACGTTAGCATCCCGTTCCCAGTCAAAGCGGTGACATTAGCGTCCCGTTCCCAGTCAGAGCAGTGACGTTAGCGTCCCGTTCCCAGTCAAAGCAGTGACGTTAGCTTCAAGTTCCCAGGAAAAGATGTGACGTTAGCATCCCGTTCCCAGTCAAAGCGGTGACGTTAGCGTGCCGTTCCCAGTCAAAGCAGTGACGTTAGCGTCAAGTTCCGAGTCAAAGCGGTGACGTTAGCATCCCGTTCCCAGTCAAAGCAGTGACGTTAGCGTCCCGTTCCCAGTCAAAGCGGTCACGTTAACATCCCGTTCCCAGTCAAAGCAGTGACGTTAGCGTCCCGTTCCCAGTCAAAGCAGTGACGTTAGCGTCCCGTTCCCAGTCAAAGCGGTCACGTTAGCATCCCGTTCCCAGTCAAAGCAGTGACGTTAGCGTCCCGTTCCCAGTCAAAGCAGTGACATTAGCGTCCCGTTCCCAGTCAAAGCGGTGACGGTAGGGTCCCGTTCCCAGTCAGAGCAGTGACGTTAGCGTCCCGTTCCCAGTCAAAGCAGTGACGTTAGCGTCCGGTTCCCAGTCAAAGCGGTGACGTTAGCATCCCGTTCCCAGTCAAAGCGGTGACGTTAGCGTCCCGTTCCCAGTCAAAGCAGTGACGTTAGCGTCCCGTTCCCAGTCAGAGCAATGACGTTAGCGTCCCGTTCCCAGTCAGAGCAGTGACGTTAGCGTCCCATTCCCAGTCAAAGCAGTTACCTTAGTGGAAAGTTCCCACTCAAAGCAGTGACGTTAGCATCCCGTTTCCAGTCAAAGCAGTGACGTTAGCGTCAAGTTCCGAGTCAAAGCGGTGACGTTAGCATCCCGTTCCCAGTCAAAGCAGTGACTATAGCGTCCCGTTCCCAGTCAAAGCGGTCACGTTAGCATCCCGTTCCCAGTCAAAGCAGTGACGTTAGCATCCCGTTCCCAGTCAAAGCAGTGACGTTAGCGTCCCGTTCCCAGTCAAAGCAGTGACGTTAGTGTCCCGTTCTCATTCAAAGCGGTGACGTTAGCATCCCGTTCCCAGTCAAAGCAGTCACATTAGCATCCCGTTCCCAGTCAGAGCAGTGACGTTAGTGTCCCGTTCCCAGTCAAAGCGGTGACGTTAGCGTCCCGTTCCCAGTCAAAGCGGTGACGGTAGCGTCCCGTTCCCAGTCAAAGCATTGACGTTAGCGTCCCGTTCCCAGTCAAAGCAGTGACGTTAGTTTCCCGTTCCCAGTCAAAGCGGTGACATTAGCATCCCGTTCCCAGTCAAAGCGGTGACGTTAGCGTCCCGTTCCCAGTCAAAGCAGTGACGTTAGCGTCCCGTTCCCAGTCAGAGCAGTGACGTTAGCGTCCCGTTCCCAGTCAAAGCGGTAACGTTAGCGTCCCGTTCCCAGTCAGAGCAATGACGTTAGCGTCCCGTTCCCAGTCAGAGCAATGACGTTAGCGTCCCGTTCCCAGTCAGAGCAGTGACGTTAGCGTCCCTTTCCCAGTAAAAGCAGTTACCTTAGTGTAAAGTTCCCAGTCAAAGCAGTGACGTTAGCATCCCATTCCCAGTCAAAGCAGTGACGTTAGCGTCCCGTTCCCAGTCAAAGCAGTGACGTTAGCTTCAAGTTCCCAGGAAAAGCAGTGACGTTAGCATCCCTTTCCCAGTCAAAGCGGTGACGTTAGCGTGCCGTTCCCAGTCAAAGCAGTGACGTTAGCGTCAAGTTCCGAGTCAAAGCGGTGACGTTAGCATCCCGTTCCCAGTCAAAGCAGTGACGTTAGCGTCCCGTTCCCAGTCAAAGCGGTCACGTTAGCATCCCGTTCCCAGTCAAAGCAGTGACGTTAGCGTCCCGTTCCCAGTCAAAGCAGTGACGTTAGCGTCCCGTTCCCATTCAAAGCAGTGACGTTAGCATCCCGTTCCCAGTCAAAGCAGTGACGTTAGCGTCCCGTTCCCAGTCAAAGCAGTGACGTTAGCGTCCCGTTCCCAGTCAAAGCGGTGACGGTAGCGTCCCGTTCCCAGTCAGAGCAATGACGTCAGCGTCCCGTTCCCAGTCAGAGCAGTGACGTTAGCGTCCCATTCCCAGTCAAAGCAGTTACCTTAGTGGAGAGTTCCCAGTCAAAGCAGTGACGTTAGCGTCCCATTCCCAGTCAAAGCAGTTACCTTAGTGGAAAGTTCCCAGTCAAAGCAGTGACGTTAGCATCCCGTTTCCAGTCAAAGCAGTGACGTTAGCGTCAAGTTCCGAGTCAAAGCGGTGACGTTAGCATCCCGTTCCCAGTCAAAGCAGTGACTATAGCGTCCCGTTCCCAGTCAAAGCGGTCACGTTAGCATCCCGTTCCCAGTCAAAGCAGTGACGTTAGCATCCCGTTCCCAGTCAAAGCAGTGACGTTAGCGTCCCGTTCCCAGTCAAAGCAGTGACGTTAGTGTCCCGTTCTCATTCAAAGCGGTGACGTTAGCATCCCGTTCCCAGTCAAAGCAGTCACATTAGCATCCCGTTCCCAGTCAGAGCAGTGACGTTAGTGTCCCGTTCCCAGTCAAAGCGGTGACGTTAGCGTCCCGTTCCCAGTCAAAGCGGTGACGGTAGCGTCCCGTTCCCAGTCAAAGCAGTGACGTTAGCGTCCCGTTCCCAGTCAAAGCAGTGACGTTAGTGTCCCGTTCCCAGTCAAAGCGGTGACGTTAGCATCCCGTTCCCAGTCAAAGCGGTGACGTTAGCGTCCCGTTCCCAGTCAAAGCAATGACGTTAGCTTCCCGTTCCCAGTCAGAGCAGTGACGTTAGCGTCCCGTTCCCAGTCAAAGCGGTGACGTTAGGGTTCCCGTTCCCAGTCAGAGCAATGACGTTAGCGTCCCGTTCCCAGTCAGAGCAATGACGTTAGCGTCCCGTTCCCAGTCAGAGCAGTGACGTTAGCGTCCCTTTCCCAGGAAAAGCAGTTACCTTAGTGTAAAGTTCCCAGTCAAAGCAGTGACGTTAGCATCCCATTCCCAGTCAAAGCAGTGACGTTAGCGTCAAGTTCCGAGTCAAAGCGGTGACGTTAGCATCCCGTTCCCAGTCAAAGCAGTGACATTAGCGTCCCGTTCCCAGTCAAAGCGGTCACGTTAGCATCCCGTTCCCAGTCAAAGCAGTGACGTTAGCATCCCGTTCCCAGTCAAAGCAGTGACGTTAGCGTCCCGTTCCCAGTCAAAGCAGTGACATTAGTGTCCCGTTCTCATTCAAAGCGGTGACGTTAGCATCCCGTTCCCAGTCAAAGCAGTGACGTTAGCATCCCGTTCCCAGTCAGAGCATTGACGTTAGCGTCCCGTTCCCAGTCAAAGCAGCGACGTTAGCGTGCCGTTCCCAGTCAGAGCAGTGACGTTAGCGTCCCGTTCCCAGTCAGAGCAGTGACGTTAGCGTCCCGTTCCCAGTCAAAGCAGTGACGATAGCGTCCCGTTCCCAGTCAACACGGTAACGTTAGCTTCCCGTTCCCAGTCAAAGCGGTGACGTTAGCATCCCGTTCCCAGTCAAAGCGGTGACATTAGCGTCCCGTTCCCAGTCAGAGCAGTGGCGTTAGCGTCCCGTTCCCAGTCAAAGTAGTGACGTTAGCTTCAAGTTCCCAGGCAAAGCAGTGACGTTAGCATCCCGTTCCCAGTCAAAGCGGTGACGTTAGCGTGCCGTTCCCAGTCAAAGCAGTGACGTTAGCGTCAAGTTCCGAGTCAAAGCGGTGACGTTAGCATCCCGTTCCCAGTCAAAGCAGTGACGTTAGCGTCCCGTTCCCAGTCAAAGCGGTCACGTTAGCATCCCGTTCCCAGTCAAAGCAGTGACGTTGGCGTCCCGTTACCAGTCAAAGCAGTGATGTTAGCGTCCCGTTCCCAGTCAAAGCAGTGACGTTAGCGTCCCGTTCCCATTCAAAGCGGTGACGTTAGCATCCCGTTCCCAGTCAAAGCAGTGACGTTAGCGTCCCGTTCCCAGTCAAAGCAGTGACGTTAGCGTCCCGTTCCCAGTCAAAGCGGTGACGGTAGCGTCCCGTTCCCAGTCAGAGCAGTGACTTTAGCGTCCCGTTCCCAGTCAAAGCAGTGACGTTAGTGTCCGGTTCCCAGTCAAAGCGGTGACGTTAGCATCCCGTTCCCAGTCAAAGCGGTGACGTTAGCGTCCCGTTCCCAGTCAAAGCAGTGACGTTAGCGTCCCGTTCCCAGTCAGAGCAATGACGTTAGCGTCAAGTTCCGAGTCAAAGCGGTGACGTTAGCATCCCGTTCCCAGTCAAAGCAGTGACTTTAGCGTCCCGTTCCCAGTCAAAGCGGTCACGTTAGCATCCCGTTCCCAGTCAAAGCAGTGACGTTAGCGTCCCGTTCCCAGTCAAAGCAGTGACGTTAGCGTCCCGTTCCCAGTCAGAGCAATGACGTTAGCGTCCCGTTCCCAGTCAGAGCAGTGACGTTAGCGTCCCATTCCCAGTCAAAGCAGTTACCTTAGTGTAAAGTTCCCAGTCAAAGCAGTGACGTTAGCATCCCGTTTCCAGTCAAAGCAGTGACGTTAGCGTCAAGTTCCGAGTCAAAGCGGTGACGTTAGCGTCCCGTTCCCAGTCAGAGCAATGACGTCAGCGTCCCGTTCCCAGTCAGAGCAGTGACGTTAGCGTCCCATTCCCAGTCAAAGCAGTTACCTTAGTGGAAAGTTCCCAGTCAAAGCAGTGACGTTAGCGTCCCATTCCCAGTCAAAGCAGGTACCTTAGTGGAAAGTTCCCAGTCAAAGCAGTGACGTTAGCATCCCGTTTCCAGTCAAAGCAGTGACGTTAGCGTCAAGTTCCGAGTCAAAGCGGTGACGTTAGCATCCCGTTCCCAGTCAAAGCAGTGACTATAGCGTCCCGTTCCCAGTCAAAGCGGTCACGTTAGCATCCCGTTCCCAGTCAAAGCAGTGACGTTAGCATCCCGTTCCCAGTCAAAGCAGTGACGTTAGCGTCCCGTTCCCAGTCAAAGCAGTGACGTTAGTGTCCCGTTCTCATTCAAAGCGGTGACGTTAGCATCCCGTTCCCAGTCAAAGCAGTCACATTAGCATCCCGTTCCCAGTCAGAGCAGTGACGTTAGTGTCCCGTTCCCAGTCAAAGCGGTGACGTTAGCGTCCCGTTCCCAGTCAAAGCGGTGACGGTAGCGTCCCGTTCCCAGTCAAAGCAGTGACGTTAGCGTCCCGTTCCCAGTCAAAGCAGTGACGTTAGTGTCCCGTTCCCAGTCAAAGCGGTGACGTTAGCATCCCGTTCCCAGTCAAAGCGGTGACGTTAGCGTCCCGTTCCCAGTCAAAGCAATGACGTTAGCTTCCCGTTCCCAGTCAGAGCAGTGACGTTAGCGTCCCGTTCCCAGTCAAAGCGGTGACGTTAGGGTTCCCGTTCCCAGTCAGAGCAATGACGTTAGCGTCCCGTTCCCAGTCAGAGCAATGACGTTAGCGTCCCGTTCCCAGTCAGAGCAGTGACGTTAGCGTCCCTTTCCCAGGAAAAGCAGTTACCTTAGTGTAAAGTTCCCAGTCAAAGCAGTGACGTTAGCATCCCATTCCCAGTCAAAGCAGTGACGTTAGCGTCAAGTTCCGAGTCAAAGCGGTGACGTTAGCATCCCGTTCCCAGTCAAAGCAGTGACATTAGCGTCCCGTTCCCAGTCAAAGCGGTCACGTTAGCATCCCGTTCCCAGTCAAAGCAGTGACGTTAGCATCCCGTTCCCAGTCAAAGCAGTGACGTTAGCGTCCCGTTCCCAGTCAAAGCAGTGACATTAGTGTCCCGTTCTCATTCAAAGCGGTGACGTTAGCATCCCGTTCCCAGTCAAAGCAGTGACGTTAGCATCCCGTTCCCAGTCAGAGCATTGACGTTAGCGTCCCGTTCCCAGTCAAAGCAGCGACGTTAGCGTGCCGTTCCCAGTCAGAGCAGTGACGTTAGCGTCCCGTTCCCAGTCAGAGCAGTGACGTTAGCGTCCCGTTCCCAGTCAAAGCAGTGACGATAGCGTCCCGTTCCCAGTCAACACGGTAACGTTAGCTTCCCGTTCCCAGTCAAAGCGGTGACGTTAGCATCCCGTTCCCAGTCAAAGCGGTGACATTAGCGTCCCGTTCCCAGTCAGAGCAGTGGCGTTAGCGTCCCGTTCCCAGTCAAAGTAGTGACGTTAGCTTCAAGTTCCCAGGCAAAGCAGTGACGTTAGCATCCCGTTCCCAGTCAAAGCGGTGACGTTAGCGTGCCGTTCCCAGTCAAAGCAGTGACGTTAGCGTCAAGTTCCGAGTCAAAGCGGTGACGTTAGCATCCCGTTCCCAGTCAAAGCAGTGACGTTAGCGTCCCGTTCCCAGTCAAAGCGGTCACGTTAGCATCCCGTTCCCAGTCAAAGCAGTGACGTTGGCGTCCCGTTACCAGTCAAAGCAGTGATGTTAGCGTCCCGTTCCCAGTCAAAGCAGTGACGTTAGCGTCCCGTTCCCATTCAAAGCGGTGACGTTAGCATCCCGTTCCCAGTCAAAGCAGTGACGTTAGCGTCCCGTTCCCAGTCAAAGCAGTGACGTTAGCGTCCCGTTCCCAGTCAAAGCGGTGACGGTAGCGTCCCGTTCCCAGTCAGAGCAGTGACTTTAGCGTCCCGTTCCCAGTCAAAGCAGTGACGTTAGTGTCCGGTTCCCAGTCAAAGCGGTGACGTTAGCATCCCGTTCCCAGTCAAAGCGGTGACGTTAGCGTCCCGTTCCCAGTCAAAGCAGTGACGTTAGCGTCCCGTTCCCAGTCAGAGCAATGACGTTAGCGTCAAGTTCCGAGTCAAAGCGGTGACGTTAGCATCCCGTTCCCAGTCAAAGCAGTGACTTTAGCGTCCCGTTCCCAGTCAAAGCGGTCACGTTAGCATCCCGTTCCCAGTCAAAGCAGTGACGTTAGCGTCCCGTTCCCAGTCAAAGCAGTGACGTTAGCGTCCCGTTCCCAGTCAGAGCAATGACGTTAGCGTCCCGTTCCCAGTCAGAGCAGTGACGTTAGCGTCCCATTCCCAGTCAAAGCAGTTACCTTAGTGTAAAGTTCCCAGTCAAAGCAGTGACGTTAGCATCCCGTTTCCAGTCAAAGCAGTGACGTTAGCGTCAAGTTCCGAGTCAAAGCGGTGACGTTAGCATCCCGTTCCCAGTCAAAGCAGTGACTTTAGCGTCCCGTTCCCAGTCAAAGCGGTCACGTTAGCATCCCGTTCCCAGTCAAAGCAGTGACGTTAGCGTCCCGTTCCCAGTCAAAGCAGTGACGTTAGCGTCCCGTTCCCAGTCAAAGCAGTGACGTTAGTGTCCCGTTCTCATTCAAAGCGGTGACGTTAGCATCCCGTTCCCAGTCAAAGCAGTCACATTAGCATCCCGTTCCCAGTCAGAGCAGTGACGGTAGCGTCCCGTTCCCAGTCAAAGCAGTGACGTTAGCGTCCCGTTCCCAGTCAAAGCAGTGACGTTAGTGTCCCGTTCCCAGTCAAAGCGGTGACGTTAGCATCCCGTTCCCAGTCAAAGCGGTGACGTTAGCGTCCCGTTCCCAGTCAAAGCAGTGAAGTTAGCGTCCCGTTCCCAGTCAGAGCAGTGACGTTAGCGTCCCGTTCCCAGTCAAAGCGGTGACGTTAGCGTCCCGTTCCCAGTCAGAGCAATGACGTTAGCGTCCCGTTCCCAGTCAGAGCAATGACGTTAGCGTCCCGTTCCCAGTCAGAGCAGTGACGTTAGCGTCCCTTTCCCAGTAAAAGCAGTTACCTTAGTGTAAAGTTCCCAGTCAAAGCAGTGACGTTAGCATCCCATTCCCAGTCAAAGCAGTGACGTTAGCGTCAAGTTCCGAGTCAAAGCGGTGACGTTAGCATCCCGTTCCCAGTCAAAGCAGTGACATTAGCTTCCCGTTCCCAGTCAAAGCGGTCACGTTAGCATCCCGTTCCCAGTCAAAGCAGTGACGTTAGCATCCCGTTCCCAGTCAAAGCAGTGACGTTAGCGTCCCGTTCCCAGTCAAAGCAGTGACGTTAGCGTCCCGTTCCCAGTCAAAGCAGTGACGTTAGTGTCCCGTTCTCATTCAAAGCGGTGACGTTAGCATCCCGTTCCCAGTCAAAGCAGTCACATTAGCATCCCGTTCCCAGTCAGAGCAGTGACGTTAGTTTCCCGTTCCCAGTCAAAGCGGTGACGTTAGCGTCCCGTTCCCAGTCAAAGCGGTGACGGTAGCGTCCCGTTCCCAGTCAAAGCAGTGACGTTAGCGTCCCGTTCCCAGTCAAAGCGGTGACGTTAGTGTCCCGTTCCCAGTCAAAGCGGTGACGTTAGCATCCCGTTCCCAGTCAAAGCGGTGACGTTAGCGTCCCGTTCCCAGTCAAAGCAGTGACGTTAGCGTCCCGTTCCCAGTCAGAGCAGTGACGTTAGCGTCCCGTTCCCAGTCAAAGCGGTGACGTTAGCGTCCCGTTCCCAGTCAGAGCAATGACGTTAGCATCCCGTTCCCAGTCAGAGCAATGACGTTAGCGTCCCGTTCCCAGTCAGAGCAGTGACGTTAGCGTCCCGTTCCCAGTCAGAGCGGTGACGTTAGCATCCCGTTCCCAGTCAAAGCAGTGACGTTAGCGTCCCGTTCCCAGTCAAAGCAGTGACGTTAGCGTCCCGTTCCCAGTCAAAGCGGTGACGGTAGCGTCCCGTTCCCAGTCAGAGCAGTGACTTTAGCGTCCCGTTCCCAGTCAAAGCAGTGACGTTAGTGTCCGGTTCCCAGTCAAAGCGGTGACGTTAGCATCCCGTTCCCAGTCAAAGCGGTGACGTTAGCGTCCCGTTCCCAGTCAAAGCAGTGACGTTAGCGTCCCGTTCCCAGTCAGAGCAATGACGTTAGCGTCAAGTTCCGAGTCAAAGCGGTGACGTTAGCATCCCGTTCCCAGTCAAAGCAGTGACTTTAGCGTCCCGTTCCCAGTCAAAGCGGTCACGTTAGCATCCCGTTCCCAGTCAAAGCAGTGACGTTAGCGTCCCGTTCCCAGTCAAAGCAGTGACGTTAGCGTCCCGTTCCCAGTCAGAGCAATGACGTTAGCGTCCCGTTCCCAGTCAGAGCAGTGACGTTAGCGTCCCATTCCCAGTCAAAGCAGTTACCTTAGTGTAAAGTTCCCAGTCAAAGCAGTGACGTTAGCATCCCGTTTCCAGTCAAAGCAGTGACGTTAGCGTCAAGTTCCGAGTCAAAGCGGTGACGTTAGCATCCCGTTCCCAGTCAAAGCAGTGACTTTAGCGTCCCGTTCCCAGTCAAAGCGGTCACGTTAGCATCCCGTTCCCAGTCAAAGCAGTTACGTTAGCGTCCCGTTCCCAGTCAAAGCAGTGACGTTAGCGTCCCGTTCCCAGTCAAAGCAGTGACGTTAGTGTCCCGTTCTCATTCAAAGCGGTGACGTTAGCATCCCGTTCCCAGTCAAAGCAGTCACATTAGCATCCCGTTCCCAGTCAGAGCAGTGACGTTAGCGTCCCGTTCCCAGTCAAAGCGGTGACGGTAGCGTCCCGTTCCCAGTCAAAGCAGTGACGTTAGCGTCCCGTTCCCAGTCAAAGCAGTGACGTTAGTGTCCCGTTCCCAGTCAAAGCGGTGACGTTAGCATCCCGTTCCCAGTCAAAGCGGTGACGTTAGCGTCCCGTTCCCAGTCAAAGCAGTGAAGTTAGCGTCCCGTTCCCAGTCAGAGCAGTGACGTTAGCGTCCCGTTCCCAGTCAAAGCGGTGACGTTAGCGTCCCGTTCCCAGTCAGAGCAATGACGTTAGCGTCCCGTTCCCAGTCAGAGCAATGACGTTAGCGTCCCGTTCCCAGTCAGAGCAGTGACGTTAGCGTCCCTTTCCCAGTAAAAGCAGTTACCTTAGTGTAAAGTTCCCAGTCAAAGCAGTGACGTTAGCATCCCATTCCCAGTCAAAGCAGTGACGTTAGCGTCAAGTTCCGAGTCAAAGCGGTGACGTTAGCATCCCGTTCCCAGTCAAAGCAGTGACATTAGCTTCCCGTTCCCAGTCAAAGCGGTCACGTTAGCATCCCGTTCCCAGTCAAAGCAGTGACGTTAGCATCCCGTTCCCAGTCAAAGCAGTGACGTTAGCGTCCCGTTCCCAGTCAAAGCAGTGACGTTAGCGTCCCGTTCCCAGTCAAAGCAGTGACGTTAGTGTCCCGTTCTCATTCAAAGCGGTGACGTTAGCATCCCGTTCCCAGTCAAAGCAGTCACATTAGCATCCCGTTCCCAGTCAGAGCAGTGACGTTAGTTTCCCGTTCCCAGTCAAAGCGGTGACGTTAGCGTCCCGTTCCCAGTCAAAGCGGTGACGGTAGCGTCCCGTTCCCAGTCAAAGCAGTGACGTTAGCGTCCCGTTCCCAGTCAAAGCAGTGACGTTAGTGTCCCGTTCCCAGTCAAAGCGGTGACGTTAGCATCCCGTTCCCAGTCAAAGCGGTGACGTTAGCGTCCCGTTCCCAGTCAAAGCAGTGACGTTAGCGTCCCGTTCCCAGTCAGAGCAGTGACGTTAGCGTCCCGTTCCCAGTCAAAGCGGTGACGTTAGCGTCCCGTTCCCAGTCAGAGCAATGACGTTAGCATCCCGTTCCCAGTCAGAGCAATGACGTTAGCGTCCCGTTCCCAGTCAGAGCAGTGACGTTAGCGTCCCTTTCCCAGTAAAAGCAGTTACCTTAGTGTAAAGTTCCCAGTCAAAGCAGTGACGTTAGCATCCCATTCCCAGTCAAAGCAGTGACGTTAGCGTCAAGTTCCGAGTCAAAGCGGTGACGTTAGCATCCCGTTCCCAGTCAAAGCAGTGACATTAGCGTCCCGTTCCCAGTCAAAGCGGTCACGTTAGCATCCCGTTCCCAGTCAAAGCAGTGACGTTAGCATCCCGTTCCCAGTCAAAGCAGTGACGTTAGCGTCCCGTTCCCAGTCAAAGCAGTGACGTTAGTGTCCCGTTCTCATTCAAAGCGGTGACGTTAGCATCCCGTTCCCAGTCAAAGCAGTCACGTTAGCGTCCCGTTCCCAGTCAAAGCAGTGACGTTAGCGTCTCGTTCCCAGTCAAAGCAGTCACGTTAGCGTCCCGTTCCCAGTCAAAGCCGTGACGTTAGCATCCCGTTCCCAGTCAGAGCATTGACGTTAGCGTCCCGTTCCCAGTCAAAGCAGTGACGTTAGTGTCCCGTTCCCAGTCAAAGCGGTGACGTTAGCATCCCGTTCCCAGTCAAAGCGGTGACGTTAGCATCACGTTCCCAGTCGAAGTGGTGATGTTAGCGTCCCGTTCCCAGTCAGAGCAGTGACATTAGCGTCCCGTTCCCAGTCAAAGCAGTTACCTTACTGTAAAGTTCCCAGTCAAAGCAGTGACGTTAGCATCCCGTTCCCAGTCAAAGCAGTGACGTTAGCGTCAAGTTCCGAGTCAAAGCGGTGACGTTAGCATCCCGTTCCCAGTCAAAGCAGTGACGTTAGCGTCCCGTTCCCAGTCAGAGCAATGACGTTAGCGTCCCGTTCCCAGTCAGAGCAGTGACGTTAGCGTCCGGTTCCCAGTCAAAGCGGTGACGTTAGCATCCCGTTCCCAGTCAAAGCGGTGACGTTAGCGTCCCGTTCCCAGTCAAAGCAGTGACGTTAGCGTCCCGTTCCCAGTCAGAGCAATGACGTTAGCGTCCCGTTCCCAGTCAGAGCAGTGACGTTAGCGTCCCATTCCCAGTCAAAGCAGTTACCTTAGTGTAAAGTTCCCAGTCAAAGCAGTGACGTTAGCATCCCGTTTCCAGTCAAAGCAGTGACGTTAGCGTCAAGTTCCGAGTCAAAGCGGTGACGTTAGCATCCCGTTCCCAGTCAAAGCAGTGACTTTAGCGTCCCGTTCCCAGTCAAAGCGGTCACGTTAGCATCCCGTTCCCAGTCAAAGCAGTGACGTTAGCGTCCCGTTCCCAGTCAAAGCAGTGACGTTAGCGTCCCGTTCCCAGTCAAAGCAGTGACGTTAGTGTCCCGTTCTCATTCAAAGCGGTGACGTTAGCATCCCGTTCCCAGTCAAAGCAGTCACATTAGCATCCCGTTCCCAGTCAGAGCAGTGACGTTAGTGTCCCGTTCCCAGTCAAAGCGGTGACGTTAGCGTCCCGTTCCCAGTCAAAGCGGTGACGGTAGCGTCCCGTTCCCAGTCAAAGCAGTGACGTTAGCGTCCCGTTCCCAGTCAAAGCAGTGACGTTAGTGTCCCGTTCCCAGTCAAAGCGGTGACGTTAGCATCCCGTTCCCAGTCAAAGCGGTGACGTTAGCGTCCCGTTCCCAGTCAAAGCAGTGACGTTAGCGTCCCGTTCCCAGTCAGAGCAGTGACGTTAGCGTCCCGTTCCCAGTCAAAGCGGTGACGTTAGCGTCCCGTTCCCAGTCAGAGCAATGACGTTAGCGTCCCGTTCCCAGTCAGAGCAATGACGTTAGCGTCCCGTTCCCAGTAAAAGCAGTTACCTTAGTGTAAAGTTCCCAGTCAAAGCAGTGACGTTAGCATCCCATTCCCAGTCAAAGCAGTGACGTTAGCGTCAAGTTCCGAGTCAAAGCGGTGACGTTAGCATCCCGTTCCCAGTCAAAGCAGTGACATTAGCGTCCCGTTCCCAGTCAAAGCAGTGACGTTAGCGTCCCGTTCCCAGTCAAAGCAGTGACGTTAGTGTCCCGTTCTCATTGAAAGCGGTGACGTTAGCATCCCGTTCCCAGTCAAAGCAGTCACATTAGCATCCCGTTCCCAGTCAAAGCAGTGACGTTAGTGTCCCATTCCCAGTCAAAGCGGTGACGTTAGCATCCCGTTCCCAGTCAAAGCGGTGACGTTAGCGTCCCGTTCCCAGTCAAAGCAGTGACGTTAGCGTCCCGTTCCCAGTCAGAGCAGTGACGTTAGCGTCCCGTTCCCAGTCAAAGCGGTGACGTTAGCGTCCCGTTCCCAGTCAGAGCAATGACGTTAGCGTCCCGTTCCCAGTCAGAGCAATGACGTTAGCGTCCCGTTCCCAGTCAGAGCAGTGACGTTAGCGTCCCTTTCCCAGTAAAAGCAGTTACCTTAGTGTAAAGTTCCCAGTCAAAGCAGTGACGTTAGCATCCCATTCCCAGTCAAAGCAGTGACGTTAGCGTCAAGTTCCGAGTCAAAGCGGTGACGTTAGCATCCCGTTCCCAGTCAAAGCAGTGACATTAGCTTCCCGTTCCCAGTCAAAGCGGTCACGTTAGCATCCCGTTCCCAGTCAAAGCAGTGACGTTAGCATCCCGTTCCCAGTCAAAGCAGTGACGTTAGCGTCCCGTTCCCAGTCAAAGCAGTGACGTTAGCGTCCCGTTCCCAGTCAAAGCAGTGACGTTAGTGTCCCGTTCTCATTCAAAGCGGTGACGTTAGCATCCCGTTCCCAGTCAAAGCAGTCACATTAGCATCCCGTTCCCAGTCAGAGCAGTGACGTTAGTTTCCCGTTCCCAGTCAAAGCGGTGACGTTAGCGTCCCGTTCCCAGTCAAAGCGGTGACGGTAGCGTCCCGTTCCCAGTCAAAGCAGTGACGTTAGCGTCCCGTTCCCAGTCAAAGCAGTGACGTTAGTGTCCCGTTCCCAGTCAAAGCGGTGACGTTAGCATCCCGTTCCCAGTCAAAGCGGTGACGTTAGCGTCCCGTTCCCAGTCAAAGCAGTGACGTTAGCGTCCCGTTCCCAGTCAGAGCAGTGACGTTAGCGTCCCGTTCCCAGTCAAAGCGGTGACGTTAGCGTCCCGTTCCCAGTCAGAGCAATGACGTTAGCATCCCGTTCCCAGTCAGAGCAATGACGTTAGCGTCCCGTTCCCAGTCAGAGCAGTGACGTTAGCGTCCCTTTCCCAGTAAAAGCAGTTACCTTAGTGTAAAGTTCCCAGTCAAAGCAGTGACGTTAGCATCCCATTCCCAGTCAAAGCAGTGACGTTAGCGTCAAGTTCCGAGTCAAAGCGGTGACGTTAGCATCCCGTTCCCAGTCAAAGCAGTGACATTAGCGTCCCGTTCCCAGTCAAAGCGGTCACGTTAGCATCCCGTTCCCAGTCAAAGCAGTGACGTTAGCATCCCGTTCCCAGTCAAAGCAGTGACGTTAGCGTCCCGTTCCCAGTCAAAGCAGTGACGTTAGTGTCCCGTTCTCATTCAAAGCGGTGACGTTAGCATCCCGTTCCCAGTCAAAGCAGTCACGTTAGCGTCCCGTTCCCAGTCAAAGCAGTGACGTTAGCGTCTCGTTCCCAGTCAAAGCAGTCACGTTAGCGTCCCGTTCCCAGTCAAAGCCGTGACGTTAGCATCCCGTTCCCAGTCAGAGCATTGACGTTAGCGTCCCGTTCCCAGTCAAAGCAGTGACGTTAGTGTCCCGTTCCCAGTCAAAGCGGTGACGTTAGCATCCCGTTCCCAGTCAAAGCGGTGACGTTAGCATCACGTTCCCAGTCGAAGTGGTGATGTTAGCGTCCCGTTCCCAGTCAGAGCAGTGACATTAGCGTCCCGTTCCCAGTCAAAGCAGTTACCTTACTGTAAAGTTCCCAGTCAAAGCAGTGACGTTAGCATCCCGTTCCCAGTCAAAGCAGTGACGTTAGCGTCAAGTTCCGAGTCAAAGCGGTGACGTTAGCATCCCGTTCCCAGTCAAAGCAGTGACGTTAGCGTCCCGTTCCCAGTCAGAGCAGTGACGTTAGCGTCCGGTTCCCAGTCAAAGCGGTGACGTTAGCATCCCGTTCCCAGTCAAAGCGGTGACGTTAGCGTCCCGTTCCCAGTCAAAGCAGTGACGTTAGCGTCCCGTTCCCAGTCAGAGCAATGACGTTAGCGTCCCGTTCCCAGTCAGAGCAGTGACGTTAGCGTCCCATTCCCAGTCAAAGCAGTTACCTTAGTGTAAAGTTCCCAGTCAAAGCAGTGACGTTAGCATCCCGTTTCCAGTCAAAGCAGTGACGTTAGCGTCAAGTTCCGAGTCAAAGCGGTGACGTTAGCATCCCGTTCCCAGTCAAAGCAGTGACTTTAGCGTCCCGTTCCCAGTCAAAGCGGTCACGTTAGCATCCCGTTCCCAGTCAAAGCAGTGACGTTAGCGTCCCGTTCCCAGTCAAAGCAGTGACGTTAGTGTCCCGTTCTCATTCAAAGCGGTGACGTTAGCATCCCGTTCCCAGTCAAAGCAGTCACATTAGCATCCCGTTCCCAGTCAGAGCAGTGACGTTAGTGTCCCGTTCCCAGTCAAAGCGGTGACGTTAGCGTCCCGTTCCCAGTCAAAGCGGTGACGGTAGCGTCCCGTTCCCAGTCAAAGCAGTGACGTTAGCGTCCCGTTCCCAGTCAAAGCAGTGACGTTAGCGTCCCGTTCCCAGTCAAAGCGGTGACGTTAGCATCCCGTTCCCAGTCAAAGCGGTGACGTTAGCGTCCCGTTCCCAGTCAAAGCAGTGACGTTAGCGTCCCGTTCCCAGTCAGAGCAGTGACGTTAGCGTCCCGTTCCCAGTCAAAGCGGTGACGTTAGCGTCCCGTTCCCAGTCAGAGCAATGACGTTAGCGTCCCGTTCCCAGTCAGAGCAATGACGTTAGCGTCCCGTTCCCAGTAAAAGCAGTTACCTTAGTGTAAAGTTCCCAGTCAAAGCAGTGACGTTAGCATCCCATTCCCAGTCAAAGCAGTGACGTTAGCGTCAAGTTCCGAGTCAAAGCGGTGACGTTAGCATCCCGTTCCCAGTCAAAGCAGTGACATTAGCGTCCCGTTCCCAGTCAAAGCGGTCACGTTAGCATCCCGTTCCCAGTCAAAGCAGTGACGTTAGCATCCCGTTCCCAGTCAAAGCAGTGACGTTAGCGTCCCGTTCCCAGTCAAAGCAGTGACGTTAGCGTCCCGTTCCGAGTCAAAGCAGTGACGTTAGTGTCCCGTTCTCATTCAAAGCGGTGACGTTAGCATCCCGTTCCCAGTCAAAGCAGTCACATTAGCATCCCGTTCCCAGTCAGAGCAGTGACGTTAGTGTCCCGTTCCCAGTCAAAGCGGTGACGTTAGCGTCCCGTTCCCAGTCAAAGCGGTGACGGTAGCGTCCCGTTCCCAGTCAAAGCGGTGACGTTAGCGTCCCGTTCCCAGTCAAAGCAGTGACGTTAGTGTCCCGTTCCCAGTCAAAGCGGTGACGGTAGCGTCCCGTTCCCAGTCAAAGCAGTGACGTTAGCGTCCCGTTCCCAGTCAAAGCAGTGACGTTAGTGTCCCGTTCCCAGTCAAAGCGGTGACGTTAGCATCCCGTTCCCAGTCAAAGCGGTGACGTTAGCGTCCCGTTCCCAGTCAAAGCAGTGACGTTAGCGTCCCGTTCCCAGTCAGAGCAGTGACGTTAGCGTCCCGTTCCCAGTCAAAGCGGTGACGTTAGCGTCCCGTTCCCAGTCAGAGCAATGACGTTAGCGTCCCGTTCCCAGTCAGAGCAATGACGTTAGCGTCCCGTTCCCAGTCAGAGCAGTGACGTTAGCGTCCCTTTCCCAGTAAAAGCAGTTACCTTAGTGTAAAGTTCCCAGTCAAAGCAGTGACGTTAGCATCCCATTCCCAGTCAAAGCAGTGACGTTAGCGTCAAGTTCCGAGTCAAAGCGGTGACGTTAGCATCCCGTTCCCAGTCAAAGCAGTGACATTAGCGTCCCGTTCCCAGTCAAAGCGGTCACGTTAGCATCCCGTTCCCAGTCAAAGCAGTGACGTTAGCATCCCGTTCCCAGTCAAAGCAGTGACGTTAGCGTCCCGTTCCCAGTCAAAGCAGTGACGTTAGCGTCCCGTTCCGAGTCAAAACAGTGACGTTAGTGTCCCGTTCTCATTCAAAGCGGTGACGTTAGCATCCCGTTCCCAGTCAAAGCAGTCACATTAGCATCCCGTTCCCAGTCAGAGCAGTGACGTTAGTGTCCCGTTCCCAGTCAAAGCGGTGACGTTAGCGTCCCGTTCCCAGTCAAAGCGGTGACGGTAGCGTCCCGTTCCCAGTCAAAGCGGTGACGTTAGCGTCCCGTTCCCAGTCAAAGCAGTGACGTTAGTGTCCCGTTCCCAGTCAAAGCGGTGACGTTAGCATCCCGTTCCCAGTCAAAGCGGTGACGTTAGCGTCCCGTTCCCAGTCAAAGCAGTGACGTTAGCGTCCCGTTCCCAGTCAGAGCAGTGACGTTAGCGTCCCGTTCCCAGTCAAAGCGGTGACGTTAGCGTCCCGTTCCCAGTCAGAGCAATGACGTTAGCGTCCCGTTCCCAGTCAGAGCAATGACGTTAGCGTCCCC
The DNA here is from genome assembly GCF_933228915.1 of Telmatherina bonti. Lineage (NCBI taxonomy): Eukaryota > Metazoa > Chordata > Actinopteri > Atheriniformes > Telmatherinidae > Telmatherina > Telmatherina bonti. The sequence goes on from NC_136617.1 coordinate 1,407,038, forward strand.
GTTCCCAGTCAGAGCAGTGACGTTAGCGTCCCTTTCCCAGTAAAAGCAGTTACCTTAGTGTAAAGTTCCCAGTCAAAGCAGTGACGTTAGCATCCCATTCCCAGTCAAAGCAGTGACGTTAGCGTCAAGTTCCGAGTCAAAGCGGTGACGTTAGCATCCCGTTCCCAGTCAAAGCAGTGACATTAGCGTCCCGTTCCCAGTCAAAGCGGTCACGTTAGCATCCCGTTCCCAGTCAAAGCAGTGACGTTAGCATCCCGTTCCCAGTCAAAGCAGTGACGTTAGCGTCCCGTTCCCAGTCAAAGCAGTGACGTTAGCGTCCCGTTCTCATTCAAAGCGGTGACGTTAGCATCCCGTTCCCAGTCAAAGCAGTCACGTTAGCGTCCCGTTCCCAGTCAAAGCAGTGACGTTAGCGTCCCGTTCCCAGTCAAAGCAGTCACGTTAGCGTCCCGTTCCCAGTCAAAGCCGTGACGTTAGCATCCCGTTCCCAGTCAGAGCATTGACGTTAGCGTCCCGTTCCCAGTCAAAGCAGTGACGTTAGTGTCCCGTTCCCAGTCAAAGCGGTGACGTTAGCATCCCGTTCCCAGTCAAAGCGGTGACGTTAGCATCACGTTCCCAGTCGAAGTGGTGATGTTAGCGTCCCGTTCCCAGTCAGAGCAGTGACATTAGCGTCCCGTTCCCAGTCAAAGCAGTTACCTTACTGTAAAGTTCCCAGTCAAAGCAGTGACGTTAGCATCCCGTTCCCAGTCAAAGCAGTGACGTTAGCGTCAAGTTCCGAGTCAAAGCGGTGACGTTAGCATCCCGTTCCCAGTCAAAGCAGTGACGTTAGCGTCCCGTTCCCAGTCAGAGCAATGACGTTAGCGTCCCGTTCCCAGTCAGAGCAGTGACGTTAGCGTCCCGTTCCCAGTCAAAGCAGTGACGTTAGCATCCCATTCCCAGTCAAAGCGGTGACGTTAGCGTCCCGTTCCCAGTCAGAGCATTGACGTTAGCGTCCCGTTCCCAGTCAAAGCAGCGACGTTAGTGTAAAGTTCCCAGTCAAAGCAGTGACGTTAGCATCCCGTTCCCAGTCAAAGCAGTGACGTTAGCGTCAAGTTCCCAGTCAGAGCAGTGACGTTAGCGTCCCGTTCCCAGTCAGAGCAGTGACGTTAGCGTCCCGTTCCCAGTCAGAGCACTGACGTTAGCATCCCGTTCCCAGTCAAAGCAGTGACGTTAGTGTCCCGTTCCCAGTCAAAGCGGTGACGTTAGCATCCCGTTCCCAGTCAAAGCGGTGACGTTAGCATCACGTTCCCAGTCGAAGAGGTGATGTTAGCGTCCCGTTCCCAGTCAAAGCAGTGACGTTAGTTTCCCGGTCCCAGTCAAAGCGGTGACGTTAGCATCCCGTTCCCAGTCAAAGCTGTGACGTTAGCATCACGTTCCCAGTCGAAGTGGTGATGTTAGCGTCCCGTTCCCAGTCACAGCAGTGACATTAGCGTCCCGTTCCCAGTCAAAGCAGTTACCTTAGTGTAAAGTTCCCAGTCAAAGCAGTGACGTTAGCATCCCGTTCCCAGTCAAAGCAGTGACGTTAGCGTCAAGTTTCGAGTCAAAGCGGTGACGTTAGCATCCCGTTCCCAGTCAAAGCAGTGACGTTAGCGTCCCGTTTCCAGTCAAAGCGGTCACGTTAGCATCCCGTTCCCAGTCAGAGCAGTGACGTTAGCGTCCCGTTCCCAGTCAAAGCAGTGACGTTAGCCTCCCGTTCCCAGTCAAAGCGGTGACGTTAGCATCCCGTTCCCAGTCAGAGCAGTGACGTTAGCGTCCCGTTCCCAGTCAGAGCATTGACGTTAGCGTCCCGTTCCCAGTCAAGGCAGTGACGTTAGCATCCCATTCCCAGTCAAAGCGGTGACGTTAGCGTCCCGTTCCCAGTCAGAGCATTGACGTTAGCGTCCCGTTCCCAGTCAAAGCAGCGACGTTAGTGTAAAGTTCCCAGTCAAAGCAGTGACGTTAGCATCCCGTTCCCAGTCAAAGCAGTGACGTTAGCATCCCGTTCCCAGTGAAAGCAGTCACGTTAGCGTCCCGTTCCCAGTCAGAGCAGTGACGTTAGCGTCCCGTTACCAGTCAAAGCAGTGACGTTAGCGTCCCGTTCCCAGTCAAAGCGGTGACGTTAGCGTCCCGTTCCCAGTCAGAGTAGTGACGTTAGCGTCCCGTTCCCAGTCAAAGCGGTGACGTTAGCATCCCATTCCCATTCAAAGCGGTGACGTTAGCATCCCGTTCCCAGTCAAAGCAGTCACGTTAGCGTCCCGTTCCCAGTCAGAGCAGTGACGTTAGCGTCCCGTTCCCAGTCAAAGCAGTGACGTTAGCGTCCCGTTCCCAGTCAAAGCGGTGACGTTAGCATCCCGTTCCCAGTCAAAGCGGTGACGTTAGCGTCCCGTTCCCAGTCAAAGCAGTGACGTTAGCATCCCGTTTCCAGTCAAAGCAGTGACGTTAGCGTCCCGTTCCCAGTCAAATCAGTGACGTTAGCGTCCCGTTCCCAGTCAAAGCAGTGACGTTAGCGTCCCGTTTCCATTCAAAGCGGTGACGTTAGCATCCCGTTCCCAGTGAAAGCAGTCACGTTAGCGTCCCGTTCCCAGTCAGAGCAGTGACGTTAGCGTCCCGTTCCCAGTCAGAGCAGTGACGTTAGCGTCCCGTTCCCAGTCAAAGCGGTGACGTTAGCATCCCATTCCTATTCAAAGCGGTGACGTTAGCATCCCGTTCCCAGTCAAAGCAGTCACGTTAGCGTCCTGTTCCCAGTCAGAGCAGTGACGTTAGCGTCCCGTTCCCCGTCAAAGCAGTGACGTTAGCGTCCCGTTCCCAGTCAAAGCGGTGACGTTAGCGTCCCGTTCCCAGTCAGAGCAGTGACGTTAGCGTCCCGTTCCCAGTCAGAGCATTGACGTTAGCGTCCCGTTCCCAGTCAAAGCAGTGACGTTAGTGTCCCGTTCCCAGTCAAAGCGGTGACGTTAGCATCCCGTTCCCAGTCAAAGCGGTGACGTTAGCATCCCGTTCCCAGTCAGAGCATTGACGTTAGCGTCCCGTTCCCAGTCAAAGCAGCGACGTTAGCGTGCCGTTCCCAGTCAGAGCAGTGACGTTAGCGTCCCGTTCCCAGTCAGAGCAGTGACGTTAGCGTCCGGTTCCCAGTCAAAGCAGTGACGATAGCGTCCCGTTCCCAGTCGAAACGGTAACGTTAGTTTCCCGTTCCCAGTCAAAGCGGTGACGTTAGCATCCCGTTCCCAGTCAAAGCGGTGACATTAGTGTCCCGTTCCCAGTCAGAGCAGTGACGTTAGCGTCCCGTTCCCAGTCAAAGCAGTGACGTTAGCTTCAAGTTCCCAGTCAAAGCAGTGACGTTAGCATCCCGTTCCCAGTCAAAGCGGTGACGTTAGCGTGCCGTTCCCAGTCAGAGCAGTGACGTTAGCGTCCCGTTCCCAGTCAGAGCAGTGACGTTAGTGTCCCGTTCCCAGTCAAAGCAGAGACTATAGCGTCCCGTTCCCAGTCAAAACGGTGACGTTAGCATCCCGTTCCCAGTCAAAGCGGTGACGTTAGCATCCCGTTCCCAGTCAAGGCGGTCACGTTAGCATCCCGTTCCCAGTCAAAGCGGTGACGTTAGCATCCCGTTCCCAGTCGAAGTGGTGATGTTAGCGTCCCGTTCCCAGTCAGAGCAGTGACATTAGCGTCCCGTTCCCAGTCAGAGCAGTGAAGTTAGCGTCCCGTTCCCAGTCAAAGCAGTGACGTTAGCGTCAAGTTCCCAGTCAAAGCAGTGACGTTAGCATCCCCTTCGCAGTCAAAGCAGTGACGTTAGCGTCAAGTTCCCAGTCAAAGCGGTGACGTTAGCATCCCGTTCCCAGTCAAAGCAGTGACGTTAGCATCCCGTTCCCAGTCAACGCAGTCACGTTAGCGTCCCGTTCCCAGTCAAAGCAGTGACGTTAGCGTCCCGTTCCCAGTCAAAGCGGTGACATTAGCGTCCCGTTCCCAGTCAGAGCAGTGACATTAGCGTCCCATTCCCAGTAAAAGCAGTTACTTTAGTGTAAAGTTCCCAGTCAAAGCAGTGACATTAGCATCACGTTCCCAGTCAAAGCGGTGACGTTAGCGTCCCGTTCCCAGTCAAAGGGGTCACGTTAGCATCCCGTTCCCAGTCGACGTGGTGATGTTAGCGTCCCGTTCCCAGTCAGAGCAGTGACATTAGCGTCCCGTTCCCAGTCAGAGCAGTGACGTTAGCGTCCCGTTCCCAGTCAAAGCAGTGACGTTAGCGTCAAGTTCCCAGTCAAAGCAGTGACGTTAGCATCCCCTTCCCAGTCAAAGAAGTGACGTTAGCGTCAAGTTCCCAGTCAAAGCGGTGACGTTAGCATCCCGTTTCCAGTCAAAGCAGTGACGTTAGCATCAAGTTCCCAGTCAGAGCATTGACGTTAGCATCCCGTTCCCAGTCAGACGTTAGCGTCAAGTTCCCAGTCAAAGCGGTGACGTTAGCATCCCGTTCCCAGTCAAAGCAGTGAAATTAGCGTCCCGTTCCCAGTCAAAGCGGTGACGTTAGCGTCCCCTTCCCAGTCAGAGCAGTGACGTTAGCGTCCCGTTCCCAGTCAGAGCAGGGACGTTAGCGTCCCGTTCCCAGTCAAAGCGGTCACGTTAGCATCTAGTTCCCAGTCAAAGCAGTGACGTTAGCGTCCCGTTTCCAGTCAAAGCAGTGACGTTAGCGTCCCGTTCCCAGTCAAAGCAGTGACGTTAGTGTCCCGTTCCCATTCAAAGCGGTGACGTTAGCAACCCGTTCCCAGTCAACGCAGTCACGTTAGCGTCCCGTTCCCAGTCAAAGCAGTGACGTTAGCGTCCCGTTCCCAGTCAAAGCGGTGACGTTAGCGTCCCGTTCCCAGTCAGAGCAGTGACATTAGCGTCCCGTTCCCAGTAAAAGCAGTTACCTTAGTGTAAAGTTCCCAGTCAAAGCAGTGACGTTAGGATCCCGTTCCCAGTCAAAGCAGTGACGTTAGCGTCAAGTTCCGAGTCAAAGCGGTGACGTTAGCATCCCGTTCCCAGTCAAAGCAGTGACGTTAGCGTCCCGTTCCCAGTCAAAGCAGTGACGTTAGCGTCCCATTCCCAGTCAAAGCAGTGACGTTAGTGTCCCGTTCACATTCAAAGCGGTGACGTTAGCGTCCCGTTCCCAGTCAACGCAGTCACATTAGCGTCCCGTTCCCAGTCAAAGCAGTGACGTTAGCGTCCCGTTCCCAGTCAAAGCGGTGACATTAGCGTCCAGTTCCCAGTCAGAGCAGTGACATTAGCGTCCCATTCCCAGTAAAAGCAGTTACGTTAGTGTAAAGTTCCCAGTCAAAGCAGTGACATTAGCATCACGTTCCCAGTCAAAGCAGTGACGTTAGCGTCCCGTTCCCAGTCAAAGCGGTCACGTTAGCATCCCGTTCCCAGTCGAAGTGGTGATGTTAGCGTCCCGTTCCCAGTCAGAGCAGTGACATTAGCGTCCCGTTCCCAGTCAGAGCAGTGACGTTAGCGTCCCGTTCCCAGTCAAAGCAGTGACGTTAGCGTCAAGTTCCCAGTCAAAGCAGTGACGTTAGCATCCCCTTCCCAGTCAAAGCAGTGACGTTAGCGTCAAGTTCCCAGTCAAAGCGGTGACGTTAGCATCCCGTTTCCAGTCAAAGCAGTGACGTTAGCATCAAGTTCCCAGTCAGAGCATTGACGTTGGCATCCCGTTCCCAGTCAAAGCAGTGACGTTAGCGTCAAGTTCCCAGTCAAAGCGGTGACGTTAGCATCCCGTTCCCAGTCAAAGCAGTGAAATTAGCGTCCCGTTCCCAGTCAAAGCGGTGACGTTAGCGTCCCCTTCCCAGTCAGAGCAGTGACGTTAGCGTCCCGTTCCCAGTCAGAGCAGGGACGTTAGCGTCCCGTTCCCATTCAAAGCGGTGACGTTAGCAACCCGTTCCCAGTCAACGCAGTCACGTTAGCGTCCCGTTCCCAGTCAAAGCAGTGACGTTAGCGTCCCGTTCCCAGTCAAAGCGGTGACGTTAGCGTCCCGTTCCCAGTAAAAGCAGTTACCTTAGTGTAAAGTTCCCAGTCAAAGCAGTGACGTTAGGATCCCGTTCCCAGTCAAAGCAGTGACGTTAGCGTCAAGTTCCGAGTTAAAGCGGTGACGTTAGCATCCCGTTCCCAGTCAAAGCAGTGACGTTAGCGTCCCGTTCCCAGTCAAAGCGGTCACGTTAGCATCCCGTTCCCAGTCAAAGCAGTGACGTTAGCGTCCCGTTCCCAGTCAAAGCAGTGATGTTAGCGTCCCGTTCCCAGTCAAAGCAGTGACGTTAGCGTCCCGTTCCCAGTCAAAGCAGTGACGTTAGCGTCCCGTTCCCAGTCAAAGCGGTGACGTTAGCGTCCCGTTCCCAGTCAGAGCAGTGACATTAGCGTCCCGTTCCCAGTAAAAGCAGTTACCTTAGTGTAAAGTTCCCAGTCAAAGCAGTGACGTTAGGATCCAGTTCCCAGTCAAAGCAGTGACGTTAGCGTCAAGATCCGAGTCAAAGCGGTGACGTTAGCATCCCGTTCCCAGTCAAAGCAGTGACGTTAGCGTCCCGTTCCCAGTCAAAGCAGTGACGTTAGCCTCCCGTTCCCAGTCAAAGCAGTGACGTTAGTGTCCCGTTCCCATTCAAAGCGGTGACGTTAGCATCCCGTTCCCAGTCAACGCAGTCACATTAGCGTCCCGTTCCCAGTCAAAGCAGTGACGTTAGCGTCCCGTTCCCAGTCAAAGCGGTGACGTTAGCGTCCCGTTCCCAGTCAAAGCGGTGACGTTAGCGTCCCGTTCCCAGTCAGAGCAGTGACATTAGCGTCCCGTTCCCAGTAAAAGCAGTTACCTTAGTGTAAAGTTCCCAGTCAAAGCAGTGACGTTAGGATCCCGTTCCCAGTCAAAGCAGTGACGTTAGCGTCAAGTTCCGAGTCAAAGCGGTGACGTTAGCATCCCGTTCCCAGTCAAAGCAGTGACGTTAGCGTCCCGTTCCCATTCAAAGCGGTGACGTTAGCATCCCGTTCCCAGTCAACGCAGTCACATTAGCGTCCCGTTCCCAGTCAAAGCAGTGACGTTAGCGTCCCGTTCCCAGTCAAAGCAGTGACGTTAGCGTCAAGTTCCCAGTCAAAGCAGTGACGTTAGCATCCCCTTCCCAGTCAAAGCAGTGACGTTAGCGTCAAGTTCCCAGTCAAAGCGGTGACGTTAGCATCCCGTTTCCAGTCAAAGCAGTGACGTTAGCATCAAGTTCCCAGTCAGAGCATTGACGTTAGCATCCCGTTCCCAGTCAAAGCAGTGACGTTAGCGTCAAGTTCCCAGTCAAAGCGGTGACGTTAGCATCCCGTTCCCAGTCAAAGCAGTGAAATTAGCGTCCCGTTCCCAGTCAAAGCGGTGACGTTAGCGTCCCCTTCCCAGTCAGAGCAGTGACGTTAGCGTCCCGTTCCCAGTCAGAGCAGGGACGTTAGCGTCCCGTTCCCATTCAAAGCGGTGACGTTAGCAACCCGTTCCCAGTCAACGCAGTCACGTTAGCGTCCCGTTCCCAGTCAAAGCAGTGACGTTAGCGTCCCGTTCCCAGTCAAAGCGGTGACGTTAGCGTCCCGTTCCCAGTAAAAGCAGTTACCTTAGTGTAAAGTTCCCAGTCAAAGCAGTGACGTTAGGATCCCGTTCCCAGTCAAAGCAGCGACGTTAGCGTCCCGTTCCCAGTCAAAGCAGTGACGTTAGCGTCAAGTTCCGAGTTAAAGCGGTGACGTTAGCATCCCGTTCCCAGTCAAAGCAGTGACGTTAGCGTCCCGTTCCCAGTCAAAGCGGTCACGTTAGCATCCCGTTCCCAGTCAAAGCAGTGACGTTAGCGTCCCGTTCCCAGTCAAAGCAGTGATGTTAGCGTCCCGTTCCCAGTCAAAGCAGTGACGTTAGCGTCCCGTTCCCAGTCAAAGCAGTGACGTTAGCGTCCCGTTCCCAGTCAAAGCGGTGACGTTAGCGTCCCGTTCCCAGTCAGAGCAGTGACATTAGCGTCCCGTTCCCAGTAAAAGCAGTTACCTTAGTGTAAAGTTCCCAGTCAAAGCAGTGACATTAGCATCACGTTCCCAGTCAAAGCAGTGACGTTAGCGTCCCGTTCCCAGTCAAAGCGGTCACGTTAGCATCCCGTTCCCAGTCGAAGTGGTGATGTTAGCGTCCCGTTCCCAGTCAGAGCAGTGACATTAGCGTCCCGTTCCCAGTCAGAGCAGTGACGTTAGCGTCCCGTTCCCAGTCAAAGCAGTGACGTTAGCGTAAAGTTCCCAGTCAAAGCAGTGACGTTAGCATCCCCTTCCCAGTCAAAGCAGTGACGTTAGCGTCAAGTTCCCAGTCAAAGCGGTGACGTTAGCATCCCGTTTCCAGTCAAAGCAGTGACGTTAGCATCAAGTTCCCAGTCAGAGCATTGACGTTAGCATCCCGTTCCCAGTCAAAGCAGTGACGTTAGCGTCAAGTTCCCAGTCAAAGCGGTGACGTTAGCATCCCGTTCCCAGTCAAAGCAGTGAAATTAGCGTCCCGTTCCCAGTCAAAGCGGTGACGTTAGCGTCCCCTTCCCAGTCAGAGCAGTGACGTTAGCGTCCCGTTCCCAGTCAGAGCAGGGACGTTAGCGTCCCGTTCCCATTCAAAGCGGTGACGTTAGCAACCCGTTCCCAGTCAACGCAGTCACGTTAGCGTCCCGTTCCCAGTCAAAGCAGTGACGTTAGCGTCCCGATCCCAGTCAAAGCGGTGACGTTAGCGTCCCGTTCCCAGTAAAAGCAGTTACCTTAGTGTAAAGTTCCCAGTCAAAGCAGTGACGTTAGGATCCCGTTCCCAGTCAAAGCAGTGACGTTAGCGTCAAGTTCCGAGTCAAAGCGGTGACGTTAGCATCCCGTTCCCAGTCAAAGCAGTGACGTTAGCGTCCCGTTCCCAGTCAAAGCGGTCACGTTAGCATCCCGTTCCCAGTCAAAGCAGTGACGTTAGCGTCCCGTTCCCAGTCAAAGCAGTGATGTTAGCGTCCCGTTCCCAGTCAAAGCAGTGACGTTAGCGTCCCGTTCCCAGTCAAAGCAGTGACGTTAGCGTAAAGTTCCCAGTCAAAGCAGTGACGTTAGCATCCCCTTCCCAGTCAAAGCAGTGACGTTAGCGTCAAGTTCCCAGTCAAAGCGGTGACGTTAGCATCCCGTTTCCAGTCAAAGATGTGACGTTAGCATCAAGTTCCCAGTCAGAGCATTGACGTTAGCATCCCGTTCCCAGTCAAAACAGTGACGTTAGCGTCAAGTTCCCAGTCAAAGCGGTGACGTTAGCATCCCGTTCCCAGTCAAAGCAGTGAAATTAGCGTCCCGTTCCCAGTCAAAGCGGTGACGTTAGCGTCCCCTTCCCAGTCAGAGCAGTGACGTTAGCGTCCCATTCCCAGTCAGAGCAGGGACGTTAGCGTCCCGTTCCCAGTCAAAGCGGTCACGTTAGCATCTAGTTCCCAGTCAAAGCAGTGACGTTAGCGTCCCGTTCCCAGTCAAAGCAGTGACGTTAGCGTCCCGGTCCCAGTCAAAGCAGTGACGTTAGTGTCCCGTTCCCATTCAAAGCGGTGACGTTAGCAACCCGTTCCCAGTCAACGCAGTCACGTTAGCGTCCCGTTCCCAGTCAAAGCAGTGACGTTAGCGTCCCGTTCCCAGTCAAAGCGGTGACGTTAGCGTCCCGTTCCCAGTCAGAGCAGTGACATTAGCGTCCCGTTCCCAGTAAAAGCAGTTACCTTAGTGTAAAGTTCCCAGTCAAAGCAGTGACGTTAGGATCCCGTTCCCAGTCAAAGCAGTGACGTTAGCGTCAAGTTCCGAGTCAAAGCGGTGACGTTAGCATCCCGTTCCCAGTCAAAGCAGTGACGTTAGCGTCCCGTTCCCAGTCAAAGCAGTGACGTTAGCGTCCCGTTCCCAGTCAAAGCAGTGATGTTAGCGTCCCGTTCCCAGTCAAAGCAGTGACGTTAGCGTCCCGTTCCCATTCAAAGCGGTGACGTTAGCATCCCGTTCCCAGTCAAAGCAGTGACGTTAGCGTCAAGTTCCCAGTCAAAGCAGTGACGTTAGCGTCCCGTTCCCAGTCAAAGCGGTGACGTTAGCATCCCGTTCCCAGTCAAAGCAGTGAAATTAGCGTCCCGTTCCCAGTCAAAGCGGTGACGTTAGCGTCCCCTTCCCAGTCAGAGCAGTGACGTTAGCGTCCCGTTCCCAGTCAGAGCAGGGACGTTAGCGTCCCGTTCCCAGTCAAAGCGGTCACGTTAGCATCTAGTTCCCAGTCAAAGCAGTGACGTTAGCGTCCCGTTACCAGTCAAAGCAGTGACGTTAGCGTCCCGTTCCCAGTCAAAGCAGTGACGTTAGTGTCCCGTTCCCATTCAAAGCGGTGACGTTAGCAACCCGTTCCCAGTCAACGCAGTCACGTTAGCGTCCCGTTCCCAGTCAAAGCAGTGACGTTAGCGTCCCGTTCCCAGTCAAAGCAGTGACGTTAGCGTCCCGTTCCCAGTCAAAGCAGTGACGTTAGTGTCCCGTTCCCATTCAAAGCGGTGACGTTAGCAACCCGTTCCCAGTCAACGCAGTCACGTTAGCGTCCCGTTCCCAGTCAAAGCAGTGACGTTAGCGTCCCGTTCCCAGTCAAAGCGGTGACGTTAGCGTCCCGTTCCCAGTCAAAGCAGTGACGTTAGCGTCCCGTTCCTAGTCAGAGCAGTGACGTTAGCGTCCCGTTCCCAGTCAAAGCGGTGACGTTAGCGTCCCGTTCCCAGTCAGAGCAATGACGTTAGCGTCCCGTTCCCAGTCAGAGCAATGACGTTAGCGTCCCGTTCCCAGTCAGAGCAGTGACGTTAGCGTCCCTTTCCCAGTAAAAGCAGTTGCCTTAGTGTAAAGTTCCCAGTCAAAGCAGTGACGTTAGCATCCCATTCCCAGTCAAAGCGGTGACGTTAGCGTCAAGTTCCGAGTCAAAGCGGTGACGTTAGCATCCCTTTCCCAGTGAAAGCAGTGAAATTAGCGTCCCGTTCCCAGTCAAAGCGGTGACGTTAGCGTCCCCTTCCCAGTCAGAGCAGTGACGTTAGCGTCCCGTTCCCAGTCAGAGCAGGGACGTTAGCGTCCCGTTCCCAGTCAAAGCGGTCACGTTAGCATCTAGTTCCCAGTCAAAGCAGTGACGTTAGCGTCCCGTTTCCAGTCAAAGCAGTGACGTTAGCGTCCCGTTCCCAGTCAAAGCAGTGACGTTAGTGTCCCGTTCCCATTCAAAGCGGTGACGTTAGCAACCCGTTCCCAGTCAACGCAGTCACGTTAGCGTCCCGTTCCCAGTCAAAGCAGTGACGTTAGCGTCCCGTTCCAAGTCAGAGCAATGACGTTAGCGTCCCGTTCCCAGTCAGAGCAATGACGTTAGCGTCCCGTTCCCAGTCAGAGCAGTGACGTTAGCGTCCCTTTCCCAGTAAAAGCAGTTACCTTAGTGTAAAGTTCCCAGTCAAAGCAGTGACGTTAGCATCCCATTCCCAGTCAAAGCAGTGACGTTAGCGTCCCGTTCCCAGTCAAAGCGGTGACGTTAGCATCCCGTTCCCAGTCAAAGCAGTGAAATTAGCGTCCCGTTCCCAGTCAAAGCGGTGACGTTAGCGTCCCCTTCCCAGTCAGAGCAGTGACGTTAGCGTCCCGTTCCCAGTCAGAGCAGGGACGTTAGCGTCCCGTTCCCAGTCAAAGCGGTCACGTTAGCATCTAGTTCCCAGTCAAAGCAGTGACGTTAGCGTCCCGTTTCCAGTCAAAGCAGTGACGTTAGCGTCCCGTTCCCAGTCAAAGCAGTGACGTTAGTGTCCCGTTCCCATTCAAAGCGGTGACGTTAGCAACCCGTTCCCAGTCAACGCAGTCACGTTAGCGTCCCGTTCCCAGTCAAAGCAGTGACGTTAGCGTCCCGTTCCCAGTCAAAGCAGTGACGTTAGCGTCCCGTTCCCAGTCAAAGCAGTGACGTTAGTGTCCCGTTCCCATTCAAAGCGGTGACGTTAGCAACCCGTTCCCAGTCAACGCAGTCACGTTAGCGTCCCGTTCCCAGTCAAAGCGGTGACGTTAGCGTCCCGTTCCCAGTCAAAGCGGTGACGTTAGCGTCCCGTTCCCAGTGAAAGCAGTGACGTTAGCGTCCCGTTCCTAGTCAGAGCAGTGACGTTAGCGTCCCGTTCCCAGTCAAAGCGGTGACGTTAGCGTCCCGTTCCCAGTCAGAGCAATGACGTTAGCGTCCCGTTCCCAGTCAGAGCAATGACGTTAGCGTCCCGTTCCCAGTAAAAGCAGTTACCTTAGTGTAAAGTTCCCAGTCAAAGCAGTGACGTTAGCATCCCATTCCCAGTCAAAGCAGTGACGTTAGCGTCAAGTTCCGAGTCAAAGCGGTGACGTTAGCATCCCTTTCCCAGTCAAAGCAGTGACATTAGCGTCCCGTTCCCAGTCAAAGCGGTCACGTTAGCATCCCGTTCCCAGTCAAAGCAGTGACGTTAGCATCCCGTTCCCAGTCAAAGCAGTGACGTTAGCGTCCCGTTCCCAGTCAAAGCGGTGACGCTAGTGTCCCGTTCTCATTCAAAGCGGTGACGTTAGCATCCCGTTCCCAGTCAAAGCAGTCACGTTAGCGTCCCGTTCCCAGTCAAAGCAGTGACGTTAGCGTCCCGTTCCCAGTCAAAGCAGTCACGTTAGCGTCCCGTTCCCAGTCAAAGCCGTGACATTAGCATCCCGTTCCCAGTCAGAGCATTGACGTTAGCGTCCCGTTCCCAGTCAAAGCAGTGACGTTAGTGTCCCGTTCCCAGTCAAAGCGGTGACGTTAGCATCCCGTTCCCAGTCAAAGCGGTGACGTTAGCATCACGTTCCCAGTCGAAGTGGTGATGTTAGCGTCCCGTTCCCAGTCAGAGCAGTGACATTAGCGTCCCGTTCCCAGTCAAAGCAGTTACCTTACTGTAAAGTTCCCAGTCAAAGCAGTGACGTTAGCATCCCGTTCCCAGTCAAAGCAGTGACGTTAGCGTCAAGTTCCGAGTCAAAGCGGTGACGTTAGCATCCCGTTCCCAGTCAAAGCAGTGACGTTAGCGTCCCGTTCCCAGTCAGAGCAATGACGTTAGCGTCCCGTTCCCAGTCAGAGCAGTGACGTTAGCGTCCCGTTCCCAGTCAGAGCATTGACGTTAGCGTCCCGTTCCCAGTCAAAGCAGTGTCGTTAGCATCCCATTCCCAGTCAAAGCGGTGACGTTAGCGTCCCGTTCCCAGTCAGAGCATTGACGTTAGCGTCCCATTCCCAGTCAAAGCAGCGACGTTAGCGTCCCGTTCCTAGTCAGAGCAGTGACGTTAGCGTCCCGTTCCCAGTCAAAGCGGTGACGTTAGCGTCCCGTTCCCAGTCAGAGCAGTGACGTTAGCGTCCCTTTCCCAGTAAAAGCAGTTACCTTAGTGTAAAGTTCCCAGTCAAAGCAGTGACGTTAGCATCCCATTCCCAGTCAAAGCAGTGACGTTAGCGTCAAGTTCCGAGTCAAAGCGGTGACGTTAGCATCCCGTTCCCAGTCAAAGCAGTGACATTAGCGTCCCGTTCCAAGTCAAAGCGGTCACGTTAGCATCCCGTTCCCAGTCAAAGCAGGGACGTTAGCATCCCGTTCCCAGTCAAAGCAGTGACGTTAGCGTCCCGTTCCCAGTCAAAGCAGTGACGTTAGTGTCCCGTTCTCATTCAAAGCGGTGACGTTAGCATCCCGTTCCCAGTCAAAGCAGTCACGTTAGCGTCCCGTTCCCAGTCAAAGCAGTGACGTTAGCGTCCCGTTCCCAGTCAAAGCAGTCACGTTAGCGTCCCGTTCCCAGTCAAAGCCGTGACGTTAGCATCCCGTTCCCAGTCAGAGCATTGACGTTAGCGTCCCGTTCCCAGTCAAAGCAGTGACGTTAGTGTCCCGTTCCCAGTCAAAGCGGTGACGTTAGCATCCCGTTCCCAGTCAAAGCGGTGACGTTAGCATCACGTTCCCAGTCGAAGTGGTGATGTTAGCGTCCCGTTCCCAGTCAGAGCAGGGACATTAGCGTCCCGTTCCCAGTCAAAGCAGTTACCTTACTGTAAAGTTCCCAGTCAAAGCAGTGACGTTAGCATCCCGTTCCCAGTCAAAGCAGTGACGTTAGCGTCAAGTTCCGAGTCAAAGCGGTGACGTTAGCATCCCGTTCCCAGTCAAAGCAGTGACGTTAGCGTCCCGTTCCCAGTCAGAGCAATGACGTTAGCGTCCCGTTCCCAGTCAGAGCAGTGACGTTAGCGTCCCGTTCCCAGTCAGAGCATTGACGTTAGCGTCCCGTTCCCAGTCAAAGCAGTGACGTTAGCATCCCATTCCCAGTCAAAGCGGTGACGTTAGCGTCCCGTTCCCAGTCAGAGCATTGACGTTAGCGTCACATTCCCAGTCAAAGCAGCGACGTTAGTGTAAAGTTCCCAGTCAAAGCAGTGACGTTAGCATCCCGTTCCCAGTCAAAGCAGTGACGTTAGCGTCAAGTTCGGAGTCAAAGCGGTGACGTTAGCATCCCGTTCCCAGTCAAAGCGGTGATGTTAGCGTCCCGTTCCCAGTCAAAGCAGTGACGTTAGCATCCCGTTTCCAGTCAAAGCAGTGACGTTAGCGTCTCGTTCCCAGTCAAATCAGTGACGTTAGCGTCCCGTTCCCAGTCAAAGCAGTGACATTAGCGTCCCGTTTCCATTCAAAGCGGTGACGTTAGCATCCCGTTCCCAGTGAAAGCAGTCACGTTAGCGTCCCGTTCCCAGTCAGAGCAGTGACGTTAGCGTCCCGTTCCCAGTCAGAGCAGTGACGTTAGCGTCCCGTTCCCAGTCAAAGCGGTGACGTTAGCATCCCATTCCCATTCAAAGCGGTGACGTTAGCATCCCGTTCCCAGTCAAAGCAGTCACGTTAGCGTCCCGGTCCCAGTCAGAGCACTGATGTTAGCGTCCCGTTCCCAGTCAAAGCAGTGACGTTAGCGTCCCGTTCCCAGTCAAAGCGGTGACGTTAGCGTCCCGTTCCCAGTCAGAGCAGTGACGTTAGCGTCCCGTTCCCAGTCAGAGCATTGACGTTAGCGTCCCGTTCCCAGTCAAAGCAGTGACGTTAGTGTCCCGTTCCCAGTCAAAGCGGTGACGTTAGCATCCCGTTCCCAGTCAAATCAGTGACGTTAGCATCCCGTTCCCAGTCAGAGCATTGACGTTAGCGTCCCGTTCCCAGTCAAAGCAGCGACGTTAGCGTGCCGTTCCCAGTCAGAGCAGTGACGTTAGCATCCCGTTCCCAGTCAGAGCAGTGACGTTAGCGTCCCGTTCCCAGTCAAAGCGGTGACGTTAGCATCCCATTCCCATTCAAAGCGGTGACGTTAGCATCCCGTTCCCAGTCAAAGCAGTCACGTTAGCGTCCCGTTCCCAGTCAGAGCACTGATGTTAGCGTCCCGTTCCCAGTCAAAGCAGTGACGTTAGCGTCCCGTTCCCAGTCAAAGCGGTGACGTTAGCGTCCCGTTCCCAGTCAGAGCAGTGACGTTAGCGTCCCGTTCCCAGTCAGAGCATTGACGTTAGCGTCCCGTTCCCAGTCAAAGCAGTGACGTTAGTGTCCCGTTCCCAGTCAAAGCGGTGACGTTAGCATCCCGTTCCCAGTCAAATCAGTGACGTTAGCATCCCGTTCCCAGTCAGAGCATTGACGTTAGCGTCCCGTTCCCAGTCAAAGCAGCGACGTTAGCGTGCCGTTCCCAGTCAGAGCAGTGACGTTAGCATCCCGTTCCCAGTCAGAGCAGTGACGTTAGCGTCCCGTTCCCAGTCAAAGCAGTGACGATAGCGTCCCGTTCCCAGTCAAAACGGTAACGTTAGCTTCCCGTTCCCAGTCAAAGCGGTGACGTTAGCATCCCGTTCCCAGTCAAAGCGGTGACATTAGCGTCCCGTTCCCAGTCAGAGCAGTGACGTTAGCGTCCCGTTCCCAGTCAGAGCATTGACGTTAGCGTCCCGTTCCCAGTCAAAGCAGTGATGTTAGCGTCCCGTTCCCAGTCAAAGCAGTGACGTTAGCATCCCGTTTCCAGTCAAAGCAGTGACGTTAGCGTCCCGTTCCCAGTCAAATCAGTGACGTTAGCGTCCCGTTCCCAGTCAAAGCAGTGACGTTAGCGTCCCGTTTCCATTCAAAGCGGTGACGTTAGCATCCCGTTCCCAGTGAAAGCAGTCACGTTAGCGTCCCGTTCCCAGTCAGAGCAGTGACGTTAGCGTCCCGTTCCCAGTCAAAGCAGTGACGTTAGCGTCCCGTTCCCAGTCAAAGCGGTGACGTTAGCGTCCCGTTCCCAGTCAAAGCGGTGACGTTAGCATCCCATTCCCATTCAAAGCGGTGACGTTAGCATCCCGTTCCCAGTCAAAGCAGTCACGTTAGCGTCCCGTTCCCAGTCAGAGCAGTGACGTTAGCGTCCCGTTCCCAGTCAAAGCAGTGACGTTAGCGTCCCGTTCCCAGTCAAAGCGGTGACGTTAGCGTCCCGTTCCCAGTCAGAGCAGTGACGTTAGCGTCCCGTTCCCAGTCAGAGCATTGACGTTAGCGTGCCGTTCCCAGTCAGAGCAGTGACGTTAGCGTCCCGTTCCCAGTCAGAGCAGTGACGTTAGCGTCCCGTTCCCAGTCAAAGCAGTGACGATAGCGTCCCGTTCCCAGTCAAAACGGTAACGTTAGCTTCCCGTTCCCAGTCAAAGCGGTGACGTTAGCATCCCGTTCCCAGTCAAAGCGGTGACATTAGCGTCCCGTTCCCAGTCAGAGCAGTGATGTTAGCGTCCCGTTCCCAGTCAAAGCAGTGACGTTAGCGTCAAGTTCCCAGTCAAAGCAGTGACGTTAGCATCCCGTTCCCAGTCAAAGCGGTGACGTTAGCGTGCCGTTCCCAGTCAGAACAGTGACATTAGCGTCCCGTTTCCATTCAAAGCGGTGACGTTAGCATCCCGTTCCCAGTGAAAGCAGTCACGTTAGCGTCCCGTTCCCAGTCAGAGCAGTGACGTTAGCGTCCCGTTCCCAGTCAGAGCAGTGACGTTAGCGTCCCGTTCCCAGTCAAAGCGGTGACGTTAGCATCCCATTCCCATTCAAAGCGGTGACGTTAGCATCCCGTTCCCAGTCAAAGCAGTCACGTTAGCGTCCCGGTCCCAGTCAGAGCACTGATGTTAGCGTCCCGTTCCCAGTCAAAGCAGTGACGTTAGCGTCCCGTTCCCAGTCAAAGCGGTGACGTTAGCGTCCCGTTCCCAGTCAGAGCAGTGACGTTAGCGTCCCGTTCCCAGTCAGAGCATTGACGTTAGCGTCCCGTTCCCAGTCAAAGCAGTGACGTTAGTGTCCCGTTCCCAGTCAAAGCGGTGACGTTAGCATCCCGTTCCCAGTCAAATCAGTGACGTTAGCATCCCGTTCCCAGTCAGAGCATTGACGTTAGCGTCCCGTTCCCAGTCAAAGCAGCGACGTTAGCGTGCCGTTCCCAGTCAGAGCAGTGACGTTAGCATCCCGTTCCCAGTCAGAGCAGTGACGTTAGCGTCCCGTTCCCAGTCAAAGCGGTGACGTTAGCATCCCATTCCCATTCAAAGCGGTGACGTTAGCATCCCGTTCCCAGTCAAAGCAGTCACGTTAGCGTCCCGTTCCCAGTCAGAGCACTGATGTTAGCGTCCCGTTCCCAGTCAAAGCAGTGACGTTAGCGTCCCGTTCCCAGTCAAAGCGGTGACGTTAGCGTCCCGTTCCCAGTCAGAGCAGTGACGTTAGCGTCCCGTTCCCAGTCAGAGCATTGACGTTAGCGTCCCGTTCCCAGTCAAAGCAGTGACGTTAGTGTCCCGTTCCCAGTCAAAGCGGTGACGTTAGCATCCCGTTCCCAGTCAAATCAGTGACGTTAGCATCCCGTTCCCAGTCAGAGCATTGACGTTAGCGTCCCGTTCCCAGTCAAAGCAGCGACGTTAGCGTGCCGTTCCCAGTCAGAGCAGTGACGTTAGCATCCCGTTCCCAGTCAGAGCAGTGACGTTAGCGTCCCGTTCCCAGTCAAAGCAGTGACGATAGCGTCCCGTTCCCAGTCAAAACGGTAACGTTAGCTTCCCGTTCCCAGTCAAAGCGGTGACGTTAGCATCCCGTTCCCAGTCAAAGCGGTGACATTAGCGTCCCGTTCCCAGTCAGAGCAGTGACGTTAGCGTCCCGTTCCCAGTCAGAGCATTGACGTTAGCGTCCCGTTCCCAGTCAAAGCAGTGATGTTAGCGTCCCGTTCCCAGTCAAAGCAGTGACGTTAGCATCCCGTTTCCAGTCAAAGCAGTGACGTTAGCGTCCCGTTCCCAGTCAAATCAGTGACGTTAGCGTCCCGTTCCCAGTCAAAGCAGTGACGTTAGCGTCCCGTTTCCATTCAAAGCGGTGACGTTAGCATCCCGTTCCCAGTGAAAGCAGTCACGTTAGCGTCCCGTTCCCAGTCAGAGCAGTGACGTTAGCGTCCCGTTCCCAGTCAAAGCAGTGACGTTAGCGTCCCGTTCCCAGTCAAAGCGGTGACGTTAGCGTCCCGTTCCCAGTCAAAGCGGTGACGTTAGCATCCCATTCCCATTCAAAGCGGTGACGTTAGCATCCCGTTCCCAGTCAAAGCAGTCACGTTAGCGTCCCGTTCCCAGTCAGAGCAGTGACGTTAGCGTCCCGTTCCCAGTCAAAGCAGTGACGTTAGCGTCCCGTTCCCAGTCAAAGCGGTGACGTTAGCGTCCCGTTCCCAGTCAGAGCAGTGACGTTAGCGTCCCGTTCCCAGTCAGAGCATTGACGTTAGCGTGCCGTTCCCAGTCAGAGCAGTGACGTTAGCGTCCCGTTCCCAGTCAGAGCAGTGACGTTAGCGTCCCGTTCCCAGTCAAAGCAGTGACGATAGCGTCCCGTTCCCAGTCAAAACGGTAACGTTAGCTTCCCGTTCCCAGTCAAAGCGGTGACGTTAGCATCCCGTTCCCAGTCAAAGCGGTGACATTAGCGTCCCGTTCCCAGTCAGAGCAGTGATGTTAGCGTCCCGTTCCCAGTCAAAGCAGTGACGTTAGCGTCAAGTTCCCAGTCAAAGCAGTGACGTTAGCATCCCGTTCCCAGTCAAAGCGGTGACGTTAGCGTGCCGTTCCCAGTCAGAGCAGTGACGTTAGCGTCCCGTTCCCAGTCAGAGCAGTGACGTTAGTGTCCCGTTCCCAGTCAAAGCAGTGACTATAGCGTCCCGTTCCCAGTCAAAACGGTGACGTTAGCATCCCGTTCCCAGTCAAAGCGGTGACGTTAGCATCCCGTTCCCAGTCAAAGCGGTCACGTTAGCATCCCGTTCCCAGTCAAAGCGGTGACGTTAGCATCCCGTTCCCAGTCGAAGCGGTGATGTTAGCGTCCCGTTCCCAGTCAGAGCAGTGACATTAGCGTCCCGTTCCCAGTCAGAGCAGTGACGTTAGCGTCCCGTTCCCAGTCAAAGCAGTGACGTTAGCGTCAAGTTCCCAGTCAAAGCAGTGACGTTAGCATCCCCTTCCCAGTCAAAGCAGTGACGTTAGCGTCAAGTTCCCAGTCAAAGCGGTGACGTTAGCATTCCGTTCCCAGTCAAAGCAGTGACGTTAGCATCAAGTTCCCAGTCAGAGCATTGACGTTAGCATCCCGTTCCCAGTCAAAGCAGTGACGTTAGCGTCAAGTTCCCAGTCAAAGCGGTGACGTTAGCATCCCGTTCCCAGTCAAAGCAGTGAAATTAGCGTCCCGTTCCCAGTCAAAGCGGTGACGTTAGCGTCCCCTTCCCAGTCAGAGCAGGGACGTTAGCGTCCCGTTCCCAGTCAAAGCGGTCACGTTAGCATCCCGTTCCCAGTCAAAGCAGTGACGTTAGCGTCCCGTTTCCAGTCAAAGCAGTGACGTTAGCGTCCCGTTCCCAGTCAAAGCAGTGACGTTAGTGTCCCGTTCCATTTCAAAGCGGTGACGTTAGCATCCCGTTCCCAGTCAAAGCAGTGAAATTAGCGTCCCGTTCCCAGTCAAAGCGGTGACGTTAGCGTCCCGTTCCCAGTCAGAGCAGGGACGTTAGCGTCCCGTTCCCAGTCAAAGCGGTCACGTTAGCATCCCGTTCCCAGTCAAAGCAGTGACGTTAGCGTCCCGTTTCCAGTCAAAGCAGTGACGTTAGCGTCCCGTTCCCAGTCAAAGCAGTGACGTTAGTGTCCCGTTCCATTTCAAAGCGGTGACGTTAGCATCCCGTTTCCAGTCAGAGCAGTGACGTTAGCGTCCCGTTCCCAGTCAAATCAGTGACATTAGCGTCCCGTTCCCAGTCAAAGCAGTGACGTTAGCGTCCCGTTTCCATTCAAAGCGGTGACGTTAGCATCCCGTTCCCAGTGAAAGCAGTCACGTTAGCGTCCCGTTCCCAGTCAGAGCAGTGACGTTAGCGTCCCGTTCCCAGTCAAAGCAGTGACGTTAGCGTCCCGTTCCCAGTCAAAGCGGTGACGTTAGCGTCCCGTTCCCAGTCAGAGCAGTGACGTTAGCGTCCCGTTCCCAGTCAAAGCGGTGACGTTAGCATCCCATTCCCATTAAAAGCGGTGACGTTAGCATCCCGTTCCCAGTCAAAGCAGTCACGTTAGCGTCCCGTTCCCAGTCAGAGCAGTGACGTTAGCGTCCCGTTCCCAGTCAAAGCAGTGACGTTAGCGTCCCGTTCCCAGTCAAAGCGGTGACGTTAGCGTCCCGTTCCCAGTCAGAGCAGTGACGTTAGCGTCCCGTTCCCACTCAAAGCATTGACGTTAGCGTCCCGTTCCCAGTCAAAGCAGTGACGTTAGTGTCCCGTTCCCAGTCAAAGCGGTGACGTTAGCATCCCGTTCCCAGTCAAATCAGTGACGTTAGCGTCCCGTTCCCAGTCAAAGCGGTGACGTTAGCATCCCGTTCCCAGTCAAAGCAGTGACGTTAGCGTCAAGTTCCGAGTCAAAGCGGTGACGTTAGCATCCCGTTCCCAGTCAAAGCAGTGACGTTAGCGTTCCGTTCCCAGTCAGAGCAATGACGTTAGCGTCCCGTTCCCAGTCAGAGCAGTGACGTTAGCGTCCCGTTCCCAGTCAGAGCATTGACGTTAGCGTCCCGTTCCCAGTCAAAGCAGTGACGTTAGCATCCCATTCCCAGTCAAAGCGGTGACGTTAGCGTCCCGTTCCCAGTCAGAGCATTGACGTTAGCGTCCCGTTCCCAGTCAAAGCAGCGACGTTAGTGTAAAGTTCCCAGTCAAAGCAGTGACGTTAGCATCCCGTTCCCAGTCAAAGCAGTGACGTTAGCGTCAAGTTCCTAGTCAAAGCGGTGACGTTAGCATCCCGTTCCCAGTCAAAGCGGTGATGTTAGCGTCCCGTTCCCAGTCAAAGCAGTGACGTTAGCATCCCGTTCCCAGTCAAATCAGTGACGTTAGCGTCCCGTTCCCAGTCAAAGCAGTTTCCTTACTGTAAAGTTCCCAGTCAAAGCAGTGACGTTAGCATCCCGTTCCCAGTCAAAGCAGTGACGTTAGCGTCAAGTTCCGAGTCAAAGCGGTGACGTTAGCATCCCGTTCCCAGTCAAAGCAGTGACGTTAGCGTCCCGTTCCCAGTCAGAGCAATGACGTTAGCGTCCCGTTCCCAGTCAGAGCAGTGACGTTAGCGTCCCGTTCCCAGTCAGAGCATTGACGTTAGCGTCCCGTTCCCAGTCAAAGCAGTGACGTTAGCATCCCATTCCCAGTCAAAGCGGTGACGTTAGCGTCCCGTTCCCAGTCAGAGCATTGACGTTAGCGTCCCGTTCCCAGTCAAAGCAGCGACGTTAGTGTAAAGTTCCCAGTCAAAGCAGTGACGTTAGCATCCCGTTCCCAGTCAAAGCAGTGACGTTAGCGTCAAGTTCCGAGTCAAAGCGGTGACGTTAGCATCCCGTTCCCAGTCAAAGCGGTGATGTTAGCGTCCCGTTCCCAGTCAAAGCAGTGACGTTAGCATCCCGTTTCCAGTCAAAGCAGTGACGTTAGCGTCCCGTTCCCAGTCAAATCAGTGACGTTAGCGTCCCGTTCCCAGTCAAAGCAGTGACGTTAGCGTCCCGTTTCCATTCAAAGCGGTGACGTTAGCATCCCGTTCCCAGTGAAAGCAGTCACTTTAGCGTCCCGTTCCCAGTCAGAGCAGTGACGTTAGCGTCCCGTTCCCAGTCAAAGCAGTGACGTTAGCGTCCCGTTCCCAGTCAAAGCGGTGACGTTAGCGTCCCGTTCCCAGTCAGAGCAGTGACGTTAGCGTCCCGTTCCCAGTCAAAGCGGTGACGTTAGCATCCCATTCCCATTCAAGGCGGTGACGTTAGCATCCCGTTCCCAGTCAAAGCAGTCACGTTAGCGTCCCGTTCCCAGTCAAAGCAGTGACGTTAGCGTCCCGTTCCCAGTCAAAGCGGTGACGTTAGCGTCCCGTTCCCAGTCAGAGCAGTGACGTTAGCGTCCCGTTCCCAGTCAGAGCATTGACGTTAGCGTCCCGTTCCCAGTCAAAGCAGTGACGTTAGTGTCCCGTTCCCAGTCAAAGCGGTGACGTTAGCATCCTGTTCCCAGTCAAATCAGTGACGTTAGCATCCCGTTCCCAGTCAGAGCAGTGACGTTAGCGTCCCGTTCCCAGTCAAAGCAGTGAAATTAGCGTCCCGTTCCCAGTCAAAGCGGTGACGTTAGCGTCCCCTTCCCAGTCAGAGCAGTGACGTTAGCGTCCCGTTCCCAGTCAAAGCGGTCACGTTAGCATCCCGTTCCCAGTCAAAGCGGTGACGTTAGCGTCCCGTTCCCAGTCAGAGCAGTGACGTTAGCGTCCCGTTCCCAGTCAGAGCATTGACGTTAGCGTCCCGTTCCCAGTCAAAGCGGTGACGTTAGCGTCCCCTTCCCAGTCAGAGCAGTGACGTTAGCGTCGCGTTCCCAGTCAAAGCGGTCACGTTAGCATCCCGTTCCCAGTCAAAGCGGTGACGTTAGCGTCCCGTTCCCAGTCAGAGCAGTGACGTTAGCGTCCCGTTCCCAGTCAGAGCATTGACGTTAGCGTCCCGTTCCCAGTCAAAGCAGTGACGTTAGTGTCCCGTTCCCAGTCAAAGCGGTGACGTTAGCATCCCGTTCCCAGTCAAATCAGAGACGTTAGCATCCCGTTCCCAGTCAGAGCATTGACGTTAGCGTCCCGTTCCCAGTCAAAGCAGCGACGTTAGCGTGCCGTTCCCAGTCAGAGCAGTGACGTTAGCGTCCCGTTCCCAGTCAGAGCAGTGACGTTAGCGTCCCGTTCCCAGTCAGAGCAGTGATGTTAGCGTCCCGTTCCCAGTCAAAGCAGTGACGATAGCGTCCCGTTCCCAGTCAAAACGGTAACGTTAGCTTCCCGTTCCCAGTCAGAGCAGTGACGTTAGCGTCCCGTTCCCAGTCAGAGCATTGACGTTAGCGTCCCGTTCCCAGTCAAAGCAGTGACGTTAGTGTCCCGTTCCCAGTCAAAGCGGTCACGTTAGCATCCCGTTCCCAGTCAAAGCGGTGACGTTAGCGTCCCGTTCCCAGTCAGAGCAGTGACGTTAGCGTCCCGTTCCCAGTCAGAGCATTGACGTTAGCGTCCCGTTCCCAGTCAAAGCAGTGACGTTAGTGTCCCGTTCCCAGTCAAAGCGGTGACGTTAGCATCCCGTTCCCAGTCAAATCAGAGACGTTAGCATCCCGTTCCCAGTCAGAGCATTGACGTTAGCGTCCCGTTCCCAGTCAAAGCAGCGACGTTAGCGTGCCGTTCCCAGTCAGAGCAGTGACGTTAGCGTCCCGTTCCCAGTCAGAGCAGTGACGTTAGCGTCCCGTTCCCAGTCAGAGCAGTGATGTTAGCGTCCCGTTCCCAGTCAAAGCAGTGACGATAGCGTCCCGTTCCCAGTCAAAACGGTAACGTTAGCTTCCCGTTCCCAGTCAAAGCGGTGACGTTAGCATCCCGTTCCCAGTCAAAGCGGTGACATTAGCGTCCCGTTCCCAGTCAGAGCAGTGACGTTAGCGTCCCGTTCCCAGTCAAAGCAGTGACGTTAGCGTCAAGTTCCCAGTCAAAGCAGTGACGTTAGCATCCCGTTCCCAGTCAAAGCGGTGACGTTAGCGTGCCGTTCCCAGTCAGAGCAGTGACGTTAGCGTCCCGTTCCCAGTCAGAGCAGTGACGTTAGTGTCCCGTTCCCAGTCAAAGCAGTGACTATAGCGTCCCGTTCCCAGTCAGAGCAGGGACGTTAGCATCCCGTTCCCAGTCAAAGCGGTGACGTTAGCATCCCGTTCCCAGTCAAAGCGGTCACGTTAGCTTCCCGTTCCCAGTCAAAGCGGTGACGTTAGCATCCCGTTCCCAGTCGAAGTGGTGATGTTAGCGTCCCGTTCCCAGTCAGAGCAGTGACATTAGCGTCCCGTTCCCAGTCAGAGCAGTGACGTTAGGGTCCCGTTCCCAGTCAAAGCAGTGACGTTAGCGTCAAGTTCCCAGTCAAAGCAGTGACGTTAGCATCCCCTTCCCAGTCAAAGCAGTGACGTTAGCGTCAAGTTCCCAGTCAAAGCGGTGACGTTAGCATCCCGTTCCCAGTCAAAGCAGTGACGTTAGCATCAAGTTCCCAGTCAGAGCATTGACGTTAGCATCCCGTTCCCAGTCAAAGCAGTGACGTTAGCGTCAAGTTCCCAGTCAAAGCGGTGACGTTAGCATCCCGTTCCCAGTCAAAGCAGTGAAATTAGCGTCCCGTTCCCAGTCAAAGCGGTGACGTTAGCGTCCCCTTCCCAGTCAGAGCAGTGACGTTAGCGTCCCGTTCCCAGTCAGAGCAGGGACGTTAGCGTCCCGTTCCCAGTCAAAGCGGTCACGTTAGCATCCCGTTCCCAGTCAAAGCAGTGACGTTAGCGTCCCGTTTCCAGTCAAAGCAGTGACGTTAGCGTCCCGTTCCCAGTCAAAGCAGTGACGTTACTGTCCCGTTCCCATTCAAAGCGGTGACGTTAGCATCCCGTTCCCAGTCAACGCAGTCACGTTAGCGTCCCGTTCCCAGTCAAAGCAGTGACGTTAACGTCCCGTTCCCAGTCAAAGCGGTGACGTTAGCGTCCCGTTCCCAGTCAGAGCAGTGACATTAGCGTCCCATTCCCAGTAAAAGCAGTTACTTTAGTGTAAAGTTCCCAGTCAAAGCGGTGACGTTAGCATCCCGTTCCCAGTCAAAGCAGTGACGTTAACGTCAAGTTCCGAGTCAAAGCGGTGACGTTAGCATCCCGTTTCCAGTCAAAGCAGTGACGTTAGCATCAAGTTCCCAGTCAGAGCATTGACGTTAGCGTCCCGTTCCCAGTCAAAGCAGTGACGATAGCGTCCCGTTCCCAGTCAAAGCGGTGACATTAGCGTCCCGTTCCCAGTCAGAGCAGTGACATTAGCGTCCCGTTCCCAGTCAGAGCAGTGACGTTAGCGTCCCGTTCCCAGTCAAAGCAGTGACGTTAGAGTCAAGTTCCCAGTCAAAGCAGTGACGTTAGCATCCCGTTCCCAGTCAAAGCAGTGACGTTAGCGTCAAGTTCCCAGTCAAAGCGGTGACGTTAGCATCCCGTTTCCAGTCAAAGCAGTGACGTTAGCATCAAGTTCCCAGTCAGAGCATTGACGTTAGCGTCTCGTTCCCAGTCAAAGCAGTGACGATAGCGTCCCGTTCCCAGTCAAAGCGGTGACATTAGCGTCCCGTTCCCAGTCAGAGCAGTGACGTTAGCGTCCCGTTCCCAGTCAAAGCAGTGACGTTAGCGTCAAGTTCCCAGTCAAAGCAGTGACGTTAGCATCCCGTTCCCAGTCAAAGCGGTGACGTTAGCATCCCGTTCCCAGTCAGAGCAGTGACGTTAGTGTCCCGTTCCCAGTCAAAGCAGTGACTATAGCGTCCCGTTCCCAGTCAGAGCAGGGACGTTAGCATCCCGTTCCCAGTCAAAGCGGTGACGTTAGCATCCCGTTCCCAGTCAAAGCGGTCACGTTAGCATCCCGTTCCCAGTCAAAGCGGTGACGTTAGCATCCCGTTCCCAGTCGAAGTGGTGATGTTAGCGTCCCGTTCCCAGTCAGAGCAGTGACATTAGCGTCCCGTTCCCAGTCAGAGCAGTGACGTTAGCGTCCCGTTCCCAGTCAAAGCAGTGACGTTAGCGTCAAGTTCCCAGTCAAAGCGGTGACGTTAGCATCCCGTTCCCAGTCGAAGTGGTGATGTTAGCGTCCCGTTCCCAGTCAGAGCAGTGACATTAGCGTCCCGTTCCCAGTCAGAGCAGTGACGTTAGCGTCCCGTTCCCAGTCAAAGCAGTGACGTTAGCGTCAAGTTCCCAGTCAAAGCAGTGACGTTAGCATCCCCTTCCCAGTCAAAGCAGTGACGTTAGCGTCAAGTTCCCAGTCAAAGCGGTGACGTTAGCATCCCGTTCCCAGTCAAAGCAGTGACGTTAGCATCAAGTTCCCAGTCAGAGCATTGACGTTAGCATCCCGTTCCCAGTCAAAGCAGTGACGTTAGCGTCAAGTTCCCAGTCAAAGCGGTGACGTTAGCATCCCTTTCCCAGTCAAAGCAGTGAAAATAGCGTCCCGTTCCCAGTCAAAGCGGTGACGTTAGCGTCCCCTTCCCAGTCAGAGCAGTGACGTTAGCGTCCCGTTCCCAGTCAGAGCAGGGACGTTAGCGTCCCGTTCCCAGTCAAAGCGGTCACGTTAGCATCCCGTTCCCAGTCAAAGCGGTGACGTTAGCGTCCCGTTTCCAGTCAAAGCAGTGACGTTAGCGTCCCGTTCCCAGTCAAAGCAGTGACGTTAGTGTCCCGTTCCCATTCAAAGCGGTGACGTTAGCATCCCGTTCCCAGTCAACGCAGTCACGTTAGCGTCCCGTTCCCAGTCAAAGCAGTGACGTTAGCGTCCCGTTCCCAGTCAAAGCGGTGACGTTAGCGTCCCGTTCCCAGTCAGAGCAGTGACATTAGCGTCCCATTCCCAGTAAAAGCAGTTACTTTAGTGTAAAGTTCCCAGTCAAAGCAGTGACGTTAGCATCCCGTTCCCAGTCAAAGCAGTGACGTTAGCGTCCCGTTCCCAGTCAAAGCGGTCACGTTAGCATCCCGTTCCCAGTCGAAGTGGTGATGTTAGCGTCCCGTTCCCAGTCAGAGCAGTGACATTAGCGTCCCGTTCCCAGTCAGAGCAGTGACGTTAGCGTCCCGTTCCCAGTCAAAGCAGTGACGTTAGCGTCAAGTTCCCAGTCAAAGCAGTGACGTTAGCATCCCCTTCCCAGTCAAAGCAGTGACGTTAGCGTCAAGTTCCCAGTCAAAGCGGTGACGTTAGCATCCCGTTTCCAGTCAAAGCAGTGACGTTAGCATCAAGTTCCCAGTCAGAGCATTGACGTTAGCATCCCGTTCCCAGTCAAAGCAGTGACGTTAGCGTCAAGTTCCCAGTCAAAGCGGTGACGTTAGCATCCCGTTCCCAGTCAAAGCAGTGAAATTAGCGTCCCGTTCCCAGTCAAAGCGGTGACGTTAGCGTCCCCTTCCCAGTCAGAGCAGTGACGTTAGCGTCCCGTTCCCAGTCAAAGCGGTCACGTTAGCATCCCGTTCCCAGTCAAAGCGGTGACGTTAGCGTCCCGTTCCCAGTCAGAGCAGTGACGTTAGCGTCCCGTTCCCAGTCAGAGCATTGACGTTAGCGTCCCGTTCCCAGTCAAAGCGGTGACGTTAGCGTCCCCTTCCCAGTCAGAGCAGTGACGTTAGCGTCCCGTTCCCAGTCAAAGCGGTCACGTTAGCATCCCGTTCCCAGTCAAAGCGGTGACGTTAGCGTCCCGTTCCCAGTCAGAGCAGTGACGTTAGCGTCCCGTTCCCAGTCAGAGCATTGACGTTAGCGTCCCGTTCCCAGTCAAAGCAGTGACGTTAGTGTCCCGTTCCCAGTCAAAGCGGTGACGTTAGCATCCCGTTCCCAGTCAAATCAGAGACGTTAGCATCCCGTTCCCAGTCAGAGCATTGACGTTAGCGTCCCGTTCCCAGTCAAAGCAGCGACGTTAGCGTGCCGTTCCCAGTCAGAGCAGTGACGTTAGCGTCCCGTTCCCAGTCAGAGCAGTGACGTTAGCGTCCCGTTCCCAGTCAGAGCAGTGATGTTAGCGTCCCGTTCCCAGTCAAAGCAGTGACGATAGCGTCCCGTTCCCAGTCAAAACGGTAACGTTAGCTTCCCGTTCCCAGTCAAAGCGGTGACGTTAGCATCCCGTTCCCAGTCAAAGCGGTGACATTAGCGTCCCGTTCCCAGTCAGAGCAGTGACGTTAGCGTCCCGTTCCCAGTCAGAGCAGGGACGTTAGCATTCCGTTCCCAGTCAAAGCGGTGACGTTAGCATCCCGTTCCCAGTCAAAGCGGTCACGTTAGCATCCCGTTCCCAGTCAAAGCGGTGACGTTAGCATCCCGTTCCCAGTCGAAGTGGTGATGTTAGCGTCCCGTTCCCAGTCAGAGCAGTGACATTAGCGTCCCGTTCCCAGTCAGAGCAGTGACGTTAGCGTCCCGTTCCCAGTCAAAGCAGTGACGTTAGCGTCAAGTTCCCAGTCAAAGCAGTGACGTTAGCATCCCCTTCCCAGTCAAAGCAGTGACGTTAGCGTCAAGTTCCCAGTCAAAGCGGTGACGTTAGCATCCCGTTCCCAGTCAAAGCAGTGACGTTAGCATCAAGTTCCCAGTCAGAGCATTGACGTTAGCATCCCGTTCCCAGTCAAAGCAGTGACGTTAGCGTCAAGTTACCAGTCAAAGCGGTGACGTTAGCATCCCGTTCCCAGTCAAAGCAGTGAAATTAGCGTCCCGTTCCCACTCAAAGCGGTGACGTTAGCGTCCCCTTCCCAGTCAGAGCAGTGACGTTAGCGTCCCGTTCCCAGTCAGAGCAGGGACGTTAGCGTCCCGTTCCCAGTCAAAGCGGTCAAGTTAGCATCCCGTTCCCAGTCAAAGCAGTGACGTTAGCGTCCCGTTTCCAGTCAAAGCAGTGACGTTAGCGTCCCGTTCCCAGTCAAAGCAGTGACGTTAGTGTCCCGTTCCCATTCAAAGCGGTGACGTTAGCATCCCGTTCCCAGTCAACGCAGTCACGTTAGCGTCCCGTTCCCAGTCAAAGCAGTGACGTTAGCGTCCCGTTCCCAGTCAAAGCGGTGACGTTAGCGTCCCGTTCCCAGTCAGAGCAGTGACATTAGCGTCCCATTCCCAGTAAAAGCAGTTACTTTAGTGTAAAGTTCCCAGTCAAAGCAGTGACGTTAGCATCCCGTTCCCAGTCAAAGCAGTGACGTTAGCGTCAAGTTCCGAGTCAAAGCGGTGACGTTAGCATCCCGTTCCCAGTCAAAGCAGTGACGTTAGCGTCCCGTTCCCAGTCAAAGCGGTCACGTTAGCATCCCGTTCCCAGTCGAAGTGGTGATGTTAGCGTCCCGTTCCCAGTCAGAGCAGTGACATTAGCGTCCCGTTCCCAGTCAGAGCAGTGACGTTAGCGTCCCGTTCCCAGTCAAAGCAGTGACGTTAGCGTCAAGTTCCCAGTCAAAGCAGTGACGTTAGCGTCAAGTTCCCAGTCAAAGCGGTGACGTTAGCATCCCGTTTCCAGTCAAAGCAGTGACGTTAGCATCAAGTTCCCAGTCAGAGCATTGACGTTAGCATCCCGTTCCCAGTCAAAGCAGTGACGTTAGCGTCAAGTTCCCAGTCAAAGCGGTGACGTTAGCATCCCGTTCCCAGTCAAAGCAGTGAAATTAGCGTCCCGTTCCCAGTCAAAGCGGTGACGTTAGCGTCCCCTTCCCAGTCAGAGCAGTGACGTTAGCGTCCCGTTCCCAGTCAGAGCAGGGACGTTAGCGTCCCGTTCCCAGTCAAAGCGGTCACGTTAGCATCCCGTTCCCAGTCAAAGCAGTGACGTTAGCGTCCCGTTTCCAGTCAAAGCAGTGACGTTAGCGTCCCGTTCCCAGTCAAAGCAGTGACGTTAGTGTCCCGTTCCCATTCAAAGCGGTGACGTTAGCATCCCGTTCCCAGTCAACGCAGTCACGTTAGCGTCCCGTTCCCAGTCAAAGCAGTGACGTTAGCGTCCCGTTCCCAGTCAAAGCGGTGACGTTAGCGTCCCGTTCCCAGTCAGAGCAGTGACATTAGCGTCCCGTTCCCAGTAAAAGCAGTTAACTAAGTGTAAAGTTCCCAGTCAAAGCAGTGACGTTAGCATCCCGTTCCCAGTCAAAGCAGTGACGTTAGCGTCAAGTTCCGAGTCAAAGCGGTGACGTTAGCATCCCGTTCCCAGTCAAAGCAGTGACGTTAGCGTCCCGTTCCCAGCCAAAGCGGTCACGTTAGCATCCCGTTCCCAGTCAAAGCAGTGACGTTAGCGTCCCGTTCCCAGTCAAAGCAGTGATGTTAGCGTCCCGTTCCCAGTCAAAGCAGTGACGTTAGCGTCCCGTTCCCATTCAAAGCGGTGACGTTAGCATCCAGTTCCCAGTCAAAGCAGTGACGTTAGCGTCCGGTTCCCAGTCAAAGCAGTGACGTTAGCGTCCCGTTCCCAGTCAAAGCGGTGACGGTAGCGTCCCGTTCCCAGTCAGAGCAGTGACGTTAGCGTCCCGTTCCCAGTCAAAGCAGTGACGTTAGTGTCCGGTTCCCAGTCAAAGCGGTGACGTTAGCATCCCGTTCCCAGTCAAAGCGGTGACGTTAGCGTCCCGTTCCCAGTCAAAGCAGTGACGTTAGCGTCCCGTTCCCAGTCAGAGCAATGACGTTAGCGTCCCGTTCCCAGTCAGAGCAGTGACGTTAGCGTCCCATTCCCAGTCAAAGCAGTTACCTTAGTGTAAAGTTCCCAGTCAAAGCAGTGACGTTAGCATCCCGTTTCCAGTCAAAGCAGTGACGTTAGCGTCAAGTTCCGAGTCAAAGCGGTGACGTTAGCATCCCGTTCCCAGTCAAAGCAGTGACTTTAGCGTCCCGTTCCCAGTCAAAGCGGTCACGTTAGCATCCCGTTCCCAGTCAAAGCAGTGACGTTAGCATCCCGTTCCCAGTCAAAGCAGTGACGTTAGCGTCCCGTTCCCAGTCAAAGCAGTGACGTTAGTGTCCCGTTCTCATTCAAAGCGGTGACGTTAGCATCCCGTTCCCAGTCAAAGCAGTCACGTTAGCATCCCGTTCCCAGTCAAAGCAGTGACGTTAGCGTCCCGTTCCCAGTCAAAGCAGTGACGTTAGCGTCCCGTTCCCAGTCAAAGCCGTGACGTTAGCATCCTGTTCCCAGTCAGAGCATTGACGTTAGCGTCCCGTTCCCAGTCAAAGCAGTGACGTTAGCGTCAAGTTCCGAGTCAAAGCGGTGACGTTAGCATCCCGTTCCCAGTCAAAGCGGTGACGTTAGCGTCCCGTTCCCAGTCAAAGCGGTGACGTTAGCGTCCCGTTCCCAGTCAGAGCAGTGACGTTAGTGTCCCGTTCCCAGTCAAAGCGGTGACGTTAGCATCCCGTTCCCAGTCAAAGCGGTGACGTTAGCGTCCCGTTCCCAGTCAAAGCAGTGACGTTAGTGTCCCGTTCCCAGTCAGAGCGGTGACGTTAGCATCCCGTTCCCAGTCAAAGCGGTGACGTTAGCGTCCCGTTCCCAGTCAAAGCAGTGACGTTAGCGTCCCGTTCCTAGTCAGAGCAGTGACGTTAGCGTCCCGTTACCAGTCAAAGCGGTGACGTTAGCGTCCCGTTCCCAGTCAGAGCAATGACGTTAGCGTCCCGTTCCCAGTCAGAGCAGTGACGTTAGCGTCCCTTTCCCAGTAAAAGCAGTTACCTTAGTGTAAAGTTCCCAGTCAAAGCAGTGACGTTAGCATCCCATTCCCAGTCAAAGCAGTGACGTTAGCGTCAAGTTCCGAGTCAAAGCGGTGACGTTAGCATCCCGTTCCCAGTCAAAGCAGTGACATTAGCATCCCGTTCCCTGTCAAAGCGGTCAAGTTAGCATCCCGTTCCCAGTCAAAGCAGTGACGTTAGCATCCCGTTCCCAGTCAAAGCAGTGACGTTAGCGTCCCGTTCCCAGTCAAAGCGGTGACGTTAGCATCCCGTTCCCAGTCAAAGCGGTGACGTTAGTGTCCCGTTCCCAGTCAAAGCGGTGACGTTAGCATCCCGTTCCCAGTCAAAGCGGTGACGTTAGCATCACGTTCCCAGTCGAAGTGGTGATGTTAGCGTCCCGTTCCCAGTCAGAGCAATGACGTTAGCGTCCCGTTCCCAGTCAGAGCAGTGACGTTAGCGTCCCTTTCCCAGTAAAAGCAGTTACCTTAGTGTAAAGTTCCCAGTCAAAGCAGTGACGTTAGCATGCCATTCCCAGTCAAAGCAGTGACGTTAGCGTCAAGTTCCGAGTCAAAGCGGTGACGTTAGCATCCCGTTCCCAGTCAAAGCAGTGACATTAGCGTCCCGTTCCCAGTCAAAGCGGTCACGTTAGCATCCCGTTCCCAGTCAAAGCAGTGACGTTAGCATCCCGTTCCCAGTCAAAGCAGTGACGTTAGCGTCCCGTTCCCAGTCAAAGCGGTGACGTTAGCATCCCGTTCCCAGTCAAAGCGGTGACGTTAGTGTCCCGTTCCCAGTCAAAGCGGTGACGTTAGCATCCCGTTCCCAGTCAAAGCGGTGACGTTAGCATCACGTTCCCAGTCGAAGTGGTGATGTTAGCGTCCCGTTCCCAGTCAGAGCAGTGACATTAGCGTCCCGTTCCCAGTCAAAGCAGTTACCTTACTGTAAAGTTCCCAGTCAAAGCAGTGACGTTAGCATCCCGTTCCCAGTCAAAGCAGTGACGTTAGCGTCAAGTTCCGAGTCAAAGCGGTGACGTTAGCATCCCGTTCCCAGTCAAAGCGGTGACGTTAGCGTCCCGTTCCCAGTCAAAGCGGTGACGTTAGCATCCCGTTCCCAGTCAGAGCAGTGACGTTAGTGTCCCGTTCCCAGTCAAAGCGGTGACGTTAGCATCCCGTTCCCAGTCAAAGCGGTGACGGTAGCATCCCGTTCCCTGTCAAAGCAGTGACGTTAGCGTCCCGTTCCCAGTCAAAGCGGTGACGGTAGCGTCCCGTTCCCAGTCAAAGCAGTGACGTTAGCGTCCCGTTCCCAGTCAAAGCAGTGACGTTAGTGTCCCGTTCCCAGTCAAAGCAGTGACGTTAGCATCCCGTTCCCAGTCAAAGCGGTGACGTTAGCGTCCCGTTCCCAGTCAAAGCAGTGACGTTAGCGTCCCGTTCCCAGTCAGAGCAGTGACGTTAGCGTCCCGTTCCCAGTCAGAGCAGTGACGTTAGCGTCCCGTTCCCAGTCAGAGCATTGACATTAGCGTCCCGTTCCCAGTCTGAGCGGTGACGTTAGCGTCCCGTTCCCAGTCAGAGCAGTGACGTTAGCGTCCCGTTCCCAGTCAGAGCAGTGACGTTAGCGTCCCGTTCCCAGTCAGAGCAGTGACGTTAGCGTCCCGTTCCCAGTCAGTGCAGGGACATTAGCGTCCCATTCCCAGTCAGAACAGTGACATTAGCGTCCCGTTCCCAGTCAAAGCAGTGACGTTAGCGTCAAGTTCCCAGTCAAAGCAGTGACGTTAGCATCCCGTTACCAGTCAAAGCAGTGACGTTAGCGTCAAGTTCCCAGTCACAGCGGTGACGTTAGCATCCCGTTCCCAGTCAAAGCAGTGACGTTAGCGTCCCGCTCCCAGTCAAAGCGGTGACGTTAGCGTCCCGTT
Organism: Telmatherina bonti; assembly: GCF_933228915.1. NCBI lineage: Eukaryota > Metazoa > Chordata > Actinopteri > Atheriniformes > Telmatherinidae > Telmatherina > Telmatherina bonti. Next base: position 1,440,442 of record NC_136617.1, read on the forward strand.
CCCAGTCAGAGCAGTGACGTTAGTGTCCCGTTCCCAGTCAAAGCGGTGACGTTAGCATCCCGTTCCCAGTCAAAGCGGTGACGTTAGCATCCCGTTCCCAGTCAAAGCAGTGTTGTTAGCGTCCCGTTCCCAGTCTGAGCGGTGACGTTAGCGTCCCGTTCCCAGTCAGAGCAGTGACGTTAGCGTCCCGTTCCCAGTCAGAGCAGTGACGTTAGCGTCCCGTTCCCAGTCAGAGCAGTGACGTTAGCGTCCCGTTCCCAGTCAGTGCAGGGACATTAGCGTCCCATTCCCAGTCAGAACAGTGACATTAGCGTCCCGTTCCCAGTCAAAGCAGTGACGTTAGCGTCAAGTTCCCAGTCAAAGCAGTGACGTTAGCATCCCGTTACCAGTCAAAGCAGTGACGTTAGCGTCAAGTTCCCAGTCAAAGCGGTGACGTTAGCATCCCGTTCCCAGTCAAAGCAGTGACGTTAGCCTTAAGTTCCCAGTCAAATCGGTGACGTTAGCATCCCGTTCCCAATGTGACGTTAGCGTGCCGTTCCCAGTCCAAGAAGTGACGTTAGCGTCCCGTTCCCAGTCAAAGCGGTGACATTAGCATCCTGTTCCCAATGTGACGTTAGTGTCCCGTTCCCAGTCCAAGCGGTGACGTTAGCGTCCCGTTCCCAGTCAGAGCAGTGACGTTAGCGTCCCGTTCCCAGTCAAAGCGGTGACGTTAGCGTCCCGTTCCCAGTCAAAGCGGTGACGTTAGCGTCCCGTTCCCAGTCAAAGCCGTGACGTTAGCATCCTGTTCCCAGTCAGAGCATTGACGTTAGCGTCCCGTTCCCAGTCAAAGCAGTGACGTTAGCGTCAAGTTCCGAGTCAAAGCGGTGACGTTAGCATCCCGTTCCCAGTCAAAGCGGTGACGTTAGCGTCCCGTTCCCAGTCAAAGCGGTGACGTTAGCGTCCCGTTCCCAGTCAGAGCAGTGACGTTAGTGTCCCGTTCCCAGTCAAAGCGGTGACGTTAGCATCCCGTTCCCAGTCAAAGCGGTGACGTTAGCATCCCGTTCCCAGTCAAAGCAGTGTTGTTAGCGTCCCGTTCCCAGTCAAAGCGGTGACGGTAGCGTCCCGTTCCCAGTCATAGCAGTGACGTTAGCGTCCCGTTCCCAGTCAAAGCAGTGACGTTAGTGTCCCGTTCCCAGTCAGAGCGGTGACGTTAGCATCCCGTTCCCAGTCAAAGCGGTGACGTTAGCGTCCCGTTCCCAGTCAAAGCAGTGACGTTAGCGTCCCGTTCCTAGTCAGAGCAGTGACGTTAGCGTCCCGTTACCAGTCAAAGCGGTGACGTTAGCGTCCCGTTCCCAGTCAGAGCAATGACGTTAGCGTCCCGTTCCCAGTCAGAGCAGTGACGTTAGCGTCCCTTTCCCAGTAAAAGCAGTTACCTTAGTGTAAAGTTCCCAGTCAAAGCAGTGACGTTAGCATCCCATTCCCAGTCAAAGCAGTGACGTTAGCGTCAAGTTCCGAGTCAAAGCGGTGACGTTAGCATCCCGTTCCCAGTCAAAGCAGTGACATTAGCGTCCCGTTCCCAGTCAAAGCGGTCACGTTAGCATCCCGTTCCCAGTCAAAGCAGTGACGTTAGCATCCCGTTCCCAGTCAAAGCAGTGACGTTAGCGTCCCGTTCCCAGTCAAAGCGGTGACGTTAGCATCCCGTTCCCAGTCAAAGCGGTGACGTTAGTGTCCCGTTCCCAGTCAAAGCGGTGACGTTAGCATCCCGTTCCCAGTCAAAGCGGTGACGTTAGCATCACGTTCCCAGTCGAAGTGGTGATGTTAGCGTCCCGTTCCCAGTCAGAGCAATGACGTTAGCGTCCCGTTCCCAGTCAGAGCAGTGACGTTAGCGTCCCTTTCCCAGTAAAAGCAGTTACCTTAGTGTAAAGTTCCCAGTCAAAGCAGTGACGTTAGCATCCCATTCCCAGTCAAAGCAGTGACGTTAGCGTCAAGTTCCGAGTCAAAGCGGTGACGTTAGCATCCCGTTCCCAGTCAAAGCAGTGACATTAGCGTCCCGTTCCCAGTCAAAGCGGTCACGTTAGCATCCCGTTCCCAGTCAGAGCAGTGACGTTAGCATCCCGTTCCCAGTCAAAGCAGTGACGTTAGCGTCCCGTTCCCAGTCAAAGCGGTGACGTTAGCATCCCGTTCCCAGTCAAAGCGGTGACGTTAGTGTCCCGTTCCCAGTCAAAGCGGTGACGTTAGCATCCCGTTCCCAGTCAAAGCGGTGACGTTAGCATCACGTTCCCAGTCGAAGTGGTGATGTTAGCGTCCCGTTCCCAGTCAGAGCAGTGACATTAGCGTCCCGTTCCCAGTCAAAGCAGTTACCTTACTGTAAAGTTCCCAGTCAAAGCAGTGACGTTAGCATCCCGTTCCCAGTCAAAGCAGTGACGTTAGCGTCAAGTTCCGAGTCAAAGCGGTGACGTTAGCATCCCGTTCCCAGTCAAAGCGGTGACGTTAGCGTCCCGTTCCCAGTCAAAGCGGTGACGTTAGCATCCCGTTCCCAGTCAGAGCAGTGACGTTAGTGTCCCGTTCCCAGTCAAAGCGGTGACGTTAGCATCCCGTTCCCAGTCAAAGCGGTGACGGTAGCATCCCGTTCCCTGTCAAAGCAGTGACGTTAGCGTCCCGTTCCCAGTCAAAGCGGTGACGGTAGCGTCCCGTTCCCAGTCAAAGCAGTGACGTTAGCGTCCCGTTCCCAGTCAAAGCAGTGACGTTAGTGTCCCGTTCCCAGTCAAAGCAGTGACGTTAGCATCCCGTTCCCAGTCAAAGCGGTGACGTTAGCGTCCCGTTCCCAGTCAAAGCAGTGACGTTAGCGTCCCGTTCCCAGTCAGAGCAGTGACGTTAGCGTCCCGTTCCCAGTCAGAGCAGTGACGTTAGCGTCCCGTTCCCAGTCAGAGCATTGACATTAGCGTCCCGTTCCCAGTCTGAGCGGTGACGTTAGCGTCCCGTTCCCAGTCAGAGCAGTGACGTTAGCGTCCCGTTCCCAGTCAGAGCAGTGACGTTAGCGTCCCATTCCCAGTCAGAACAGTGACATTAGCGTCCCGTTCCCAGTCAAAGCAGTGACGTTAGCGTCAAGTTCCCAGTCAAAGCAGTGACGTTAGCATCCCGTTACCAGTCAAAGCAGTGACGTTAGCGTCAAGTTCCCAGTCAAAGCGGTGACGTTAGCATCCCGTTCCCAGTCAAAGCAGTGACGTTAGCCTTAAGTTCCCAGTCAAATCGGTGACGTTAGCATCCCGTTCCCAATGTGACGTTAGCGTGCCGTTCCCAGTCCAAGAAGTGACGTTAGCGTCCCGTTCCCAGTCAAAGCGGTGACATTAGCATCCTGTTACCAATGTGACGTTAGTGTCCCGTTCCCAGTCCAAGCGGTGACGTTAGCGTCCCGTTCCCAGTCAGAGCAGTGACGTTAGCGTCCCGTTCCCAGTCAAAGCGGTGACGTTAGCGTCCCGTTCCCAGTCAAAGCGGTGACGTTAGCATCCCGTTCCCAGTCAAAGCGGTGACGTTAGCATCCTGTTCCCAGTCAAAGCAGTGACGTTAGCGTCAAGTTCCCAGTCAAAGGGGTGACGTTAGTTTCCCGTTCCCAATGTGACGTTAGCGTCCTGTTCCCATTCCAAGCAGTTACGTTAGGGTCCCGTTCCCAGTGTGACGTTAGCGTCCCGTTCCCAGTCAAAGCGGTGACGTTAGCTTCCCGCTCCCAATCAGAGCGGTGACTTTAGCGTCCTGTTCCCAGTCAAAGCGGTGACGTTCGCGTCCCGTTCCCAATGTGACGTTAGCGTCCCGTTACTCGTCAAAGCGGTGACATTAGCATCCTGTTCCCAATGTGACATTAGAGTCCCGTTCCTAGTCCAAGCGGTGACGTTAGCTTCCCGTTCCCAATCAGAGCGGTGACGTTAGCGTCCTGTTCCCAGTCAAAGCGGTGACGTTAGCGTCCCGTTCCTAGTCAAAGCGGCGACGTTAGCTTCCCGTTCCCAATCAGAGCGGTGACGTTAGCGTCCTGTTCCCAGTCAAAGCGGTGACGTTAGCGTCCCGTTCCCAATGTGACGTTAGCGTCCCGTTGACAGTACAAGCGGTGACGTTAGCGTCCTGTTCCCAATGTGACGTTAGCGTACCGTTCCCAGTCCAAGCGGTGACGTTAGCGTCCCGTTCCCAGTCAGAGCAGTGACGTTAGCGTCCCGTTCCCAGTCAAAGCGGTGACGTTAGCATCCCGTTCCCAGTCAAAGCGGTGACGTTAGCGTCCTGTTCCTAATTTGACCTTAGCGTCCCGTTCCTAGTCCAAGCGGTGATGTTAGCGTCCCGTTCCCAGTCAAAGAGGTGACGTTAGCGTCCTGTTCCCAGTCAAAGCGGTGACGTTAGCGTCCTGTTCCTAATTTGACCTTAGCGTCCCGTTCCCAGTCAAAGCGGTGATGTTAGCGTCCCATTCCTAATGTGACGTTAGCGTCCCGTTCCCAGTCAAAGCGGTATGTTAGCGTCCCGTTCCAAATGTGAAAATAGCGTCCTGTTCCCAGTCAAAGCGGTGACGTTAGCGTCCCGTTCTCATTCAAAGCGGTGACGTTAGCATCCCGTTCCCAGTCAAAGCAGTCACGTTAGAATCCCGTTCCCAGTCAAAGCAGTGACGTTAGCGTCCCGTTCCCAGTCAAAGCAGTGACGTTAGCGTCCCGTTCCCAGTCAAAGCCGTGACGTTAGCATCCTGTTCCCAGTCAGAGCATTGACGTTAGCGTCCCGTTCCCAGTCAAAGCAGTGACGTTAGTGTCCCGTTCCCAGTCAAAGCGGTGACGTTAGCATCCCGTTCCCAGTCAAAGCGGTGACGTTAGCATCACGTTCCCAGACGAAGTGGTGATGTTAGCGTCCCGTTCCCAGTCAGAGCAGTAACATTAGCGTCCCGTTCCCAGTCAAAGCAGTTACCTTACTGTAGGGTTCCCAGTCAAAGCAGTGACGTTAGCGTCAAGTTCCGAGTCAAAGCGGTGACGTTAGCATCCCGTTCCCAGTCAAAGCGGTGACGTTAGCGTCCCGTTCCCAGTCAAAGCGGTGACGTTAGCGTCCCGTTCCCAGTCAGAGCAGTGACGTTAGTGTCCCGTTCCCAGTCAAAGCGGTGACGTTAGCATCCCGTTCCCAGTCAAAGCGGTGACGTTAGCATCCCGTTCCCAGTCAAAGCAGTGTTGTTAGCGTCCCGTTCCCAGTCAAAGCGGTGACGGTAGCGTCCCGTTCCCAGTCATAGCAGTGACGTTAGCGTCCCGTTCCCAGTCAAAGCAGTGACGTTAGTGTCCCGTTCCCAGTCAAAGCGGTGACGTTAGCATCCCGTTCCCAGTCAAAGCGGTGACGTTAGCGTCCCGTTCCCAGTCAAAGCACTGACGTTAGCGTCCCGTTCCTAGTCAGAGCAGTGACGTTAGCGTCCCGTTACCAGTCAAAGCGGTGACGTTAGCGTCCCGTTCCCAGTCAGAGCAATGACGTTAGCGTCCCGTTCCCAGTCAGAGCAGTGACGTTAGCGTCCCTTTCCCAGTAAAAGCAGTTACCTTAGTGTAAAGTTCCCAGTCAAAGCAGTGACGTTAGCATCCCATTCCCAGTCAAAGCAGTGACGTTAGCGTCAAGTTCCGAGTCAAAGCGGTGACGTTAGCATCCCGTTCCCAGTCAAAGCAGTGACATTAGCGTCCCGTTCCCAGTCAAAGCGGTCACGTTAGCATCCCGTTCCCAGTCAAAGCAGTGACGTTAGCATCCCGTTCCCAGTCAAAGCAGTGACGTTAGCGTCCCGTTCCCAGTCAAAGCAGTGACGTTAGTGTCCCGTTCTCATTCAAAGCGGTGACGTTAGCATCCCGTTCCCAGTCAAAGCAGTCACGTTAGCGTCCCGTTCCCAGTCAAAGCAGTGACGTTAGCGTCCCGTTCCCAGTCAAAGCGGTGACGTTAGCATCCCATTCCCAGTCAAAGCGGTGACGTTAGTGTCCCGTTCCCAGTCAAAGCGGTGACGTTAGCATCCCGTTCCCAGTCAAAGCGGTGACGTTAGCATCACGTTCCCAGTCGAAGTGGTGATGTTAGCGTCCCGTTCCCAGTCAGAGCAGTGACATTAGCGTCCCGTTCCCAGTCAAAGCAGTTACCTTACTGTAAAGTTCCCAGTCAAAGCAGTGACGTTAGCATCCCGTTCCCAGTCAAAGCAGTGACGTTAGCGTCAAGTTCCGAGTCAAAGCGGTGACGTTAGCATCCCGTTCCCAGTCAAAGCGGTGACGTTAGCGTCCCGTTCCCAGTCAAAGCGGTGACGTTAGCATCCCGTTCCCAGTCAGAGCAGTGACGTTAGTGTCCCGTTCCCAGTCAAAGCGGTGACGTTAGCATCCCGTTCCCAGTCAAAGCGGTGACGGTAGCATCCCGTTCCCTGACAAAGGAGTGACGTTAGCGTCCCGTTCCCAGTCAAAGCGGTGACGGTAGCGTCCCGTTCCCAGTCAAAGCAGTGACGTTAGCGTCCCGTTCCCAGTCAAAGCAGTGACGTTAGTGTCCCGTTCCCAGTCAAAGCAGTGACGTTAGCATCCCGTTCCCAGTCAAAGCGGTGACGTTAGCGTCCCGTTCCCAGTCAAAGCAGTGACGTTAGCGTCCCGTTCCCAGTCAGAGCAGTGACGTTAGCGTCCCGTTCCCAGTCAGAGCAGTGACGTTAGCGTCCCGTTCCCAGTCAGAGCATTGACATTAGCGTCCCGTTCCCAGTCTGAGCGGTGACGTTAGCGTCCCGTTCCCAGTCAGAGCAGTGACGTTAGCGTCCCGTTCCCAGTCAGAGCAGTGACGTTAGCGTCCCGTTCCCAGTCAGAGCAGTGACGTTAGCGTCCCGTTCCCAGTCAGTGCAGGGACATTAGCGTCCCATTCCCAGTCAGAACAGTGACATTAGCGTCCCGTTCCCAGTCAAAGCAGTGACGTTAGCGTCAAGTTCCCAGTCAAAGCAGTGACGTTAGCATCCCGTTACCAGTCAAAGCAGTGACGTTAGCGTCAAGTTCCCAGTCAAAGCGGTGACGTTAGCATCCCGTTCCCAGTCAAAGCAGTGACGTTAGCCTTAAGTTCCCAGTCAAATCGGTGACGTTAGCGTCAAGTTCCCAGTCAAAGGGGTGACGTTAGCATCCCGTTCCCAATGTGACGTTAGCGTGCCGTTCCCAGTCCAAGAAGTGACGTTAGCGTCCCGTTCCCAGTCAAAGCGGTGACATTAGCATCCTGTTCCCAATGTGACGTTAGTGTCCCGTTCCCAGTCCAAGCGGTGACGTTAGCGTCCCGTTCCCAGTCAGAGCAGTGACGTTAGCGTCCCGTTCCCAGTCAAAGCGGTGACGTTAGCGTCCCGTTCCCAGTCAAAGCGGTGACGTTAGCATCCCGTTCCCAGTCAAAGCGGTGACGTTAGCATCCTGTTCCCAGTCAAAGCAGTGACGTTAGCGTCAAGTTCCCAGTCAAAGGGGTGACGTTAGTTTCCCGTTCCCAATGTGACGTTAGCGTCCTGTTCCCATTCCAAGCAGTGACGTTAGGGTCCCGTTCCCAGTGTGACGTTAGCGTCCCGTTCCCAGTCAAAGCGGTGACGTTAGCTTCCCGCTCCCAATCAGAGCGGTGACTTTAGCGTCCTGTTCCCAGTCAAAGCGGTGACGTTCGCGTCCCGTTCCCAATGTGACGTTAGCGTCCCGTTACTCGTCAAAGCGGTGACATTAGCATCCTGTTCCCAATGTGACATTAGAGTCCCGTTCCTAGTCCAAGCGGTGACGTTAGCTTCCCGTTCCCAATCAGAGCGGTGACGTTAGCGTCCTGTTCCCAGTCAAAGCGGTGACGTTAGCGTCCCGTTCCTAGTCAAAGCGGCGACGTTAGCTTCCCGTTCCCAATCAGAGCGGTGACGTTAGCGTCCTGTTCCCAGTCAAAGCGGTGACGTTAGCGTCCCGTTCCCAATGTGACGTTAGCGTCCCGTTGACAGTACAAGCGGTGACGTTAGCGTCCTGTTCCCAATGTGACGTTAGCGTACCGTTCCCAGTCCAAGCGGTGACGTTAGCGTCCCGTTCCCAGTCAGAGCAGTGACGTTAGCGTCCCGTTCCCAGTCAAAGCGGTGACGTTAGCATCCCGTTCCCAGTCAAAGCGGTGACGTTAGCGTCCTGTTCCTAATTTGACCTTAGCGTCCCGTTCCTAGTCCAAGCGGTGATGTTAGCGTCCCGTTCCCAGTCAGAGCAGTGACGTTAGCGTCCTGTTCCCAGTCAAAGCGGTGACGTTAGCGTCCTGTTCCTAATTTGACCTTAGCGTCCCGTTCCCAGTCAAAGCGGTGATGTTAGCGTCCCGTTCCTAATGTGACGTTAGCGTCCCGTTCCCAGTCAAAGCGGTATGTTAGCGTCCCGTTCCAAATGTGAAAATAGCGTCCTGTTCCCAGTCAAAGCGGTGACGTTAGCGTCCCGTTCCCAATGTGACATTAGCGTCCCGTTCCCAGTCAAAGAGGTGACGTTAGCGTCCTGTTCCCAATGTGACGTTAGCGTCCCGTTCCCAGTCAAAGCGGTGACGTTAGCGTCCTGTTCCCAGTCAAAGCGGTGACGTTAGCGTCCCGTTCCCAATGTGACGTTAGTGTCCCGTTCCTAGTCCAAGCGGTGACGTTAGCGTCCCGTTCCAAGTCAAAGCGGTGACGTTAGCGTCCCGTTCCTAATGTGACGTTAGCGTCCCGTTCCTAGTCAAAGCGGCGACGTTAGCGTCCCGTTCCTAATGTGACGTTAGTGTCCTGTTCCCAGTCAAAGCGGTGACTTTAGCGTCCCGTTCCAAAAGTGACGTTAGCGTCCCGTTACTCGTCAAAGCAGTGACATTAGCATCCTGTTCCCAATGTGACGTTAGTGTCCCGTTCCTAGTCCAAGCGGTGACGTTAGCGTCCCGTTCCAAGTCAAAGCGGTGACGTTAGCGTCCCGTTCCTAATGTGACGTTAGCGTCCCGTTCCTAGTCAAAGCGGCGACTTTAGCTTCCCGTTCCTAATGTGACGTTAGCGTCCTGTTCCCAGTCAAAGCAGTGACGTTAGCGTCAAGTTCCCAGTCAAAGCGGTGACGTTAGTGTCCCGTTCCCAATGTGACGTTAGCGTCCCGTTACTCGTCAAAGCGGTGACATTAGCATCCTGTTCCCAATGTGACATTAGCGTCCCGTTACTAGTCAAAGCGGTGACGTTAGCGTCCTGTTCCCAGTCAAAGCGGTGACGTTAGCGTCCCGTTCCTAGTCAAAGCGGCGACGTTAGCTTCCCGTTCCCAATCAGAGCGGTGACGTTAGCGTCCTGTTCCCAGTCAAAGCGGTGACGTTAGCGTCCCGTTCCCAATGTGACGTTAGCGTCCCGTTGACAGTCCAAGCGGTGACGTTAGCGTCCTGTTCCCAATGTGACGTTAGCGTACCGTTCCCATTCCAAGCGGTGACGTTAGCGTCCCGTTCCCAGTCAGAGCAGTGACGTTAGCATCCCGTTCCCAGTCAAAGCGGTGACGTTAGCGTCCCGTTCCTAATTTGACCTTAGCGTCCCGTTCCTAGTCCAAGCGGTGACGTTAGCGTCCCGTTCCCAGTCAAAGAGGTGACGTTAGCGTCCTGTTCGCAATGTGACGTTAGCGTCCCGTTGCCAGTCAAAGCGGTATGTTAGCGTCCCGTTCCAAATGTGAAAATAGCGTCCTGTTCCCAGTCAAAGCGGTGACGTTAGCGTCCCGTTCCCAATGTGACGTTAGCGTCCCGTTCCCAGTCAAAGAGGTGACGTTAGCGTCCTGTTCGCAATGTGACGTTAGCGTCCCGTTCCCAGTCAAAGCGGTGATGTTAGCGTCCCGTTCCTAATGTGACGTTAGCGTCCCGTTCCCAGTCAAAGCGGTATGTTAGCGTCCCGTTCCAAATGTGAAAATAGCGTCCTGTTCCCAGTCAAAGCGGTGACGTTAGCGTCCCGTTCCCAATGTGACGTTAGCGTCCCGTTCCCAGTCAAAGAGGTGACGTTAGCGTCCTGTTCCCAATGTGACGTTAGCGTCCCGTTCCCAGTCAAAGCGGTGACGTTAGCGTCCTGTTCCCAGTCAAAGCGGTGACGTTAGCGTCCCGTTCCCAATGTGACGTTAGTGTCCCGTTCCTAGTCCAAGCGGTGACGTTAGCGTCCCGTTCCAAGTCAAAGCGGTGACGTTAGCGTCCCGTTCCTAATGTGACGTTAGCGTCCCGTTCCTAGTCAAAGCGGCGACGTTAGCGTCCCGTTCCTAATGTGACGTTAGTGTCCTGTTCCCAGTCAAAGCGGTGACTTTAGCGTCCCGTTCCAAAAGTGACGTTAGCGTCCCGTTACTCGTCAAAGCAGTGACATTAGCATCCTGTTCCCAATGTGACGTTAGTGTCCCGTTCCTAGTCAGAGCAGTGACGTTAGCATCCCGTTCCCAGTCAAAGCGGTGACGTTAGCGTCCCGTTCCCAGTCAAAGCGGTGACGTTAGCGTCCCGTTCCTAATTTGACCTTAGCGTCCCGTTCCTAGTCCAAGCGGTGACGTTAGCGTCCCGTTCCCAGTCAAAGAGGTGACGTTAGCGTCCTGTTCGCAATGTGACGTTAGCGTCCCGTTGCCAGTCAAAGCGGTATGTTAGCGTCCCGTTCCAAATGTGAAAATAGCGTCCTGTTCCCAGTCAAAGCGGTGACGTTAGCGTCCCGTTCCCAATGTGACGTTAGCGTCCCGTTCCCAGTCAAAGAGGTGACGTTAGCGTCCTGTTCGCAAATGTGACGTTAGCGTCCCGTTCCCAGTCAAAGCGGTGATGTTAGCGTCCCGTTCCCAATGTGACGTTAGCGTCCCGTTCCCAGTCAAAGCGGTATGTTAGCGTCCCGTTCCAAATGTGAAAATAGCGTCCTGTTCCCAGTCAAAGCGGTGACGTTAGCGTCCCGTTCCCAATGTGACGTTAGCGTCCCGTTCCCAGTCAAAGCGGTATGTTAGCGTCCCGTTCCAAATGTGAAAATAGCGTCCTGTTCCCAGTCAAAGCGGTGACGTTAGCGTCCCGTTCCCAATGTGACGTTAGCGTCCCATTCCCACTCAAAGCGGTGACGTTAGCGTCCTGTTCCCAGTCAAAGCGGTGACGTTAGCGTCCCGTTCCCAATGTGACGTTAGCGTCCCGTTACTCGTCAAAGCGGTGACATTAGCATCCTGTTCCCAATGTGACGTTAGTGTCCTGTTCCTAGTCCAAGCGGTGACGTTAGCGTCCCGTTCCAAGTCAAAGCGGTGACGTTAGCGTCCCGTTCCTAATGTGACGTTAGCGTCCCGTTCCTAGTCAAAGCGGCGACGTTAGCGTCCTGTTCCTAATGTGACGTTAGCGTCCTGTTCCCAGTCAAAGCGGTGACTTTAGCGTCCCATTCCAAATGTGACGTTAGCGTCCCGTTACTCGTCAAAGCAGTGACATTAGCATGCTGTTCCCAATGTGACGTTCGCGTCCCGTTCCCAGTCAAAGTGGTGACGTTAGCTTCCCGTTCTCAATCAGAGCGATGACCTTAGCGTCCCGTTCCCAGTCAAAGCGGTGACGTTTGCATCCCGTTCCCAATGTGACGTTAGCGTCCCGTTACTCGTCAAAGCGGTGACATTAGCATCCTGTTCCCAATGTGACGTTAGCGTCCCGTTCCTGGTCTAAGCGGGGACGTTAGCGTCCCGTTCCCAGTCAAAGCGGTGACGTTAGCGTCCCGTTCCCAGTCAAAGCGGTGACGTTAGCATCCCGTTCCTAATGTGACGTTTGCGTCCCGTTCCTAGTCAAAGCGGCGACGTTAGCTTCCCGTTCCCAATCAGAGCGGTGACGTTAGCTTCCCGTTCCCAATCAGAGCGGTGACGTTAGTGTCCCGTTCCCAATGTGACGTTAGCGTCCCGTTACTCGTGAAAGCAGTGACATTAGCATCCTGTTCCCAGTGTGACGTTAGTGTCCCGTTCCCAGTCCAAGCAGTGACGTTAGCGTCCCGTTCCGAATGTGACGTTAGCGTCCCATTCCCAGTCAAAGCGGTGACGTTAGCGTCCTGTTCCGAATGTGACGTTAGCTTCCCGTTCCCAGTCAAAGCGGTATGTCAGCGTCCCGTTCCAAATGTGACGATATCGTCCTGTTCCCAGTCAAAGCGGTGACGTTAGCATCCCATTCCCAGTCAAAGCGGTGACATTAGCATCCTGTTCCCAATCAGAGCGGTGACGTTAGCATCCCGTTCCCAATGTGACGTTAGCGTCCCTTTACTCATCAAAGCAGTGACATTAGCATCCTGTTCCCAGTGTGACGTTAGCGTCCCGTTCCCAGTCAAAGCGGTGACGTTAGCTTCCCGTTCCCAATCAGAGCGGTGACGTTAGTGTCCTGTTCCCAGTCAAAGCGGTGACGTTAGCATCCCGTTCCCAATGTGACGTTAGCGTCCCGTTACTCGTCAAAGTGGTGACATTAGCATCCTGTTCCCAATGTGACGTTAGCGTCCCGTTCCCAGTCAAAGCAGTGACGTTAGCGTCCCTTTCCTAGTCCAAGAGGTGACGTTAGCGTCCCATTCCCAATGTGACGTTAGTGTCCTGTTCCCAGTGAAAGCGGTGACGGTAGCGTCCCGCTCCCAATGTGACGTTAGCGTCCCGTTCCCAGTCAAAGCAGTGATGTTAGCGTCCCGTTCCCAGTCAAAGAGGTGAGGTTAGCGTCCCGTTCCCAGTGTGACGTTAGCGTCCCGTTCCCAGTCAAAGAGGTGAGGTTAGCGTCCTGTTCCCAATGTGACGTTAGTGTCCCTTTCCCAGTCCAAGCGGTGACGTTAGCTTCCCGTTCCCAGTCAAAGCGGCGACGTTAGCTTCCCGTTCCCAGTCAAAGCGGTGACGTTAGCGTCCCGTTCCTAATGTGACGTTAACGTCCCGTTCCTAGTCAAAGCGGCGACGTTAGCTTCCAGTTCCCAATCAGAGCGGTGACGTTAGCGTCCTGTTCCCAGTCAAAGCGGCGACGTTAGCTTCCCGTTCCCAATCAGAGCGGTGACGTTAGCGTCCCATTCCCAATGTGACGTTAGTGTCCTGTTCCCAGTGAAAGCGGTGACGGTAGCGTCCCGCTCCCAATGTGACGTTAGCGTCCCGTTCCCAGTCAAAGCAGTGATGTTACCGTACCGTTCCCAGTCAAAGAGGTGAGGTTAGCGTCCCGTTCCCAGTGTAACGTTAGCGTCCCGTTCCCAGTCAAAGAGGTGAGGTTAGCGTCCTGTTCCCAATGTGACGTTAGTGTCCCTTTCCCAGTCCAAGCGGTGACGTTTGCGTCCCGTTCCCAGTGTGACGTTAGCGTCCCGTTCCCAGTCAAAGCGGTGACGTTAGCTTCCCGTTCCCAATCAGAGCGGTGACGTTAGCATCCCGTTCCCAATGTGACGTTAGCGTCCCGTTACTCGTCAAAGCGGTGACATTAGCATCCTGTTCCCAATGTGACGTTAGCGTCCCGTTCCTAGTCCAAGCGGTGACGTTAGCGTCTCGTTCCCAGTCAAAGCGGTGACGTTAGCGTCCCGTTCCTAGTCAAAGCGGCGACGTTAGCTTCCAGTTCCCAATCAGAGCGGTGACATTAGCGTCCTGTTCCCAGTCAAAGCGGCGACGTTAGCTTCCCGTTCCCAATCAGAGCGGTGACGTTAGCGTCCCGTTCCTTGTCCAAGCGGTGACGTTAGCGTCCCGTTCCCAATGTGACGTTAGCGTCCTGTTCCCAGTCAAAGCAGTGACGTTAGCGTCCCTTTCCTAGTCCAAGCGGTGACGTTAGCATCCCATTCCCAATGTGACGTTAGTGTCCTGTTCCCAGTGAAAGCGGTGACGTTAGTGTCCCGTTCCCAATGTGACGTTAGCGTCCCGTTCCCAGTCAAAGCAGTGATGTTAGCGTCCCGTTCCCAGTCCAAGCAGTGACGTTAGCGTCCCGTTCCCAGTGTGACGTTAGCGTCCCGTTCCCAGTCAAAGCGGTGACGTTAGCTTCCCGTTCCCAATCAGAGCGGTGACGTTAGCATCCTGTTCCCAATGTGACGTTAGCGTCCCGTTACTCGTCAAAGCGGTGACATTAGCATCCTGTTCCCAATGTGACGTTAGCGTCCCGTTCCTAGTCCAAGCGGTGACGTTAGCGTCCCGTTCCTAGTCAAAGCGGCGACGTTAGCTTCCAGTTCCCAATCAGAGCGGTGACGTTAGCGTCCTGTTCCCAGTCAAAGCGGCGACGTTAGCTTCCCGTTCCCAATCAGAGCGGTGACGTTAGCATCCCGTTCCTTGTCCAAGCGGTGACGTTAGCGTCCCGTTCCCAATGTGACGTTAGCGTCCTGTTCCCAGTCAAAGCAGTGACGTTAGCGTCCCTTTCCTAGTCCAAGCGGTGACGTTAGCATCCCATTCCCAATGTGACGTTAGTGTCCTGTTCCCAGTGAAAGCGGTGACGTTAGTGTCCCGTTCCCAATGTGACGTTAGCGTCCCGTTCCCAGTCAAAGCAGTGATGTTAGCGTCCCGTTCCCAGTCCAAGCAGTGACGTTAGCGTCCCGTTCCCAGTGTGACGTTAGCGTCCCGTTCCCTGTCAAAGAGGTGAGGTTAGCGTCCTGTTCCCAATGTGACGTTAGCGTCCCGTTCCTAGTCCAAGCGGTGACGTTAGCGTCTCGTTCCCAGTCAAAGCGGTGACGTTAGCGTCCCGTTCCTAGTCAAAGCGGCGACGTTAGCTTCCAGTTCCCAATCAGAGCGGTGACATTAGCGTCCTGTTCCCAGTCAAAGCGGCGACGTTAGCTTCCCGTTCCCAATCAGAGCGGTGACGTTAGCGTCCCGTTCCTTGTCCAAGCGGTGACGTTAGCGTCCCGTTCCCAATGTGACGTTAGCGTCCTGTTCCCAGTCAAAGCAGTGACGTTAGCGTCCCTTTCCTAGTCCAAGCGGTGACGTTAGCATCCTTTTCCCAATGTGACGTTAGTGTCCTGTTCCCAGTGAAAGCGGTGACGTTAGTGTCCCGTTCCCAATGTGACGTTAGCGTCCCGTTCCCAGTCAAAGCAGTGATGTTAGCGTCCCGTTCCCAGTCCAAGCAGTGACGTTAGCGTCCCGTTCCCAGTGTGACGTTAGCGTCCCGTTCCCAGTCAAAGCGGTGACGTTAGCTTCCCGTTCCCAATCAGAGCGGTGACGTTAGCATCCTGTTCCCAATGTGACGTTAGCGTCCCGTTACTCGTCAAAGCGGTGACATTAGCATCCTGTTCCCAATGTGACGTTAGCGTCCCGTTCCTAGTCCAAGCGGTGACGTTAGCGTCCCGTTCCTAGTCAAAGCGGCGACGTTAGCTTCCAGTTCCCAATCAGAGCGGTGACGTTAGCGTCCTGTTCCCAGTCAAAGCGGCGACGTTAGCTTCCCGTTCCCAATCAGAGCGGTGACGTTAGCATCCCGTTCCTTGTCCAAGCGGTGACGTTAGCGTCCCGTTCCCAATGTGACGTTAGCGTCCTGTTCCCAGTCAAAGCAGTGACGTTAGCGTCCCTTTCCTAGTCCAAGCGGTGACGTTAGCATCCCATTCCCAATGTGACGTTAGTGTCCTGTTCCCAGTGAAAGCGGTGACGTTAGTGTCCCGTTCCCAATGTGACGTTAGCGTCCCGTTCCCAGTCAAAGCAGTGATGTTAGCGTCCCGTTCCCAGTCCAAGCAGTGACGTTAGCGTCCCGTTCCCAGTGTGACGTTAGCGTCCCGTTCCCTGTCAAAGAGGTGAGGTTAGCGTCCTGTTCCCAATGTGACGTTAGTGTCCCTTTCCCAGTCAAAGCGGTGACGTTAGCTTCCCGTTCCCAATCAGAGAGGTGACGTTAGCGTCCCGTTCCGAATGTGACGTTAGCGTCCCGTTACTCGTCAAAGCAGTGACATTAGCATCCTGTTCCCAGTGTGACGTTAGCGTCCCGTTCCCAGTCAAAGCGGTGACGTTATCTTCCCGTTCCCAATCAGACCGGTGACGTTAGCGTCCTGTTCCCAGTCAAAGCGGTGACGTTAGCATCCCGTTCCCAATTTGACGTTAGCGTCCCGTTACTCGTCAAAGCGGTGACATTAGCATCCTGTTCCAAATGTGACGTTAGCGTCCCGTTCCTAGTCCAAGCGGTGACGTTAGCGTCCCGTTCCCAGTCAAAGCGGTGACGTTAGCGTCCCGTTCCCAATGTGACGTTAGCGTCCCGTTCCTAGTCAAAGCGGTGACGTTAGCGTCCCGTTCCCAATCAGAGCGGTGACGTTAGTGTCCTGTTCCCAGTCAAAGCGGTGACGTTAGCGTCCCGTTCCCAATGTGATGTTAGCGTCCCGTTCCTAGTCAAAGCGGCAACGTTAGCTTCCCGTTCCCAATCAGAGCGGTGACGTTAGCATCCCGTTACCAGTCAGAGCGGTAAAATCTTCATGTCGCTGCATCAGATTCATGTTTCCATTCAGTTTCATTCTGTGACATGATGTTTACTCTGCTCTTGGAAGCGAGGACGATCCGATTCTGTTTTATTCATAGTTTATTTTGACTTTATTGTAAATGTTTTAAAATAAATTGGGACATAAAACATGTCTGGGTTGAGTGGAAAGTTTTATGTACTATAAAACTGTTTCTGCTGCACCCCTACATCTTTACACCTTAATCACTACACCAGTATTGTTTTACCAGTATCACTATATGTTTTACCAGTGTTGTTTTACCAGTATCACTACACCAGTATCTTTACATGGACATTCAGTTAAAATGAGGACTTCTATGATCGACTTTTTCTAGCAGTCAGAGTTGAAACTTTATTACATTTTTGATCTGCGTCAACAACAGAAAATACCTCCAGACTGTCAGAAGTCTGTAGCTTACGATGCAAAATACACAATCCCAGCTCAGTCCCGGTTTTATGTTTGTACGGCATTCCCAGCTGGAAAATCCCATTTTCCATATTGGTGCTTTTCCCGATAATGCTGTGATGAAAACTGTCACGATGAAGAATACATGTAAACAGGATGCTAGTATTGTTTTATCATAACAACGGTGAATAAACAGAGGATGAATCTTGTAAATCAAAGATAAATGGTAGTTGTGTCTCCACAGAATGAACAATTCAGGTCATCCCAGTAAAACATCGGAATAATTTATTTCACAACATCTAAAAATGTATATAGAAGATGACATTTTTAAACAATCTCCCTCAATAATTAAAACCATGTTTTGTGTCTGACTTGTAAAACCTCTGAGATCCAGAGTCTGACGTGTTAATGGAAAAACTCTGAAATGTCTCGTTTTAGATGTTTGCACACAATAACAGACCTCAGCTTGTCATGGATTTCCAAGCTGTGTGTAGCTCTCTGTGGTTAAGGCAGCACAGCTGAGCAGAATCAGGATCATGCTCCTCACCTGCTTAAAAACCCCCGTCCTGTCTGCCTGCTGGGTCAATTCCTTGCCTTCCCGGATTCTGCAGAGATCCTCGGACATCAGCCATCTGGTCCTCTTGGTGATTACTCAATTAAACAGTTAAACTGCTTGGTTCATTATCGTTTGTGACACAGCTAGGAGTGGCTATCTGTTATCTGCTAATGGTGGAAATAAATAATATATGTTATGATATAATACAATATAATAGGATATATGTAATGTGATGTAATATAAAATAATAGCCAGCTGGTCATCCACCATGACACCCAGATTCCAGGCAGCAGACGTAGGAACAAGTGTGACAAAGTGGAGCTTCACACGTATCTGCAGAGGTAAGGAAGGATCGGCTGGACAGACAATGAGCTCTGTCTTGGACAGATGGAGCTGAAGGTGGCGATCCTTCATCCATGCAGAGATATCAGGACCAGGACCGACCGGTGGATCTGGTCCAGCAGGACCAGGACCGACCGGTGGATCTGGTCCAGCAGGACCAGGACCGACCGGTGGATCTGGTGGTAGGGAACCAGTAGCAGCCAGGAGACCAGTTCCAGTGGAGTGAAGCCAGACTGATGTGGATCTAACTGGTTTCTATCATGGAGGAACTGGGAGACTGAAGACGACCCGCTCCAGTAGTGTGGACATGAACGGCACCAGTGGGACCAGCCGGTAGTTTCCAACCTGGACTGGGTTGAGTGTGGGTTTCTTCAGCAGCGGGGTGACCCGAGCTTGCTGGAAGACAGAGGGAAAGACAGCGGATTCCAGAGAGGAGATGATAATATGGGTCACTGCAGATTGATTGGAGGTAAAATGCTCTGCAGGATGTCGGTAGGGACCGGATCCAGAGGACAGCTAGTGGCTTTAGAGTTGACTAGAAGTTTAGAGACTTGGTCCTCATTCAGAGGGCAGAAAGAGCAAAGTGAGGCACCACTAGCTGGATGTGGTGGACTGAGCTGGTCAGGCTCAGAGAAGTGATTCCTGATGGTAGCAACCTTTTCAGTAAAACAGGAAGCCAACATGTCTGCAGTCAGCGTGGCGGGAGGCTGAGCAGCTGCTGGAGAAAGAAGACAGTTAAAGGCCATGAACAGCTGCCGTGTGTTGGGAGCTTTGTGGATCTGCTTCTGATAGAAGTCTATGTTGGCAGCCGTCAGGCTGGATGTGAAGACTGAGAGGTTCTACTGGGACTCTGACAAGTCAGGGACTTCTTTTCTTTCTGCTGGCCTGAGACCTGCTCTGTGACGTCTCCTCATCGTGATCCTCATCGTGATGCTGCTAGATTGTAGAGGAGCGCTAACGACGGAGCCCGACAGCTGAACAGGAACTGAACCAGAAACTCCAGCAATGACAGAACTTATGATGATGATAATTTATAATAATCATTGAATTCAAAGTGTGACAATGTTCAGACAACTGCCTAGATTTGCTTCGTTCGGTTTTGTGTTCAATTGTTTAAAACTTTCACCAAAATATTAACCATAAATATGTTTTCAAATAAAAAATTATACAAAAATGTGAATATTATGTTAAAAAATGATATGAGGAATGTTTACCAAGCAGTGATCTGTCAGACGAAACAGAAGCTCTGAGTGAAACTCCACCAGGAATCAAAAGAGCCAACTCTTCTGAGGGAACTGAGTCAAAAGAACTGAGTCTTTGAAAAGAGCTGAACTTCCCATCGCTGCAGCTCAGCTGCTCATGACAGGAATATCTGATGTGTTGGTAACCTCCATGTTCCCGGGACAGAGAGATGGAAAGTGGAGGCTTTTTGCGGCTCTAGGTGGCGCTGTAGAGCCGTGCATGGGAACCACACCTCGTGGAGAAAGACTCGTATTCCAGACTCTCTTTTCCCACCAACCTTCTACTTCCCTGAACTCTGGCTGTTGTTGCAGTGTGTCGGTCGCAGAAGACATTTCTGCAGCTGCTTCCTCTAACTGCCCCCCGCCGGATGTTCCTCCTCCACCTCTATTCTTAATGATCCTCCACGCTGCAGTTCTCTCCACTAACAAGAGCTGCAGGCTGCTTGCAGAAACTCTGCTGTCCTAACGGCCCTAACTGACCCTGTCAGGGTTGCCAGTTCTGGCTGATTTCAGCTGCAGTGAACTCCGCCACAGAGCCGCTCCGTCGGTAGCTCCGTATATATGATGAAAAAGAAACGCCCACATTCTGGAGGCATTATTGTACTTTCACCACATACTGTTGTATAAGAATATCATTACTCCGTGTAATATTTAGGATAACCATTCCTTGCTGATAAGCTGAATGTTACTGATTTGGCAACGTAGCAGGACACGTAGCGTAGATAGCGGGGGGGGGGAAGGGGGAGGCACGCGGCGGGAGCGTCTTGGCTGTTGGACACACAAGTGATAGTTTAGTAACCAGCATCTGGTGTGAACGCACTGTTGGAGCTGTTAGCTGCTGATGTTAGCAGTTGATGTTAGCGCTGTTAGCTGCTGATGTTAGCAGTTGATGTTAGCGCTGTTAGCTGCTGATGTTAGCGCTGTTAGCTGCTAATGTTAGCAGTTGATGTTAGCGCTGTTAGCTGCTGATGTTAGCAGTTGATGTTAGCGCTGTTAGCTGCTGATGTTAGCAGTTGATGTTAGCGCTGTTAGCTGCTGATGTTAGCAGTTGATGTTAGCGCTGTTAGCTGCTAATGTTAGAGCCGAACCATTTAGAGCAGTTTCAGACCTTTCTGTGCGTCGTTAAACTTCGTTAAATCTTCAGCCAGACAAACTTTCCGCTGCAATTTGGTGTTTGGTGAGGATGGGACTTAGTCATATCTGTGTTTGTTGGTGATTTCTGCCTCTGAACACAGTTTATTCAGCCGTCGCCGCGGTAATGCCTCTCTGTGAAGTTGGAATTCTGAAATGATGAGCTGATCATTGGCTGGTCTTGGCTGCTGCTAGCATTTCGCCATCTGTCTCGTATTTGTTCAGCCTGGCGGTGCCAGTTATTTACTCCATTTCCAGAGTTGCGGCGTCTGATGCTTCCAGCAGGGGCATCAGTGTCGGATCCATCCTCCAAAAATCCTCAATAAAGATATTTTTCCTGTCTTTATCAATTCATACGCTTGTTTTTTCTCCTCTTCGGTGTCCTTCTTTTTCTTCCTGCATCCTTCATCGTCCTCATCTTCTATCCAGGTGTCACCTCCATCACCTCCATCGTTCAGACAGTCCAAGTAGTTATAAGATCTGGCCTGACAGGCAAGGAGAGGAGGGGATAAAAGCCAGGTTGGATAGAGACTAGGTTGGAGGGAGGCGAGGAGGGAGGCGAGGGTGGAGGCGAGGGTGGAGGCGAGGGGGGAGGCGAGGGTGGAGGCGAGGAGGGAGGGGAGGAGGGAGGCGAGGAGGGAGGCGAGGGTGGAGGCGAGGGTGGAGGCGAGGAGGGAGGCGAGGAGGGAGGCGAGGGTGGAGGCGAGGGTGGAGGCGAGGAGGGAGGGGAGGAGGGAGGCGAGGAGGGAGGCGAGGGTGGAGGCGAGGAGGGAGGCGAGGAGGGAGGCGAGGGTGGAGGCGAGGAGGGAGGCGAGGGTGGAGGCGAGGAGGGAGGCGAGGAGGGAGGCGAGGGTGGAGGCGAGGAGGGAGGCGAGGGTGGAGGCGAGGGTGGAGGCGAGGGTGGAGGCGAGGGTGGAGGGGAGGAGGGAGGCGAGGAGGGAGGCGAGGAGGGAGGCGAGGGTGGAGGCGAGGAGGGAGGCGAGGAGGGAGGCGAGGGTGGAGGCGAGGAGGGAGGCGAGGGTGGAGGCGAGGAGGGAGGCGAGGGAGAAGGAGGAGGATTACCACCATCCTCCTCCTTCTCGTCGTCCTCCTCCTCCTTCTCGTCGTCCTCCTCCTCCTCCTCCTTCTCGTCGTCCTCCTCCTCCTCCTCCTCCTTCTCGTCGTCCTCCTCCTCCTTCTCGTCGTCCTCCTCCTCCTTCTCGTCGTCCTCCTCCTCCTCCTCCTCCTCCTTCTCGTCCTCCTCCTCCTCCTTCTCGTCGTCCTCCTCCTCCTCCTCCTCCTCCTCCTTCTCGTCGTCCTCCTCCTCCTCCTCCTCCTCCTTCTCGTCGTCCTCCTCCTCCTCCTTCTCGTCGTCCTCCTCCTCCTCCTTCTCGTCGTCCTCCTCCTCCTCCTTCTCGTCGTCCTCCTCCTCCTTCTCGTCGTCCTCCTCCTCCTCCTCCTCCTCCTCCTCCTTCTCGTCGTCCTCCTCCTCCTCGTCTTTGATTCTGCCATAAATGTAATTGTCATTTCTAAACTCCTGAATGTCTCCAGTACCGGAGAAAACCCTGATATGTGGGTGAAACTGTATTTAACTCCAAAAAGACCTCTGAGTTACAGTTCAAAGCAGCTTCTGTGAAGGAGGATTATGTACATACATAAATTCTGATATGAAAGCTTGATGTTTTATGTTACTATTATGGGCCAAATATTTTACTCTTATTTACTTTTGTATTACTTAAGATGGAGAAGAAATGCTTATAGGCTAGACCTCCCCTCTCTCTCTCTCGCTCACACAGAAAGATTCCCATGTCTGTCTAAACTTTCTCTGCAGCACCTGAATATGGACGAATACAGAGCATTGTGTCGCACAGGACTCAGAATAACAGGAGACAGATAACGCGAAGACCTTGGAGATAACAGGAGGAAGGATTGACCATTGAATACAGGATTCAGTGTTAAGGGGAAAGGAAGACGATTCCATATATGGTCATGCGGTGTGTGTGTGTTTGTAGAGAACTTTTTGTGGGAACATTTATCCAACTGTATGTATCGCTCCACCTATGACGATTTAATAAAAACAGCCTGTTGAAGAGAGAAGGCAGAGTCCTGCTGCAGATCCTGGGGTGTAGGGAGCTGCGCGGGGCTCTCCCTTTGCAAAGGCGAAATATACCGAAGGTACCGTCTGATTTTCTTCATCCAGCATCCAGCGAGCCCTGAACCCTGGAGAAGGCTGAGGATTGATTTCAGCGCTTCAACACTTCCTAACAGGGATAAATACAAGAAATGAAATGAACAATGTGGATAAAATACCTTGTTTTAAAGCTCTGCTAGCTTGTGCAGCTGCAGCCTTTCAGGCTCCACATCAGAAGGGGTTTCTAGTTTTATTGCTTTGCAGAGTTGCTCCGTACGAATTTCTGAGCATGTTCATTCGTTGTGCTTCTACTGAACCTGGACAGAGTAAAATACCTGTCAAAATAAAATATTCTTGTTCTGATTTGGTGTCAGTAAAACCTTGCATCTCAGACTTGCTAACTTCCGCGGGTAAGGTAGCTTATTATGAGGTTTTATAAACGTTGTGTTGGCATAATTGTTCTGTAAAGTTTTGTTTTTGTGTTGCGATTGGTCTGAATGAGGTTGTTTCCCAGCGATGCAGCTCAGATTAAACGGGCAGAACGCAGCCTCCTCTCTGACCACGCTGCTCTCTAACCTGTGGTCTGCTTGCTGCTGCACAGATTTCCCCCAGGTCTGCTTGAAACGGTCATTTCACATCATTCTAATCTTCAGAAACACAACGTCTGCACGCTGGCAGGGATTAAAAGCTTCATCATCTGCTTCCGT